>NC_054830.1:24775303-25078333 GCF_018345385.1 Vulpes lagopus | reverse complement strand
TTATTTCACACAATGCAGAAAATACGATGTGTTATCCTGTAACAATATCTTACATGTTAAGTCCTAATCTAAAATGTACTTGAACAAAAAAAAAAATCCCTTTTAATAAATTCCAGAATCTTATTTTAACCATTACTGCTCTGCAGCAATAATTCAAGTCCCAACCTGAGAACTAAGAATGTGATAATTAAATGCCACGGGCTGTATCAATCTTGAACTGAAGACACTTATGCTTCTTTCCCACTGGCATCAGGTATAGATCAGAGAAATGTGAGCAATCCAAGAAAGTGCCCTGAAATCACAGTACCACCTGCCACAATTTGAAACCTTAAGTCTAAAATTTCTCTAATTTTATATAAAAGTTCTATTGCACATTTAATAATTAAAATATTTGCAAACTTGTAGAATTCTTTGTATAAAGGGTTTTGAATCAATTCAGTCAAAAGCTTCCTCACTGCCAGCAAAAATGTTTCTAATGAGAAGAGGGAGCATATCCATGAATACCTGAAGCTGAAGAATAAAAGTTTTCTTATGGTCAGAGCCAATTACAATGCAAGATAAGAAGTTCACAATTTGAAGGAAAAAAGGCTTGAGCAAGTATAATTCCTCAGCAATCTACTTCAAGGAGATGAACAAGTTTCTCTTAGACATGTGGAATTTGATGTTACTGCATAGTATATTATTTTTAAGGGAAAAAAAATCAGTGCAAACCTAAGTGATCAAGGTCAATCTTATTTTTAAAAATGAAGTTAAAACAAACAAGCAAATATAAACTTTAGTCTCCTTGATATTTCAACATAGTTGTTACCTTGTGCCATTTCACCACAGAAACTGTCAATAAATTCCAAGGGGGGAAATACCAACCCAAAAGCAAGGATAAGTTCATGCTTCTGATTCTCTTTTCTTTCCTTCTTCTCCCAAATCACTCTCTTCTGACTGGCTACTGCTAAGGACAACAAACTGCCCCTCACTACTGGCTTGGTTCGGTCTACTGGAAGCAGCTATCAAGCGACTCTGTTCTTCTAAGTCCTAGTAGAAAAGACAGAAAAGAAACTAAGTTTATTATTTGCAATCAAATGCAAAACTATGCATTTAAAATACAACTTGAGAGCTACTTCAATCCTTTTGTCAAACATTTATGCATAATTCTGGCAACTTACTGAAAACAAAGGCTACACACAACCAGTGCAATACCAAAGTGAATTCTGGCACCATTTTAGAAATCCTGTAAAAGCCAACGTTGCCCTCTTCTCTGTTTTAATGGCAACAATAATATTCAGACCATTGTTATCTCTCCCTATATGCCAATACAATGTTCATAACAGATCACTCCACATCCCTGCCTAACCACCACCACCCCCCCCCACCCCGCGTCCAATTTATCTTGTTAGATCAGTTGTTGCCCTCCCTCAGCCTACCCTAGCAAGAAAGCCTCAACTTCATGGTCATCTTCATCATATCTCTCTCCTTTGTCAGAAAGTCCAATTTATTCCCAATTCCTGCTGATCTATACTCAGTAAGTATCCGACAAATGTCTCTTTTTTCCCCCCACTGTTATTGCCAATGCCACAACCCATAACTGGGTCTTACAATCTCATGTGTTCTTTAGATTTTGCTCTAAAATTTGCCTAAATATTATCCTGTTGGATGGACAATGATTTGACACTCCTGGTAGCATTGAATGTTTACATATACATTCCTGGAAACCAGTAAAGCTGTCAGCAATGGCAGTTAAAGCCCATACACATGTGTACACATAGGGCCATTGGAATATAGAAATATAAAAGTTCTGATATGTTTGCTAAACAGTAAGTCAACTACATGTCGGTTACCATAGTGTGAACATCCTATCAGAAGACAGACGTCTTCCTTTTCTGCTGTGCTATGAATCATCTGGTTATAAAGTGGCTGAGGAACGAGAAACAGACTTTCATTTGGAAATTCAAATCTGAAAGTCACAGTCCTGAATTAAGGAAATTTCATAAACATTACACCAGAGAAGATCTAGATATTGGGACTACATACCTTTTCAATTTGTTTTTGTTTACTGAGTTCTTTCTGTTGCTTCTCTTTTACCCTCTCCATTTCTTTTTGTTTTTCTGATGCCCTACGATCCTGAAAAGCATACAAATACAACTAATGAATTAAATATGAAATAATTTTAAATTTTAGATTTTTAAAAAAGATTTTATTTATTTATTCATGAGAGACACAGAGAGAGAGGCAGAGACACAGGCAAAGGGAGAAGCAGACTCCCTGGAGGGAGTCTGATGTGGGACTCAATCCTGGATCCCGAGATCATGCCCTGAGCCAGAGGCAAACACTCAACCGCTGAGCCACTCGGGTGTCCCAAATTTTAGATTTTTTCAATTAATACTGCCTTTGCAACCTTTTCATATTTTTTTATATTTATATGAAAGCACACTAAAAATTTATATTCTCTCTTAGTCACTTATCCAAATTCTAATGCTATACCAGCAATAGTATCCATTAATAACCTTGCACAGCAAAATTATTTTATTTACTTGCTAATATGTAAGATTTTAGATAACATTCTTGAAGGGGCAGTTGGGTGGCTCAGTTGGCTCAGCATCCGACTGTTAATTTCGACTCAGGTCATGATCTTAGGGTCATGAGATCAAGCCCTGCATAGGGCTGCATGCTCAGTAGTAGGGTGTTGGAGATTCTCTTTCTCTCCCTGTTTCTATGCCCCTCTCCCCACCTGTGCTCTAAATAAATAAAATCTTAACTTAGAAAATGGATAATATTCTTGGATAGTTATCTTGGATTCTTACCAGTTCTGCATGCAAGGCTATCTGTTTTGCCAGTCCAACAGAATCACAAATCTAAAAGGGAAAAGTGTAGAAAAACCTCAGGCAGTTTTCACATCAAAGTAACAATTTTAAGATTCTAAATGGCTGATACAACTAGATTTATAACTCATTATAACAGGCAGCTTCAAACAAAAGGTGATTTAAGAATGTTCCAACCCTGGGGCACCTGGGGGACTCATTTGAAGACTGACTCTTGATTTCAACTCAGGTCATGAAATCAAGCCCTATGTTGTACTCTGCACTCAGTACAGAATCTGCTTAAGATTCTCTCTCCCCTTGCCCAACACCCCCCCCCCATCCTGTTCATGCTAAATAAATATATTTAAAAAGCAAAAACAAAAAAAAGCATGCTCCAGCCCCCAAATGAAGCATCTGTGTATATTCTTCAGAGTCTATGAGTTTCTATTGCACATACCCCATCTTCCTATTACCTCAGATTCCTTACTGAAATGGTAAAGTCCGCAAAGAATGAAGCAAGCAGATGCTGATGCTGCTCTAAGCTAAAAACACTTGAAAAGGGCCGATTATGGGAATATACTGCATTCCCAGAGTAAGTTAATGAAGCCAGAAGACTACACCAGCTATCAACAGCCAAGGAAGACACAGGTCTGTAGTCAGAAGGGCCAACCCACCAGCTCAGCTATCTTCAGAGCAACAGGATTTGCTCAAACAACTTAGATGGATTAGGCCAAATCTGGTTTTTCCCAGAGATCTTACTAAGAACTTCAACTACGATAGACATTTCACAACAGAAACACATTTTGAAAAGCCATGTACCTTTTCCCCTTCATTATTTGATTCAAATATATAGCAGACTGATGACAGATTACTTTCACTTCTCCCTCCTGATGTCCGAAGAACAAATCCAAAAAGCCTCTTATTTTCCTGGTGTGTAGCGTACAAAACTACACAGGGTAATGGAAACTGTCACAGAAAACATCAGAAGCAAAGAGATTTTTCAAACAAATGTACACACTTCTACATGAAAAACTCAAGTACTAAGTCAAAAACATTATAAACAGAACATTAGAGCCATTCTTTTTTCTTAACAGAATAGCAACCTAAGAACAAAAATGTCATGTTTGGTTCAGATTACCAGGCAGAGTAAGAGGCTGTTGACTATCCAACTTATTTGTCATTTATACATTTTACAAAATCAAAATCAGTAACAATACAGTCCATCTTATTAAATGATTAAATAAGAGCACATACTTGCAGCTATTTCAACACATATAATTATAGAATAAACTCACTCGTGTTCACCATTTAATTCCTACCATTGTGTTTATCCCTTAACTAGGCAGCATGTACCATACACTAAAAAACTAAGTAGGACAACCAGATTGCACTGATTCTTTAAGTACATGGAATGTTCAATTAAAACTTCTCGGGGGGAAATGGCTATAGCCTTAATTATAACTTAGCCAATCATAATTAATACTGTATTTTAATATAATCAGAATGTTTATAACAATACAGACATGTATATGCATAAAAGAGCCTTCCAATAAAGCTTTAAATGTGCAGAACTCACTGTGAGCCTTGTAACTTGTGTCTGTGGATCAATTAACCTATAATTAAAAATTTGGAAAACAAATTTTAACTAGGCTGAAATTAAACATTTTTTCCTACAGTTTTTTAAGGGGGAGATCATTACTTACTTTAAACAATCACAAGTGACTAATAAATGTGATTCTGTCATACGAAAGATGTTATGGATGGCACGGGCAGCTAAGATTTGCCGCATTGTTTCATAAACAACATCTGGACTGTCGTCTGATTTCACCTCCATAGAACCAAGGAATCGCACGATAAATAACTGATGAAGAATAGAATCTACAAAAGAACAAGGTACATTACATATCTTTAAATTCCACATTTCTCTTAAAAGTAAAATATATTGTCACCTTTTAGATTTTCTAATGAAAAATTCAATCTAATAGCAGTATTTAGAAATTACTCCTAACTATGGTGGTCAAGTTATAGTAGGAAAATTAAAGGTCTCTAATTCAAATAGCAAAAGGTTAAGGCTTCAGTAATTGGTGGTTCTGGGGAAGACTGGGTGGCTCAGCAGTTCAGCACCTGACTTTGGCCCAGGGCGTGATCCTGGAGTTCCAGGATTGAGTCCCACATCAGGCTCCCTGCATGAAGCCTGCTTCTCTCTCTGCCTATGTCTCTGCCTCTCTCTCTCTCTGTTTCTCATGAATAAATAAATTTTAAAAAACAAACAACTAATGGTTCCAAGTTAAAAAAAAAATTCCTTGTACTGTTCTTACAGCTTTTAAGTTTGAAATTTATCAAAATAAAGAGTTACTAAAAAAAAAAAAAAAGAGAGAGAGAGAGAGAGAAAAGTTAATGTTCTAGTTCCAGAAGAAAACATCAGCTGCTAAGAAAAGCTTAAAGGATATCTTCTGCATTGAGAATCTGACTGTGAGGTCAAAAGTATAATACTCTATAATTTTAATGAAATCCTTAAGCCTGATTAAGTTCTGTTGCTTTGAGTATTATGAGCAAAAAGAAAACTGTGAAGTTACCATTAAAACCGCATAATCTGAATAAACATAAACAACAAATTCTTCACAGTTTACCACTGAGAATTTTAAGATAGAAGAATACCACACATCTGTTTTACCTTCAGTTTCAGATTTTGTACCTCCTCCGGATTCTCCAAATGGATTTGTGCGCCTGAAAAGTTTTTTAAAAAATTATGAACCAATGGTCAGTTACCATAAGCCTATGGAAGAAATCCCAATCATTAAAACTAGAGCTAAAAACTAGGAGTCACAAAAACTTGAACATATCTTCTTTTTTAAAAAAAAGCTCTGATCGAGACACCTGGGTGGCTCAGTGGTTCAGCACTTGTCTTCGGCCCAGGGCATGATCCTGGAGTCCCAGGATCGAGTCCCACATCAGGCTCCCTGCATGGAGCCTGCTTCTCCCTCTGGCTGTATCTCTGTCTCTGCCTCTCTCTCTCTCTCTCTCATGAACAAATAAATAAAATCTTCAAAAAAAATTTTTTTAAATAAAAAAAATAAAAAGTTCTGAAACGCCCCATTCTGTTAAAGAACACTACTGATGCCCACTTTAACGAAATCCCCTGCCTTCACACTTAGCAGGCTGAACTCAAAGCTGCTGCATTCTAGAAGAGATGGATGAACTGATGTGTAGACATACATACATATATACACATACACACCCCAACATCCTACAAACCATGTTGTGAAAATCCTTAAATTTAAATAAAGGGGGACAGAAAAGAGTTGATTTAACTTCAATCTTGAGAAAAACGCCAGGGATTTCCTGAGATTGTAAAAACCTTTTTAAGTCCTCTAAATACATACTGTAAGTTAATTATGCTAATTTGAACATTTTCTAGTTATAAACCCGTTTCTCAAGGCATACGTAACAAAATGCAAAAAGAAAAGCTAATTAGTGATGGGAGCTACCTCCTTCCTCATTATGAGTGGCTCTTGACACACCCACAATGAAGGAATAAAAGTATAACTCAAAATAGGTTTTGTAAGGAAACAAAGAGCTAAATGGTTTTAAAATAATGTTGGCATTAAGATAACATGAAACTGATCTCTGTAATTCATAGGTGCCCTATTATATCAAATGCTGAGTATATATCTGTGATCAAGTACAAATTATTTTTCTTCGTCATAGCCATGTATTATCCAAATTAGTCTCAATTTATTAGGTGTCCAACCTACTTAAACAAATTATTTGCCTTGAGAGACATTTCCTTCATCTCAGAGCCAAAGAAAAATTTTAAACAGCTTTCACACTTCTCATTATATAACCAAAAGATGATTTTATTAATAATTTGTAGCATGATAATGTTTTAGTAACTTCCTGGAGATTTCTTATTCTGACCCAAGATGATATTTTTCTTTTTTTTAAGATTTTATTTAATTATTCATTTAGAGACAGAGAGGCAGAGACACACAGGCAGAGGGAGAAGCAGGCCCCACACAGGAAGCCAGATGTGGGACTCAATCCTAGGACTCCAGGATCACGCCCTGAGCCAAAGGCAGATGCTCAACCGCTAAGCCACCCAGGCATCCCCCAAGATGATATTTTTCTTACAAACCTATAGCACATGTATTACTCTCAAGAATTTCTAAATATTAAAAAAAAATTTCTAAATATTGTCATGATCTATAGATAGGACTGTCAACTTTCTTCTACAATTTTAAGAGCAAATACCAGAAGTAGATCTGATAAGCAATTCAAAATTAACTATTTTTAAAATTAACTTATCTTCACTTATTTAGACAGAAAACAAAGAGAAAAACCTGCATGATTCCTTCCCAACTATCAAAATCAAGTAATTAAAAGAAGTACAACATAATTGATAAACATATATGAGAGATGACTCTTAACTGCAAAAATGGAATCACAAGCCTTACAGACCACAGAACAGTATCCCTGTGATGCCATCACCCACCTGCCGCCCTGGCCAAAGGCTTTTGCCTGGCCAGGCTGATCTTCACACACGGGAGAAATGATGTCAAATTGTATTGGAGTGTCTGGAGCAACGAGAGAATCTAGAGAAAGGGCAGCCAAGTTTGTGGACTCAGATCCTAAGGATCCTGAGCTGCTGGTTCGAGCTGTTGGTGGCCGAGATTGTCTAAGCAAAGAAGAAAACGAGAAGGCATTGCCTTTAGTTTTCTCTGTTTGAAATTGAATACAAACAATGAGAAAAGAAAATACAATTTTATAAGTCAAAGAGAGGAGCAGAAATTTCAATAACAAAACTTTTCTTTCCAATGACTAAATTCAAAATCATAAATGATCTTAATCTAGAGATAAAGCATTAGGGCAATTTGGAATCATTTATTTAGCACTCTTGCTAGTAGATTTACCAACTTAAAAATACACTTTCTATGTTTTGGGGGAATTATTTCATACTAATGTAAGTAGCACTGCTAAAATCAAAGTGTCTGCTAACACTTTCAATAGCCCATATAGTTTTAAATAACCCAAAGTCTGGTAACTCACGCTGCTGGCCGCAAACTCTCGTGCCTCTGCTGGAAAGATGGGGAGGGAGTGACTGCTTCCAAAGCTGACTGATTTACTCGTGCAGCAATTTCCTGTTTTTTAAAAAGGACAAGAATTAGTAAAGCAAGGAAACCAAAAATTTGAATATAACTCTATTGTCAGAATGTTCGAGTTACACTTAAAATGAAAACTGGAGTTACTAAAGTAGTTCCACATTCTGTCTTAATATTAAGATACATAATTAACTTCGTAACATTATAATTTAAGTTTCCTCTTACTTCTTACAGACCTAGATCTTTAAATATTTAAGTACAAGACTTTTTGGATTAAGGTTTGTATTGTTAGCATTTAATACAGCGCCTAGTATATGAATACTCAATACATTTGCTAAATAAAGAAATTCAAAAGTAGGAAATAGCCACAAAATATCAAAATAGTAAAACATTTTATAACTATACTGCTGAAGTTTTCATGATCTTCCAGAATATATTTATGGTCAGAAACATCTACGTAGGGACACGTAGGTGGCTCAGTGGTTGAGCATCTCCCTTCAGCTCAGGGTGTGATCCCGGAATCCCAGGATCAAGTCCTGCATCAGGCTCCCTGCAGGAAGCCTGCTTCTCCTTCTGCCTATGTCTCTGCCTCTCTTTCTGTGTCTATCATGAATAAATAAATCTAAAAAAAAAAAAAAAAGAAATCTATGTATTTATTGACGAAGTTATCATGACCAAAATCTGAAAGAAAAGCTTCCTATAAGAAATATGTTTAAGCTTAATTGTTTTATATCAAACACTGGCTACATAAAATCGCATTTACATCAGAAAAAAAATCACATAACATTTTTGTATTTCTGTGTTTTAGTTAGCAAAAATATATTAAGACAATGCCACAAATTGATCAGAATTTCTTCTCTTATGAAGTACAGATAAAGTAATTCTGGATAATCTGGAAAATACTACTTAAAATTTAGAGCTCTGATAATTTGTGGGTAAATACCATAATCCTGAATTATTCAAATACAAACAGTGTATTCACCATGTTATTCCCTAGGTATTAACAGGTCATCCAATTTGCATTTTATTTTTATTCTTTTTGCATTTTATTTTTTAGTGCTCCCAAGTAACATAACAGAAAGGAAAACCCAACCTAGCAAGAAATCAAATTACTGCAAGCAAAATTCTTCTCTACAATTAGCACTAATTTTCTTAGATTACACTCAAATTGTTATTATGAAACTAACAGAAGTTAGTAATATTTTGGAGGTCATGAGATATTGTCTCTTTGGTTCAAAACTTGTTCCTAGGCATCTAAATCCTATGTGCCTTGGCTGGCACCTCAAAGCCATAATGATAAAAATAGAATTCTTTCAAATTGTTCTTCCATTCACTTGAGATTACAACCTGAAAGTCATCTTTAATTTGTCTCTTTCATCGTTTATATTGGTCAGTTATTAACTAGCCCAGTCAATTTCTTTTTTCCTGTTTCTACAATGCATTATTTCTTTTCTCTTGGTTACTGCCCTGTTCAGACCTTCCGTTCATGCCTGAAGTAGGATAATGGGCTCCTACATGTTCCCAGACACTCCTTTATACCAACAACAGTTTTAAGACTTATAGAGGGTGAGGGCTTCCTAGAGAAATCAGCCCTGCTCTGCCTCAGCTGAAATCATCAGCCCCGCACAGCCCTGGGAGGCGGCTGGGTTTACTGCACAGATGGGCCCACCAAGACTGGTAGAGGTTACTGGGTTCCTGCCCCAATAAACCAAGTCTTGATTCCCAAACACACTGCAGTGTGGACCCACTAGATTCCTTCCAGAGATTTCTGTACCCCTGGGTTCTGGGTGTATATTTGGATTCACCTACACAGCTAAGTTCATCTGGTTTGATACCCTTGCTACTCAAAGCATAACTGGCAAACTGAGAGCTCAGGCCACCTTACCCTACACAGAATCTGCATTTCAACAAGATCCCCAGGTGACCTGTCTGAACACTTCAGCTTTCTGGTATTCTCTAACAAGAACCTTCAACTCCAGTTATACTACTGGTTTCATAAATACACCATTTCTGCCTTTATGCTTTTGTTTTTATTCTCATATCTGTAATTCCTTCTCTTTTCTTCAAACATGGACAAATCTTAGCCAGCTCAGGATTCTATCACCTCCACAATTTTCTCTAAAATTAAAGTCCACACTGATCTTAACATCCTCAAATCTTAAACTTTTAGTCATTACCACACACTTTCAATTATTTAGTTTTATACAAAATGTTAAAGTTTTAGTTTTGTATTCCCAAACACTCAGGGTCCTGGAAGGCAAACCATGGTTTCCTTTTCTTCAGTATCCTCCATGGTGCTCAATCCAAAGCTAAATCCACAGCATTGACGCCCAGTAAAAATTCGTTAGCTGACCAATTTCAGTTACTTTTGAAATAATTTATCTTTCTAGGAAGACCAGATGCTCATACATGGATACATTAAAGCTACTCATTCAAGGCAAATTAAAAGATTACAGGACTTGGGCAGCCAAAGTGGCTCAGCGGTTTAGCAGCCTGCCTTCAGCCCAGGGTGTGATCCTGGAGACCCGGGATTGAGTCCCCTGTCAGGCATCCTGCATGTAGCCTGCTCCTCCCTCTGCCTGTGTCTCTGCCTCTCTCTCTCTCTGTCTCTCAATGATAAATAAATAAAATCTTAAAAAAAAAAAAAAGATTACAGGACTTGAGGAATTACGACATTAAGAATACATTAATAATCATTCAATTTTGCCAGGTCTGGATACCATAAAATAAAAGTGTTACCTCTGGGTTTTCACTTAAATATATTTGTTTGGATATGTTGTTTATTGTACAGATCCACTGCAAGAGAAAAAAAAATAGAAAAATATGATTAATACTTTTCCTATAGTGCTTCTGCTCTAAAAGAGAATGTTCAATATTTCACTGAATAGAAGTTTCATTAGTAGTACTACATAATTGGGGAACCCAGGTGGCTCATTCAGTTAAGCATCTGACTCCTGATACCACTTTAGGTCATGATCTCAGAGTTGTGAGATCAAACCCTACATCAAATGTGGAACCTGTCATCAAAAAAAAAAAAAAAAAAATGTGGAACCTGCTTGGGATTCTTTTTCTCCCTCTGCTTCTCTCACTCTGCCCTAACCTCCCGACTCATGCTAGTGCTCTAAAACAAAAAACAAACCCCACAACTCTAAAAAAAGAAGTAACACAATCATTCTTATAAGAAAAATACTTTCCTATATACGCATAAGCATATATATGCTTAATATTTAAAAGTGTAACAGAAAAGTGAATAGCTTTACTATTTTTAAAGCCCAAGGGGCACCTGGGTGGCTCAGTTGGTTAAGCATCTGCCTTCAGCTCAGGTCATGATCCCAGTGTCCTGGGATCAAGCCCCACATCGGGCTCCCTGTTCAGTGGGGAGTCTGTGTTCCCCTCTTCCTCTGCCCCTCCCTCCAGGTGTGCTCTTTCAAATAAAATCTTAAAAAAAAGCTCAAATTAACTTCATACAAGCAAATAAAAATATAGCAATAATGTTAAGTTATAATATTAACAGTCTATATTTATCTCTTATATAATTTCCCCTCTTAATCCCCACCAAATTAGTGGCAAAAAAGTTAAGAGCTAAATATATTCCTAATGAATGCATTTTACATACTTCCCTTCTTTCAGGTTTATAACTAATTAACATAAAAAATGCTCTCTGTTCCACATCTACTTCACTCTTGAGGACTCCAGTTCATGATGAGCCTCATTAAACTAATAATCTGTTTTGGTAAACCGAGCAGAGAGTAAATATTTGTCTGTGTTCTTCACAAACCAAAAGCAAGTTGTAGTACCCACTCTCTTCCAGAAGTAAATAAAAATAGATCTGTCTGTAATTTCTAACATCATCTTTTACCAACACAGTTATAATACCAGATGAAGTGATTCAAAATCAATTATAATATTTTTCATTCAAAAATGCTTCTCATGACAGTTTTTGAAGCGTCAGTTCGGTGGTAACTTACCTTCCATATTTGGTGTACTAGAAGTAAAAATGGAGCCAAAAATAAAAGACTTGTGAGGAAGAATAGACACTCCCAAATTTTTGTTTTTCTGTCTTTCATTTCTCCAAGGTTTTAAGCTTTACTTGCTTCCTGCCATGCTACATCTGCTGCCACTATGTTTTTACGGTGCAAATACGGTCTCAGAGTTGGTGAGAGAAGGGAATAAATTAAACTGTCACCTCATGATACTAACAGCTTGCCAGAAAGCAGTAGTCACAAGGTCATTTCTGAAGTTAAGCCTTTAAAAAGACAGACAGCAATGATCTCTAAAGCCTCCTCTTACAGGTCTAGCTATAAAAGTCTGTGTGAAACTTAAAAAGGCTGCTTGAGGACAATAGAGTTTTATGGAAAAAGAATGTTTTTAATTAACTAGGGTTTTCCAAATTTCTATCTTAATATTTAGTTGCTGAAATATCTTAAGATGTTGCTGAGGAAATTAACGATAAAATTTTACCTCCTCATGGTCTTTTTTACTTTCTGCTTGCAAAATTGAAGACCTGAAAAAAAAGAAAGAAGTCTGACCCTCAACTTAAAGAAAAAAATAAGAAAATGTTTTATCTTTAAAGGTTCATATAAAACCAATCGGTATCAAAACTAAAAAAAACTCAAAACACACAACCAATCAATATCTTAAGTTAGGAAAAGGAGACCACCTGGGGCATCTGGACTCAGATTTTAACAACTCTTGACTCTGGCTATCCATGCCAAGATGTACCAAAAAAGAAACAGGTGCTGGTTTTCAGAAGACAGCCTATAACAAAGGTATACTGCAAATAAGACAATGCATTTCAACTTTCTGACACTTATCATATGTTTCAAATGTAAATCAGCGATGCTCACAGAAAACACTAATTGTACTTATTATTTCTCCATAATACAGTAAAACATTTTCAATATATTAATTACTAATACTGAGATACTTAGCTTTTCTATAGCTGTTACTATCTTAAGAGTTAAAGAAAAAAATTACTAATTCTGAATCACACTAAGAATGTGAAATGGGAAATCATGTTAAGTATTATTAGCAATAAACTGAAAAAAAAAATAAGTTCCTGGAGTAACATATTAACAATTTGGTAATTTTGATGAACACAGGGACTCCCAACATCCAGCATTATAAATGACAGAGTCACTGACATTCATTACATATTGAAAGGAGGAATATGAAATTAAACAACTATTTGATAAAAGACATGAACCATACATCTTAACATACATAAATACAAAGGAAAAATTACTAAGAACTCAGAAGCTGCTTCTGAACAGTAAGCAAAATCAAAAACAGTATTTTAAGTAAGAAAAAAAACTACAGATAACTTAAACATCTATCATTAGGAAAAATTTTAGATTATGGTGTATATCCTTAGATGGATTAATATAGCCATTGTGAAATGTTTTTAATAAGTAGCTGTAGATCCAAAGTACGTATACAGTATCTCCTCATCTT
Source organism: Vulpes lagopus (assembly GCF_018345385.1). Taxonomy (NCBI): domain Eukaryota; kingdom Metazoa; phylum Chordata; class Mammalia; order Carnivora; family Canidae; genus Vulpes; species Vulpes lagopus. Next base: position 25,064,988 of record NC_054830.1, on the reverse strand, counting down.
TAAAAAATTGTCAGGAACATGGAAGACTCTGGGAAATGAACTAAGGGTGGTGGAAGGGGAGGAGGGCAGGGGGTGGGGGTGACTGGGTGGCGGGCACTGAGGGGGGCACTTGACGGGGAGCACTGGGTCATTCTGTATGTTGGCAAATTGAACACCAATAAAAAATAAATTTATTATTAAAAAAATAATAAAATAAAAATTGTCAGAATTTTAATATTTATAGCATATTTTAAAGAATATTTAAATATATTTAAGTTTTAAAGAATAGTTAAAATAAAAACTGTAAGGCAACAAACCAAAAAGTTAACTGTTGTTTCTAGCTAGTGAGATTGTAGCTTTCTTTCAATATTCAATGCTTTTTTATATTTTTCTGTCTTCCAAAAATTTGTTCTAAAGGCTACTCTGGATTCTCATAAGATGCAAAGGTAACAGAAATTTTAAAAATGGCATATAAACATTAATGGACTAATCATTAATTTCATCAGAAATATTTAACATTTAAAAATAACATTCACTAATGTTTGCACTTACTACACGTTAGGCACATTACTACATCTGTTAGATTTCTATTCTGTATAATAATTCACAAAGTAGGGATTATGACCTTCCCATCCCCATTTCACATGTGAAAAAACAGAGGTTATGTAATTTGTCTAAGACACACAGTAAGTAGTAGATCCTGAATTTAAATTTTCTGACCCCAAGGTTAGGGCTGTTTCCACTACTTTGTGCTGCCGTCCCCCATACAATGCAGAATTTTCAGTGAACAGTACCCTAACACGGAATCACAGGTTCTTATCATATGACCTTATTTTGACAACCTCAAAATAGTAAGGCATCATTTAACCAAATCAGAAAGGAAAACTCATTCCTATGCAATCAAAAAGAAAATTATCTAAATACATAATAAGCCTAAAATAGCTATAAAATGTCTGAATGACAAGGAATTATTAAGCATTTCAGTAGTTTAAAATATGACAAAATACTAACTTTTTTCCATCAAAGGAAGTGATCTGAAAACAGTACCGCCTGTCTTCACAGTCCACAGCCATTACTGAACAGTTGTCAATGTCCATGGCCAGGCCGCCTGCTACATCCCCACGCGCCTGACTCATTAAGTTTCCACCCTGCGTGAAGTAAAATTGTCTGTCCCAGGTAGATGACACCAAGCCTGTTTTACTAAATGAAGAAAGTACATTTGCTCTTAGTAACAATACACCTGAAATCTCATCATAAGCCAGACACAAGATAAAACAAAGAACCAGCTGCCAAAAGGCACCAAGGTGCCTAGAAAATAAAAATATCAGTTTTTCAGTATCTAAAATAAATTCATGTATGCCAACCCATTTTTGTGTGTACAAGTGTTTCCAAAAAAGGCTGGAAGTTATCAAGTTGTAATTGTTACAATGACGTTCCATAAATTATAGTTCAACTTTCAAGAGAATAAGTTCAAAAGAAAAGAATTCACTTTACCCCTAGGGTTAACTTGCTTTATCCTACCTTTATGTAAAAACTAAAAGTTGACCTGATAGTATAATTACATGTATTTATGTAATACATATATATTACATATATTTTAGAGTATGATAAAAATATTTAATTCATGTAATGCTCAATTTACTTAAACTCAGATTGGTTCCACTTTTAATATAATTCTAAATTAGTCAATAAGTAAACAGAATTCTACTTCCAAAAATTATTCATGTACCCCATCTGTCAAAAAGCTGACAAACATGCTAATACTTCTAATTAAAAAGATTCAGCCTTTCATAAAATCAAATTTAGCAGATAGTATCAATTATATATTATATTCACTTGATAATACCTTAGAAGATATTACAATATATGAAAATAACTATAGTTTTCTTACTTCCTAGCATTAAGGTATCCAGCCTTCCGGGTTAAGTTTCGATTAACAGGAAATTTTGTGGGATCTGGGTCAGGCACATATAAGGGGTCACTGGCTACTTCCAAATCTTCTATTGTCTGCTGCATGGTCTCTACATCACTGTCCATTTCCCTGCGAACACTAACACAGAAAATATATTATTTACTACCCAACCACAACTGATGAAGAACTCCTTACCAATTATGTTCATCTGTAACATTTGCTTTGTATATATTTTCTTAGAGAGTAGAGGGGGTGTGGGTGGTTAAAGTAACATGAACACATTATGAAACAGCTTTACATTTTATTTGAAACTTAGCTATTAAACAACACTAAATTAAAAAATTAATGAAGCCACATCAAATGCCTAACTTTGGAGTAATTTTCAAACTACTCTATCCTGTGCCTTTAAAACAACAATTATTTTAATATACCTGCATATCTCAGATTGACCACATCACTGCTCCCAACTTTGAACCTGATTAGAACTGCTTGTTCTCACTAAGCTTTCTTTCATGGCTTGGAAAGCAAGATTTATTTAGTAATTCCCATTCATCCCCCATGCTTCAGCTAATTGTGAAGATAAATTAACTTATAAATAATTTCTGTTTTGTGTCATATATTCAAACACAAAACCTAGTTTAGAATCAATAAAATACCATCAGACATGACAGAGTTATGAAATTCAGAGTTCAGATTCTGTGGAAGAGATGGTAAAAAAACCAAGTAGTATCCATGAGCCATGTGAGATACACTCTCATGGCAGGGAAAATAGCCCCTCAGGAAATTAAATGCTAAATATTTTAAGATTGTGGCATTTAGGCGCTAACTTATTCTCATAACTTCATTTTCAATTTTAAGGAAGAAAAAATACTCACTTCTGTACACTTGTTCCAATATTGGTCAAGAATTCTTCCAGCTGTTCATTAAGATTTTCAGAACCCATCTTAAAGAAACTTATCTGGGGCAAGAGAGTATATGAGTAAGAGGATGAACAACAAAAACACACAAATACAAAAAACAGTGAATCACATAAATAATCTCCAAGATACATGCCAAGGTAAAAAACAAAGGAGTATTCCCATTTGTGTACTAGTTTTCAATGACTTCTACTGGGCTTTAGAGCCACTGTAGAAACTAGACTTCAGTTTCACTATACATCTTTTTATGTAGTAATATACGCATATGATGAGCAATTTGTAAAATTGGAAAATTTTAAAACATTTTAAATAAGTTATACAGATAAACTTTTGTTTACTACAAAGATAAATAAGTTTTATGTTGAGGAAAAATAAGCACACTTATTTGAAGGAATATTCAAATTTCTTTAAAAAATAAAATTTTTAGGGGCATGCCATCTCATATTACCGAAATTTACTTTTCTAGCCTCCTTCCTGATGCAAACCTCTTGGGATACTTTGGAGTTCATCTATTACTTTTAACTCAGGAACATGAGACAAACTTGCCCATTCTTTTTCAAACTTATTTTGAAGCAATAGTGAATGGATGTTCCAACAATAGGAGTAACTCCAGAATTCACTTAGCTTTCTTTTCCCTATCCCCTACCTGTGATGGACAAGGCCTAAATACAAGGTACGTGGTTTCATTTACCCTAAAAAATGTGAGATCTTCATTTGTGAGGAAAACCATTCTAACTTCTAATGACATTTTAAATTACTTTTAAAAACACAGATCCAAATAGAATATTTTGACCTTAATTTGTAATACTCAACATAAATATCAAACTTAATATGAAGTTTTTAGGGCAGTTATAATCCAAAATGCAGTACAGTCAGTATTTACCTGAGCTTGCATGTACCCAAGTAGAGGTTCTAACAATGCTATTTTCTTTTTGTATTGAAGAGTGTTTAATGCACAAAAATAATGCATCATGGTCTGGTGCTGTTTTTTTCTGGAAGTGTAGACATCTTCTGTTACTTCATACTTTACCTTTGAGTAAAAACATTAAAATATGTATTTAACTGTGTAATTATCTTTAATTACCTTTAGTAGTGGCTATACGGAAGAGCCTACCCAAGGAAAAAGGTATATCACCAGCAACTGTTCATCTTTATTTTGTGAGATAGTAGAAATCCTATATTATGGCTAATTTTACTATCTTACTACCAACCACTCCATCTTCAAATGCACATTTAAAGCAGAACTCTTTAAGCAGAACTCATGGCTAAGAATGATACAATAACTAAACTAGTGTGGTGGAGTCTACCACACAGAGGAAACGCAGACAGTGGTTTGCCATTAGCTCAGTCATTAGTCTTTGATCTTGGTCAGTTCACAGCATACTCTCTTCCAGTTCTCTCCTTGCTACACCTCCTCTCTTGTACTTGTTTTCCTTCACTCACAATTAAGATATGTGTGCTCCTTTAAGTTCTTGTATTCAGACAAATATTTACTGAGCACTTATTATGTAATATACATCAGGCCATTCCCTCTTTTTGCTCTCCTTAGAATACCAAATCAAGTACTAAGAATATTCCAATACACCAAGGAGTCCCAAATTTTCATCTCTTGCCCTTCACTCTCCTAAGTGTCAGAAGAAGCACATTTCCACCTGGGGTCTTTGTGTGTGTGTGTGTGTGTGTGTGTGTGTGTGTGCACGTGAACATGTGTGTGTAAATGTGCTGGACATGGACAAAACTGAATATAGTATCTTCCCCACAAAGCCTGTTCCTCTGTTTCTTAGCTCTCTTAAGTATTCCAAAACCTACCCCATCATTCAAGAATCATAAGACTTCTTTGGGATTCCTCCTCCTACCTATAAATCTTGCCAATTCTACTTAAAAAATATCTTCCAAAAGTTTTCCTTCCTCCCCCCTTTTAACAACTACCTTGGCTGAGGTTCTCCTAATGTCTTTACAAACTATTCTGGTACCTTTAGTCCTGCCCCTTCACATTCCATTAGTATTTTTATCCTGTAACACAACTGTATGGTGTTACCTACTTATAATCCTTTAAATAGAATTCCTTTAAGCAGGTTGTCCACTCTAACTCAAGTTTTAAAGTCATAATATAGTAATCTGGCCCCTAATACATCCTATGCTCCAGACACACACCATTATCATAATAATTATTGCTAGAATTTAAGGATAACTTACTACAAGCCAGGTACCCTGCATGTATTACCCCCATTTCATCATTACAGCTACTGAGGTTTTTTTGATAGAGAAATAAAGGCTTGAAATTAAATAACTGGAGTGTGACCTCAGGCAAATACGTGGCAAATCTTTGTCCTCAAGCAGTCTGACTCCAGAACCAGTGCTCTTAAGCTCTGCATTCTCTGGACTCTGCCATGTGCTTCTGCAAAGGCTATTTTTCTTCTAGGAATGCCTTCGCCCCAATCCCATGCCAGTGACCCTCACTCATTTTTAATGCAAACAGCATCTCCTAAAAAGTACAGCCTTTCCCAATTCCCCAGTGTTAACGGCTGTTCTTTCCTAGCATTTTGTTAAGACTTTTATTATTGTACTTAGTATTTATACATGTGTTCTCTTCATCATTTACTCTGGCATCTAGTCCAGCTGCATACCTTCACACAGGAAGCCTTCGATAAGTATGTATGGTTCAATCACTGAAGGTGGGAGTGGAGTCTATTCACACTATTGCCCCTGATACATGACATATAGCAGATGCTCAAAATTTTTTCAAATAAAACAAAGTTGGTAAAAGAATGTTTTTTAGGGGCGCCTGAGTGACTCAATGGGTGAGCATCTGCCTTTGGCTCAAGGTGTGATCCTGGGGTCCTGGGATTGAGTCCCACATCAGGCTTCCTGCAAGGAGCCTGCTTCTCCTTCTGTCTATGTCTCTGCATCTCTGTGTTTCTCATGAATAAATAAATAAATTAAATCTTTAAAAAAGTTTTTTTAAACTACCTGAAATAACAAAAACAACAAATTTATTCCTAGACCCTTTAACTACTTCTTTAAGGCAAGTAACAAAGTAATGTAGATCTCAAAATGTACATATTTTATCAATATTCGCACCACTAAGTATCAGTGAAATTAGAAATGGAAAGCTCTCTGTACTGAACTCTGTGAGAAACTTTCCCTTTACTATGTCACAGTAGGTGTTGCATAGTAAATTGTACCCAGTTGTGGATTCCCACAAGTGATCACTGTGTCCCTCCCTACCAGCAGCTGCAGCCAAGGCCACAGACACCAGCAGAGACTACCTCACTCGCAAACACCTAATGGAGGTCTTGTTATTAAGCCTTGGATTAGGCACTGAGAAAGAAATGACCTTTAAGGAGCATCTAGATGAACTTGTTAATATTTTGTTCTTTGTTCTTTGCTCAAATGCATTTCTCCTGAAATATAGTGAAATACATCGGGATTTCACTCCCTGAAAAAGTATCAAAAACTATATATATATATTCCCTGTAAATGAGGAGGTCCTCATAACAGAATTTCATTCAATTATGTATGCAACAATTCAACTTTCTAACTACTTTATCTCAAAAGACACTTCTGAATACATACAGTCAAAAACAGAACACATGCAATGTTATCAAAACACAAAGCAAAAGGAAGCAATGTTATACAATGGGCATCAGTTATATTTTTGGAATAGTTCTGTCTACTTATCAAATTTTGTCAGCAGAAAAATATTTTATTCAAAGAGAATTATTAATTGATAATTATCAGAAAGGCTTTGAAACTAGAAGGAAAGAATAAACTAAAGGCAATGTAACAAAACATACAAAGTAACTGCTATTTTTAAACAGGAAAAAACTAGTGAAAAAAAATCTAATGAAACAATTAATTTTGATACTGAAGGAGTAAGTATGTATCACACCTTGTCATTTTCTCTTTTTTTTGATAACCGGCTATATCTGTTAATTGCAGCATCATGGTCTGGAAAAAAAATAATAACTATTAACAACAATACAACAGTACTTTGCACAACTTATAAATGCTTTAAATAGTCTTCACAGGTACATATTCCAACAAATAAATGCTAAAGCAAGAATTCTCAAAATAAAATAAGAATTCTTTACCATACATTTCACTCCAAATGTTCCCAGAGTCAAATTTCCCACGAAGGATGTTTCTACTTATTAAATTGGTAAAAAAAATAATAATAATTCTAAGGAGACTCTACTCTGCTAAAAGTTTTTTAAAGTAAAAAAAAATAAAAAAATAAAAAAAAAAAAAAGTTTTTTAAAGTATTTTTTAGTACAAAAGTAGCAAATGCTCATTAAAGAAAATTTCTGAATATATAGGAAAACAAGGAAGGGAAAATATTGTATCAACTTCTAAAGTATTAATAAGACAGCAAACCACAAGATTTTAGTTTCCTTTTAAATTTTTCTTGTAGCCCAAAGAGTGCACCTTAAATAACAGCACTGATTTACATAACGTTCACTCATTTTTAATTAGGTTCCTTTTTTTTCCATTATTACATAGAATATGGCCACAGATTTGTATTGATAAAGAAATGCACCACTGTGAGAAATAACTGTAAAGTATTCAGAACTTACCATTACTAGCAATCTGAAACACTTCCTTTAATGTCAGTATTTCTGGAAAAGTTTAGGAATAGTTTCAATTTAGCATATTTATGAAATATCTAAAATTTTGGTTAGAAAACAATAACTGCCATTTAAGCTATAATTCAAATTCCAAATATTTCATACTTGAACATCCAAAGTGAGAAGGTTATTCTGTATTTCGGGTAGTCTGTGGAACATTCACTATCCTTAGCAACAGTTACATCACCAGATCTACTTGCCATAAATTAGTTATATGACAAAAAAATTTTTAAATCATTGCAAATTCTAAGACATGCAAATATTCTTAGTACCAGCATCCAGCTTATTAATTCATTTTTGATATTGACTCTAATAAGTTCAAATGATGAATCTGATGAAACAAAGAATAATTAACAAGATATGGCATTCAGACTGAGAAGAGAACTTGTTTCTTAACCTTAGAAATGACCATTATTAAGTATTACCATAAATATTAACTCCATCTCTAAAATACATCTGTCTTTATTCCATGCATGATTTAAATACTTTACCATCCACTGACACATTAGTTCAATGTTTTTATTCTATCTACATACTCTACAAGTCTTTATGATTGAGACTGTAAATTATGAGAAAGCAGAGCCAATTTTATAAAACTCTCATTTTATCACCTAATAATCCTAAATGGGGAAAAAAAATCCACCACAAACTACTAAGTCATAGGCTGCCAGATGTGCCAGTACCCCTACCTCCTGCCACTGCAGCCCATAAGCACACCCCCTATGCCACTGTCAAAGGTCAGGCTTTGGTCATAACTCATTGGGCTCTCACAACTGCCTAATCTGTTTTCCTGGATATCAAATCCACTCTATTCCATCTTCCAAAAACAAAGGAATTAGGTCTACTTTTTAAGGGCCTCCACTGGCTTCTCTTTGCTTATAAATTCAAGTCCAGGGATCCCTGGGTGGCGCAGCGGTTTGGCGCCTGCCCTTGGCCCAGGGCGCGATCCTGGAGACCCAGGATCGAATCCCACATCGGGCTCCCGGTGCATGGAGCCTGCTTCTCCCTCTGCCTGTGTCTCTGCCTCTCTCTCTCTCTCTGTGACTATCATAAATAAATAAAAATTTAAAAAGAAAAAAAAAAATTCAAGTCCAACATCTTCAGCATGATCTATTTCTATATTTGTGTCCTGTCACACCCCAACACATCAAGCCACACTGTTTTTCGTCAACCACAAAATAAGACATATATTTCTATAACCCATACCTTTGTGCTTTCTAGTCCCTCTAACAGAGCAATGACTTTCTTCTCCTGGCAAATGCCTCTTCTTTGTTCAATGCTCATGTCACATCCTTGGCGATACCTTTCTGACACCCTCCTCTGAGGCCCCACATTACCTAGTTCCTTCCCTAATTATAAGAGATAGAATATCCTAATTATCTATTTTACCTATCTCCTTCTCTAGGCTTTCTCGAGAGAAGTGACACTGTATTCATATCAGTATTCTATATCTAGTTTAACATCTAGCAGGAGCTCCTATAAATATCGAGTGACACATTAAAGTGGTACAAGCTGTATTCAGAAATGGTCAGGGTATACAGTAACATGCACTTTACAAGTATTGATCTGACAGCTAATGAAAGTAAACATAAACTTGACTTCATTACCTTTCAGATCTCTTTCTTTAAATTGGGTAATGGGGAACATCATGGCATCAGCAAGCTGCGTTGAAAGTACTGCATGACAAGAGCTAAGCTAGTAAAAGGAAGACCAAAAAGGGTGAATAAATAACTATACAGAAACATTTAGCCAGTGTCATGAAAATTAAACAAAATGTAATAAACAGATGTTGATACATTTTACATAAGCAAACACTCAAAATTATGTGATATACTACAAAATATTACATAGTAAAAAGAAATCTATTTAAAATTCTTAGGAAAGAGGTGCCTGTATAGCTCTGTGGTTGAGCATCTGCCTTTGGCTCAGGTCGTGATCCCAGGGTCCTAGGACTGAGATCCTGGAATCAAGTCTCGAATCAGGCAACCTGCAGGGAGCCTACTTCTCCCTCTGCCTATGTCTCTGCCTCTCTCTGTAGGTCTATGATGAATAAATAAAATCTTTAAACAAAATTAAAATAATAAATAAATAAAATTCTTAGGAAAAAACATAGGATAACCTAGGATTTGGCAATGGTTTCTTACACACGACACCAAAAGCACAAACAACAAAAGAAAATACAAATTGGATTTCATCAAAAATAAAAACTTTGTGCAAAGAATGAATCAAGAAAGTAAAAACACAACCTGCAGAAAGGTAGAAAATATTTGCTAATCACATATCTGATAAAGAACTTGGATCTAGAATAAAGAAGTCCTGGGTGCTTGGGTAGTTCAGTTGGTTAAATGTCTGTCTTAGGCTCAGGTCATGATCCCAAGGTCTTAGGACTGATCCCCACACTGGGCTTCCTGCTCAGTGAGGAGTCTGCTTCTTCCTCTCCCTCTGCCCCTCCCCACCCTGCTTGTGCACTCTGTCTCTCAAATAAATAAATAAATAGTCTTTAAAATAAAGAAGTCTTAAACTCAGTAATGAAAGATAAACCACCCAATTAAAAAAAAATGGGCAAAGGTCTGAATCAAGTACTCCCCCTCACCCCTTAGCACAGTGCTGCCTTCTGGAGTTTCAGTTAGCCAAGGTCAGACACAGTCTTGAGGCAGATGATCCTCCTTCTGAAAGAGTGTCAGAAGTCCAACAAGAGCCTGACACTACATCACAGTGCCTCCATCATTCCCCTCACTTCATCTCATCATGAAGGCCTTTTATCATCTCACATCATCACAAGAAGGGTAAGTATAGCACAATATGACATTTTGAGAGAGAGAGAGACATCACATTCACAGAACTTTTATTACGGTATAATGCTACAATTCTATTTTATTAGTATTCTCTCATTCTATTAGTTTTACTGTGCCTAATCTATAAATTAATCTTTATCACATGTATGTATATATAGGAAAACACAGAATATATATATAGGGTTCCATACTCTCCATGGTTTCAGGCAACCACTTGGGGGGTAGGTCAATGCATGGGAGCACAGGGGAGGCTATCACAGACATTTCTTCAAAGATATATAAATGGCCAATAAGCATAGAAAAAGGCGCTCAACATCATTAGTCATCAGGAAAATGCACATTAAAAACTGCAATGAGCTACCACTTCATACCTCCTTAGATGGTTATAATAAAAATATAAATGAAAAAACAGTTAAGTGTTGGGGAGAATGTGGAGAAACTGGAACCCTACATTACTGCTGGGAATGTAAAAGTATATAGAAGCTGTGGAAAACAGTCTGGCAGTTCCTCAAAAAACTAAACATAAAATTACCATGTGACCCAGCAATCCCACTGATTACATACCCAAAAGAACTGAAAATTGGTGTTCAAAAAAAAAACCTTGTACACAAATGCTCACTGTAGCACTATAAGCCAAAAGGTAGAAAACAACTCAAATATCCCTCAACTATGAATGGATAAATGAAAGGTGGTATATTCATACAATGGAATTTTATTCACCCAAATAAGGAATGAAACTGATTCATGCTACAACACAGATAAACCTTGAAAACATTATGCTCAGTAAAAAAAGACAGATACAGAAATCCACAAATTACATAAGTCCATTTATATGAAATATCCAAAACATGTAAATCCATACAAATAGAAAGTATATTTGTGGTTGCCAGGAGCTGAAGGGAGGTGAAGTCGGGAGTGATTGCTTAATGGGCACAAGGTTTCCTTTGGGATGATGATGAAAATGTTCTGGAACATCAGTGGTGATGATCACACAATACTGTGAGTGTTTAAATGTAACCAAGGGTACATTTTATGTTATGTATATTTTACCGCAATAAAAATATTCCATCTCTTAGAAATACTTCTTTATATTGGTCTACTGTGACAATATTTTGCAACAATAAAGTTATTAGAATATTTCAAAAAATTATTTTCAGTTAGGACACTAGAAAAGACAGAACTATCTAATGGTTCCTGTAAAAAGAACTTTCATCGCACCAGCTAAGAATAGTTATGGACTCCCCAAACAGCTCTTACCACCCTTCTTCCTCCTAGCAACATTTTATCATTCAGTTTATTAATCCTTCCATCCTAGTCAGCCAATATCAGCCCTTAGTTTCTCTAACTAGTCATCATAGCAAAGCATTAAAAAAAGACCTGGAACTTAGCTATATCTCATAGTTTAATTCTTCTCTCCCTGCCTACATCAAATAAAACAGTGAAAGGTTGAGTATGTCATAAACTGGGAGGAGAAAGCATACATGTCTATGCTTATCCCTCCCAAAAATTTGTTTTAATCGACAAAATACTATTTTTATGAGACAGTCACTAAGATATGAGACAGACACTAATATGGAAGATCCTCATTTTTTTTTTTTTGAAGATCCTCCTTTAAACAGTAATCTTATATTCTAGAGATTTGCTCATGTAATCATAATAATACAAGTTCCCAATAAAAGCTAAACAGCTTGAATAACTTAATTATAAGACCATTTACTCAAGCAAAATAAGCACTTACCTCATCTATAACTTTTGAAAACTGCTGTAAAGTAGAGCTCATAACTTCATCATCACCCCCCAATGGAAACCGCTGAAAAATGAGAAAGAGAGGACGTAAAGGTGCTGTATGTCTTTTGTAACTGATGTTATAATTTACATTTTTAAAAAGAGCTGATCCTCAAACCACACAGGAGTTAGAAAAATTGCATGAATATTCAAAAAATATTCATAAGTGGACCCATGTAGTACAAATCTGTGTTGTTCAAGGGTCAAGTGAAACTTCAAATAACTTCCAAAATTTTGAATAAGCTCTAAAAATGTCATTTAATAAGAGTATAGTTTGCATAATTAATAAACATTAATTATAATGTTTGCTAAGCAACTAATTAATATCGTATATAGGGATGCACATCATAGTAGAAGTTTAAAGATTTGATGTTTAACTTTTTTTTTTAAGATTCTATTTATTTATTCAGGAGAAACAGAGACAGGGGGCGGGGGGGTGGGGAGGAGCACAGACACAGGCAGAGGGAGAAGCAGGCTCCATTCCATGCAGGGAGCCTGACATGGGACTCAAACCTGGGTCTCCAGGACCACACCCTGGGCTGAAGGCTGCGCTAAACCGCTGAGCCACCCGGGCTGCCCTGATGTTTAACTTTAATTCCTCCAATTACCATCTGTATAATTTTGAGTAAGCCTCAGTTTCTTCATTTGTAAAAAAAGAAGCCAATGAAAAAACTTCTACTGAAGATTAATTAAAATTAGCAAAAAAATAAAAAATAAAAATAAAAAATAAAATTAGCTACAATGGAATTTCAATAGCATATCAAAATTACTTTCTACAAATTCAAAAAAGCTTAGGATGCTTGATGAGAAATTCTATCTATACAGATACTGTATCACTGCATATTTTAAATTATGCTTTTAAAATTTTCATAAGTGATACCTGTTTTTCATATTCTTTTAAAAGTTTTGAAGTCAGATGTGTTGCTGCACTTAATTCATTCTGTAGGGAAAAAAAATCAGCATTCAAATTGACACAGTATTACTGAGTAAGAAACAGTTTTAGTTGAAGATAACATAAATACTATACAACATGTTCTCTAAACCCCTCATTAAATCACTGGATAAGGAACTACGATTAAAGCACTTTAAAGGGAAACTCAAACCATGAAATAGATACCATCAAGGAATTCAGCAGTGTTCTAGGTGTACACTTTTTTCTTAATAAAAATTCAGCATCAAATATCATTAAAGCTTTAAAGCTAAAAGTAAACTGTACATAATCTTAGCAAAATCTTAAGAGATTCTACATTAATGACAAATTATTCCTCCCTCTAGATGCTAACTCTAGACCATTGAATAGCATACAACCAAGGCAGCCCGGGTGGCTCAGCGGTTTAGCGCCTGCCTTCGGCCCAGGGTGCGATCCTGGAGACCCAGGATCAAGTCCTGTGTCGGGCTCCCTGCATGGAGCCTGCTTCTCCCTCTACCCGTGTCTCTGTCTCTGTCTCTCTCTCTGTGTCTCTCATGAATAAATAAATAAAATCTTAAAAAAAAAAAAAAGGAATAACATACAACCAAAATATGGTTAGCCCAATCATAAAATACAGCAACATAGCCATATGAAGAAAATACTTTTTGAAGTTTTTTTTTCAGTGATGAAAAATATATTAGTATATTATTATATTAGTGACAAATATAACATTTCTTTTACATAGTAATCTCTGTGGTCAGAAATCAAATCTTGAGAGACCAATCACAAGGAAAAAAAAATTAAAAACTATCACAGCCACTTTTAAGAATTCATTTTAAAAAGATTGTATTTATTTAGAGAGAGAGTACACATTGAACACACATGGATGGGGAAGCAGCAGAGAGAATGAATCCTGAGCAGACTCCAAGCTGAGTGCAGAGCCAGATGCAGGGGCTTGATCTCATCATGACCCTGAGATGATAACCTGAGCCGAAAAATCAAGAGTTGGACACTTAAACTGACTTTGCCACCCAGGTACCCCTCACATCAACTTTTTAGTACATAATGAAAATGAGTCCAGAAAGGAGATAAAATGAGGAGGGGAAAAAAAAAACCTGTATACTTAATTAATCCCAAAGAAAGCTTATCACAGAACCCAAGTTGCTGTTAAGGCTTATAATTAAGTCATATAAACATAGCCTCAAATCTTAAGCCTACTCAACAAAAAAATTTACTCATCTCCTTCTTAAATCCATCTTCTAGTACCCAGAGTTACATCTAATTTTTATTATCTTCTCACTAAACATAAACGACTTTCAAATTCTTTATTCAAAAAAGGGGCAGTGTTCCGTAAGATTAAAAGCACAAGTAGGGAAAATACTGGTGACAATATGGAGTTTTCCATCAAATCTTAGGCAAAAGTCACAATCAGTGAGCTTGAGTAAAAAAGCTTTTCCTGTGTTTGGGTGGAAAGGGGAAGATGCTTCAATCTTCATCTCTTTTGTAGAGCTACAAACTACACTCTAGCAATTGGAATGTGAGCTATTACAAACTACTTAAAAGTTCATTCATCCACTCAACAAATATTTATCACTATGAGCCCAGGATAGGGTAGGCACCAGTAAACAAGGCAGATGCTAGCTATATTGTCTTCATGGGCTTAAGGAGTCATTTTTAAAAAGCAGTCAGCCTTTAGGTTTTTACCTGTGCATCATAAATCCGATGCATAGCTTGATACAACTGGTTCATATAGTTGGAAATAGCCGTAGCATCTTCTTCAAATACACCCAGTAAAGACCTTGTCTGTATAAAATAAAAGCAATAGGTTTACATTAACCATTATATAAATCAAATAGAAAATTACTTTCTAAAGAAAGGAAAATCCTAGGATACTGGAGCTCTAATAATTCTGAGTTTTAATCTATTTTCTCTCTTTTGATAGTAATGCCAAGATGTTGGGGTTCTTTGTTCTCAATTTCACTTCACTAAAATGGAGGGATTTTCCAAATACATCTCACGAAATTTATTTTTATTTTAATTTGGCGGTGAGGTGGGGAGGGGGAGATGGAGAGAGAATCTTTTTTTTTTTAATTTTTATTTATTTATGATAGTCACAGAGAGAGAGAGAGAGAGAGAGAGAGAGAGAGGCAGAGACACAGGCAGAGGGAGAAGCAGGCTCCATGCACCGGGAGCCCAACGTGGGATTCGATCCCGGGTCTCCAGGATCGCGTCCTGGGCCAAAGGCAAGCGCCAAACCACTGCGCCACCCAGGGATCCCCTGGAGAGAGAATCTTAAGCATGCTCCATCCCATGACACTGAGATCATGGCCTGAGACAAAATCAAGAGTTGGATGCTTGACTGACTGAGCCACCCAGGTGCCCCCATCACATAAACTTTAGAAGGAACAACAAAGGTATATTTTTATGAATTAAAAAGCCTATAATTAAACTAAGATCAACAAAAACATCCACGGTTAAATTAACAGTATTCCTTATACAAATATTTTAAATGTCTTATTTCAGGATAACTCAATATTATTTTTTCCCATGGTCTCTTACAGCAGTGCCAAACCCCTTTTTACTCTAATCCAAATAATAACATAGTACCCATCCCCAACATGGCCTAGTAAATGCTAAGTAGGATTTTATGAGTACAGAATTTGAGATTCTTTTTTTCTTCTTTATACTTACCTAAGTTGTTATGCTTTTTTTTTTTTTTTAACACAATAAGCATTTCCTCTTAAGGGGTAAATTTGTAAATAAATGTTAATACTATCAATAAAAAATATCAGACATGAGAAAACTCAGCATATCAAGACAAGATATACTCACCTTTTCACATCCCAAAGATAAAGAATTAAAATTAATAACTATTGAGATAACCGCATTTTAAAACCTAAAAGATGACCTTGTATTTTTATTCTAAAAATATTTCATTCTTAGAAGGTAGTTTAAAAAAAAAAAAGTCAACTTATTCCTTAGGTTCCTATTTTCAGAAAAGGAAGCTAAGTTAACACGGTTTAAAAAGGGTGGGGGAGGGGAGGCACAAAATCATTATGCCTGTGTATGAAGTCCATAGTGTCAGTCCTCTATTTCCCCATGCCCAAGATTTAGATCTGACAAAATCTTTTCATTCTTTAGCTCTGTGCCCCACTCCTATTCCCCACAGAGCTATTTTAGGTAGAAAAAGAAAGCATCAAAAAATCTTGTTTGACTAGTGCCACTCTTAAGAAAAATCTGCCATTTCATTGTTTCTCCCAAATTAATATTCTAATTCAAGGAATTACACATTTATATAAAAACCTATCGTGGATTTAATTTAAAAAGACCTCCTTAGCGCCATAGGGTTAAAACCGGTACTCTATTTAAAACTAGTATCTAAGGCAGCCCTGGTGGCTCAGCGGTTTAGGGCCACCTTCAGCCCAGGGCGTGATCCTGAGGACCCGGGATCGAGTCCCATGTCAGGCTCCCTGCATGGAGCCTGCTTCTCCCCTCTGCCTGTGTCTCTGCCTCTCTCCCTCTCCTCTCTGTGCTTCTCATGAATAAATAAAATCTTCAAAAATAAATAAATAAATAAATAAATAAATAAATAAATAAATAAATAAATAAATAAATCTAGTATCTAGTTAGCACTCTATGAAAGTACATCAATATGGTCCCATTTCATTGAATCTCTGATGGCATCCACTGTGAGCTGCACCATTTTCTTAAAGATTTATTGGAGGGCAGCCCCATTGGCGCAGCTAAGGTTTAGCGCCGCCTGTAGCCCAGGGTGTGATCCTGGAGACCCCGGATCGAGTCCTCCGTCCGGGTCCCTGCATGGAGCCTGCTTCTCTCTCTGCCTGTGTGTCTGCCTCTCTCTCTATGAATAAATAAATAAAATCTTTAAAAAATATATGTATATTTATGAGTGGGAGGAGGGGCAGAGGGAGAGAATCTTTAAGCAGTCTCTCCACTTGAGTGTGGAGCCTGACTCAGAGTTTGATCCTACAACCCAGGAGATCACAACCTGAGCTGAAACTGAGTCAGATGCTTAACCAACTGAGCCACCCAGGCACTCCCTGCACCATTTTTAAATACTTCTAAAACAAAACAATGTCAGCAATTAAGATATGATTTAGGTCTTGCAATTTTTACTTTATATTTGTGTTAATGGGTCTTTAGACAGAATTTTATATACAACTAATATGAACATAAAAGGAACACAAACAGAATAAATTTAATATACTCTTAAAATTTCTTCAGAGTTCAATTCCTGTGAGTCACTTTTTGACAGAAAAATCATCAATATCCTTGTTTTCTCATCCAGTATTGTTCTGTGCCATGGGGGGTGACAAATGTTTCTTATAAGTGCTCCACTTTAGTCCCCAATATTTTCTTCCAAACCACTGATACCCACTCAACAAATGGTGATGGTGGTACTTGCTTCATTCCAGCAGGCGTCAAAGGAGTATTTTCAGACAACAAACAGGACTCAAGGTCATTCAAGTGGTTGTTAAACTGAGTTGGTCGAATGCTGAAAAGGCTGCACTTGACCAGTCATACCACTAGGACAAACAACCACGAGTACACATTTGCAACCGAATCAAATCAAACATTATCAACTGTAAGGGGCACATATCTCACTATCAGACATGCTAAAATGTGGAAAAAAGAAAAAAAAAGTATGTTTCATAATCTGAGAACATTCCATATTACATCAAAGAAGGAAGTCCATCAAAGATGGAACTAGTTTCATCTTCATAGTTCTAGCATTGTTCAAATACTGATATTTATCTACACATAAAATCAATTATTTTTAAAAGATCGTATCTGTTCTTAACTAGAAAGTTTCATTTTGCTCCAAATCTCCAAAACAATACTTAAGTATGAACAAGACATCTAGCGTAGCCTTAAAGATTTTCTGTTTCAATAAATAACATAAGCTTTTGCAGAATGGGAGATAATTCTAAAGATGTTTATGTCCAATCAACTGGATTTGAACTTGCAAACTGCCATCTATTTTAATACCTAGTTACTATAAATCAAAACTAAAAATGGATAACCGCAACTTAGGATAGTCTTTCATGATCCCAGACTCTACCTTTTTTCCTCAGCACTGGCAGACCACTTCTGATTAGGATCTAATGATCTAAATAAAAACTTCTCTATACCAGGAACTTTAAAAGTTTTCATACGCTTTGCTACTCAACTTCCTGGACTCTATCCTAAATAAATATTCCAAATGAGGACAAAAATTTATGCCCCAAAGCATTAACCTCAGTCCTATATGTAAAAACAAAACTTATGAAAAAGTCCAACAGTAGGACAGCTGTTAAGTCACATGAAAAAACATGCAGCCTTTAAATTTTTTTTATTCAGAATTTAATACGTGAACATGCTTAACACTACAATGTTAAGTTAAAGCAGATTAAAAATTGTTATGCACAATATAACTTCAATTACATTAAAATATATAAAAGCAAATGAGGAAACACAGTTAACAGGGTTTGCTGCTGGGTGCAGGACAGGTAACTGTTTCCTGTACCTTCCAATTTTTCTTTCTTTCATGACTATGTCTTTTATAATCAGGTACAAAAATAAAAACATTCACTATAACAGCTGAGATTCCGAGAAGTTGAGTGACTTGCCCTAAAGTGAAGTGGCAGTGAAGACTAAAACCCTTATATCCTGGAATCCCGGAATCCAGGGCTTTTCATCTATCACAAGTTTTCCCTAAGTATTACTTCCAGGCATCTTCCCTTTTTTTTTTAAATTTAAAATATTTTATTTATTTATTCATGAGAGACACACAGAGAGAGGCAGAGGGATAAGTAGGCTCCATGCAATAAGCCAGATGCAGGACTCAAATCCCGGCACTCCGGGATCTGCCCTGAGCCAAAGGCAGACACTCAACCACTGAACCACCCACCTGTCCCACGTCTTCCCTTTCTAAATCCCATTTATCCTAATTTTCCAAAGTACCTAATTCAAGTTATCACTTAAAGAAACTGAAAGAGTATCAAGGCAGCTATTTCATTAAAAAATTACTATAAAACTGATACTAATATGGCACATAGTTAATTTAAAAAAAAAAGAATGCTCAATTTGTAAACTGTGTGAAAAATTTAAGAAATTAGATGAGTCACATTTTATCCTCCTCACAAGTCGTGGCAAGGGCACCCATTGTGGCCTGCGTGTAAGATTTATGGGCTATAAAAACCAGGCCAGGTAAGAAAAGGTACAGCAACCTGTTGAGCCTTACATAATAAAAGATGACAAAGTGCACCTGACCAACACGTACCACAAAACCTTTACAAAACATCTGAAACAAATACATCTAACTTTATACTTCAGATATCAATAAGAATTTGAACTAGCAAAAAAAAAAAAAAAAAGAATTTGAACTAGCTATTCTGGCAGTCAAGATAAACCAAGATGCGGGTTTCTCTCTGTGTCAGTTTAGGCTGATAAGAGTACATTACCAGCAAACAACTGGCCTGTGAAGATAACTTTCGGCATGGGGAAAAAGAAATCAATTCCACAATCAGAGCCCAATGACAATTGGCACAAAGTCACAGCAGACGTGTCACACAGGCCAGGGGGACTTAGCCCCTACTTCCTCATCTTTTGGGGCCATATTAAACCGTCAAGACACGCGTGAAATGTATGCAATGGTCGTTCTGAATGCACACCATTTCAGAGGTGGCCAACCAGCAACATGGTCCTAAATCGCTTAAATCACTTGTGTAGGAGACAGGCTTTGAGGATGAGGTCTCCCAACGCAAGCTACAGCGCCCTACCAACATGTAATTTTAAACGTAATTCATTTCGTTCTTCAATATCGAACACGTTAACAAATTGCTAGGTTTCCCTGGACCGTCTCGGGGCGCCAGCAACCGCATTAGCATTACCCCTCCCACCCCCATCCCGAGCACAAAACACGGGGCTTTTATTTTGATGAGTTTATTAAGGACCAAGTCTGCACCGTTCCGCGCAGCAGTCGGTCGTGCCGCCGCGAAGGCGCCGTCCGTCACCAGCCGTGCACAGCTCGAGTGACAGCGGCCACAGCCGCGGCCACGACGCGGGACACGGTCCGCGGGGAGGCTCCGAGGCACAGGACGGGCTTCGCCGAGGACCCTCCACGCGGGTAAATCAGCAGCGTTCCCGCAACTCCTGAAGGAACACTATCCATTTCCTTCCCTAAGGGCTTGCTCAGGGGTCGTGGAATAAGTCTCAGGGGGTGAGGGGGTGGGGTGTGGGGGTGTTGTTTTATTTTTTTATTTTTTTTCCTCCTTCTGCATTTCCTCCGAGGAGATCCCAGGATTGGAATTTACGACCTCAGATGACGGCGATGAAAACGCTCCTTTCGTCAAATACAAGGGAGCCCCCGCGAACGTACGTGACCGCCGGGCCCACGAGCGCGGGCGGCGGAGCTTCGGCCGCCGCCCGCCGACGTCCCAGACCTCGCGGGTGGCTCTCTCGGCCCAGCGGCGCAGGCCCACGCGGGCCTCGGGCTGGCGGCCGGGCCGCGGCGACCCGGGGCGCGGCCCGCGACGGGCGGGGACACTGGACGGCGGCGCCCACCTGGGACGGGGCGGGCACCTGCGGCCGCCGCGGCGCCAGGCCTGGGGTCGGCCCGCCCTGCTCTTTCCCTCGCCTCCCGCCGCCGCCCGCGCCTCACCTGCGGGCTGTCCTCCAGCGTCTCCTCGATGGGCAGCTTGTCGATTCCCGGCATCGTGGCGGACGGAGGGCGGCGGCAGGAGACACGGCAGCCGCCCACAGCTCGCCGCGCCCGCCCGCCTGCAGCAGCTGACCCCGACCCGCCCTCTCTCGCAGGCGCGGCCGCCGTCGCCGCCCGCGCCGCTCTCGCCAGGCGCCGAGCGGCCGCGCGGGAAATCCCGCCCCCTCGGCCGCCCTGCCCCACCTCCCAGCGCGCCCATTGGCTCGCAGCGACGCCCGTCAGCGCGGCGGGGCTAGCCCGGAGGTTCCTTCGCGGCTCTGGGTGCTGTGGTGAGCGGCGGCCTCGCGGGGGGCGCTGCCTGCTCGCTGCGACCGTCCGCCCTGCGCGCGCCTGTTGATGGAAATTGTGGGGGACCGTCTCTCGCCTTTCAGCGAACCAGAGCCTCGTCTGAGGACCACCACCCCGGGGAGTTTGGGGTGTCTTTACTCCTCCTGCGACATTTCATCAGAGACCACGGAAGAGGCCCTACTGCCGGGGGCCTTCCTTGCTCCAATTATAACCTTCGCAACCCTGCCCGCAGCATCCAGTCTGCTCCCCGCCCCCACCCTCCCGGCGACTTGCTGCTGGCCAGCTCAGCCGGCTGTGGGATCCCAAGCTGGGTCACTAGCAGGCTTCCCAGTAAATTTATGGACGGTAGACTCGCAGTTATTTTTCTGGGCACTTGGATATCCATATATTCAGTTAAAAACATGGGACATTATTATCAATTCATCGATTCTTACCTGGCCTGGAAGGGCTATGGTGCCTCAATTCAGACTTCAGTAGTTGTTATAAATCACAAACAAAAACATCTTTTATTTTTTTTATTATTTTTTAAGTCGATTTTTTTTTTAAATTTTATTCATCCATTCATGAAAGACACACACACAGAGAGAGATTGGCAGAGACACAGGCAGAGGGAGAAGCAGGCCCCATCCTGGGTGTCCAGGATCACGCCCTGGGCCGAAGGCAGGCGCTAAAGCGCTGAGCCACCGGGCTGCCCAGAAAACATCTTTTAAAGTTTAGCAGACACTGGTTAATTATGTGGGTAACTGATAGGCATATCTGTTAGATCGAAAAGTTGTTTAAGAAGTTTTCAATAGCTTCTTCAGCCTCTAATTTTACAGTAAAGAAGAGTGAAGCTCTGATTGCAAAACCTGGTCTGGGTTAGAATTCCCGGTTCTTTGTCTTTCTTCCCCAACCTCACAACTGCCTCATGTGTTTCTCTGTAGAGTCGCAAGAAGTTTTCATCAGTATGCAAAGAAAATGGCAAAATCATAAGTGTCTTGTAAAATTCTAGCCGTTAGGAACACCTGGCTGGCTCTGTTCCTAAAGCATGCAATTCCCAATATCCGGGCTGTGGGTTTGAGTCCCACATTGGGTGTAGAGATTAAAAAAAAAAAAATCCAAAATCTTCAAAATAAATAAAACTCTAGCCATTAATCCAATCAATCCATTCCATAAGAAATGCTGAGTAAAGGGACGCCTGGGTGGCTCAGCGGTTGAGCGTCTGCCTTCAGCTGAGGACGTGATCCCGGAGTTCCCGATCAAGTCCCGCATCAGGCTCCTGCGTGGAGGCTGCTTCTCCTCCCTCTGCCTGGGTCTCTGTGTCTCTCATGAATAAATAAAGTCTTTAAAAAGAAAAGAAAGAAAGAAATGCTGAGTAAAGATTATTAGTTGTCTGGTTCCACAGACACACTGGAATAGATCCAGATATAGCAGAACAAACCCAAATATGGGAACAGGAACGGAAGTTATGGATTTTAAACTGAAATGCTAGATTTTTTCCCATGATCTCTTAAAAGATAAAAATCTAGTTTTAAAAGTTTTACCAAGTAGATTGCAACATTGTTTCACAGAATTATCCTTCGTGTCATAAGCTTTAAATAAGGGTTTTCCCCTTATATTGTTTATCAACTATTCACCCTCAGGAAGAGATTTTTAGTTTTTGAAAGGTGGTTTGGAATCAGTTCTTAGTGTTACTGGTTCTCAACTGCTTTAAAGTTCTCAGCATTGTACAGATTCCAACTCTTTCCTTTGATATTTGTTTTCTATCCTGTCAGCACAGTGGCATGCAACCTGGCTCTAAAGAAGAAAGGTTTTTCAAGGCAAGTGACCTTCTTGGTTGAACTGTGATTGAGCTTATAAATGAAGAAGGTTGTAGCAATTGATAAGAATCAAGAGTAAGTAACAAGTAAAAACAAGTGTAAGAAAGAAGAATAATTATATGTTGTAACTGAGGGGTTTAGCCAGTTAATTTGGCCAAACAATTCAATGAAAAATTCGGTTAGGTATCTGAGTTATCTGGGTAGTGTATTATCATCAAGTTAAGTGGTTTCCCTTATTTGTATTGATGCACATCTTGACTGTATTTTTGTAAAGGATTCTCAAGCAGCCATCAGGGAGTGGCAAGGAATTCTTGCCAGGTTTAGGCAATTAAAAATGAAACAGTCTTGGAGGAACCTTAAAAAAATGAAACAAATAAAAACAAGTTGATATTCAATTAGATGGAGAGGCAGCTTAGTCAAATAATAAAACTAGAAAGAATCTTACCAGGCCTTCTTTTTGAATCCTCTATCTTTAAGCTACTATATACTCTCTTCATCCAAAAAGATGATTGTATTTACTATATTTTAAAACATTTCTTTTTTAAATATTTTACTTATTTATTCAGAGAGAGAGAGAGAGGGAGGCAGAGACACAGGCAGAGGGAGAAGCAGGCTCCATGCAGGGAGCCCGATGTGGGACTTGATCCCAGGTCTCCAGGATCACACCCCAGGCTGCAGGCGGCGCTAAACTGCTGTGCCACCAGAGCTGCCCTTTTTAAAACATTTCTAAAGCTAAAGAATTCAGTGTCCTTTGGTAACCACTTCAATCAGCCTACATTTTGTACAGTTGACCAAGCTCAGTTCCTTTTATACAGGAAATGAGGCTATCTCAGAAAATGCCTGGGGGGCTACTGTGGGTAGGATAGAAAAAATTTGGACAGCTGGGTAATTTTATGAAAGGAAAGGCAGGATTAAACAACACCCACTGAAGAATCCTTTGAGATGTTTCACACATATAATTCATTGAGATGTTTCCATATAATTTACAACAAAAGGACATATAATCTTGTAAATAGATTTGTTAATTATTAGCCTCCTAAAATTATATTTGATCTTCTTATAATTAGGTTTTTACATGACACTCCTTGAAGTTCTGGTCTGTGGTCTGTAATAGGAAAGAACCCAACAACTTGAATGATGCTGGAGCTTTACTTTTCAAAATTATCTCCATAGGTCAGTGGTTATCAAACTCACCCACATGCAAAAGTTATCTGAAAAATGATGCTGGAGCTTTACTTTTCAAAATTATCTCCATAGGTCAGTGGTTATCAAACTCACCCACATGCAAAAGTTATCTCAGGGAAGTTGTTAGGGTACAGATTACTGAGCTCAGCTGGAAGATTCTAATGCAGCTGGTCAGAGGTGGGGCTGGGAATCTGCCCAGATTAAGTCCAAAGATAATCTTCAAACCACATGTTAAAAGTCTCTATCCAAAATGGAGAATAAGCAGGGGCACCTGGCTGGCTCCATCAGTAGAGCATATAACTCTTAATCTCAGGATTTTGAGTTCAAGCCCCATATTGGGCATAGCAATTACTTAAAAATAAAATCCTGGGGTGCCTGGGTGGCTCACTCAGCTAAGTGTCCAACTCTATTTTTTTTTTTTAAGTGTCCAACTCTTGATTTCCGCTCAGGTCATGATCTCAGGGCCGTGAGGTGAAGCCCCATGTGGGGCTTGGTGCTAGGCATTGAGCCTGCTTATGATTCTCTCTTCCTCTCCCTCTGGCCCCTCCTTCCTCTAAAAAAACAATAAAGTAAATAAAATTGTCTTAAAAAGGAGAATAACCAGTTTTTTCCTAAATAAGCTTATTTTTTAGAAAATTTACAGAATCATGTAAACATTTAGGAAAAGGGCTTTTGGTTCCAGCTGAGGATGGTGAGAGAATCACCTGAAAGAGCTTGGGAATCCTCCTGCTCACAAGTATACCCTTAAGAATTCCCTTAATCTGAAATAGAGGAATTCATATTCATAATGTATAGTGCAAATAATTCTGGATTTACCTGATCACTCCTTAATGTAACTCATTTAATAGATAATTCAGTTGTTTTCTTTTTTTTAAGATTTATTTATGATAGGGATCCCTGGGTGGCGCAGCGGTTTGGCGCCTGCCTTTGGCCCAGGGCGCGATCCTGGAGACCCGGGATCGAATCCCATATCAGGCTCCCGGTGCATGGAGCCTGCTTCTCCCTCCGCCTGTGTCTCTGCCTCTCTCTCTCTCTCTCTGTGACTATCATAAATAAAAAATAAAATTTAAAAAAAAAAAAAAAAAAAAAAAGATTTATTTATGATAGAGAGAAAGGCAGAGACACAGGAGGAGGGAGAAACAGGCTCCACGAGCCCAACGCGGGACTCGATCCCGGGACTCCAGGACGGCGCCCTGGGCCAAAGGCAGGCGCCAAACCGCTGAGCTAACCAGGGATCCCCAGTTGTTTTCTAACATCCAGCTGAAATGAATCCAATTCAAGAAATGAGTATAGTAATTGGTATCTTGGGAACTTGAGTCTCTTCTATCTACTTTGAAACATTAGAACCAGTAGTAGAGTTGGGGAAAGCTTTGGGCAATTGGAAGGTAAAGTCAAAAGTTCTGAGCTGGATAAGCAGCAAGGACCAACTACTTTTATTTTTTTCTACTTTTCTACTTTTCATTAATTACCATTAAAAGTTTATTTACTTACATAAGTAATCTCTACATCCAACATGGGGCTTGAACTCACACCCCAGAGTCATATGTTCTTCTCACAGAGCCAGCAGGTGCCCTAAATATTAAATGTTTTAATGCCTTTTTTTTTTAAGATTCATTTATTTATTTGAGAGAGAGAGCTTGTGAGCAGGGAGGAGCAAGCTTTGAGGGAGAGAGAGAGAGAGACAGAGAGAGAGAAGCAGACTCCCAGCTGAGCATGGAGCTCTACTCAGGGCTCCATCTCACAACCCTGAGATCATGACCTGAGCCAAAATCGGGAGTCAGGTGCTTTTAACAAACTGAGCCACCCAAAAGCCCTGCCCCTTTAATGCTTTTATTTATTTTTTTAAGATTTTATTTATTTGAGAGAGAGAGAGAGAGAGCATGAGTGGGGGGAGGGGCAGAAGCAGACTCCCCTGCTGAGCAGGGAGCCTGACACGGAGCCTGATTCTAGAACCCTGGGATCATGACCTTAACCAACTGAGCCACCCAGGTGCTCTCCTTTAATGCTTTTATTTATTCTCTAATGCTTTTATTATTTTTTAACTTTTTTAAAAAAAGATTTTATTTATTTATTCATAGAGCCACAGAGAGAGAGAGAGAGAGGCAGAGACACAGGCAGACGGAGAAGCAGGCTCCATGCAGGGAGCCGGATGTGGGACTCCATCCCTGGTCTCCAGGATCACACTCTGGGCTGCAGGCGGTGCTGTGCCACTGGGGCTGCCCTATTCTCTAATGCTTTTAAAACAGCTTTCCTTTTCTTCATTTTTCCTCTTTATCATATCTAAAGAAACCAATATTTTCTAAATCAGAAGACTGTGCTCATTATCCTACAGAATCCTGATACTATTTTAAACAGTATTATCACCCTTGCTAGTGTTTGAAATCACTTTGATTTAGGGGCTTTTGAGGCCAAAACAAATACTTTTAAATCAACAAATATATATTGTGATTGTTCTGGAGAATGGTATAGGTACCAAAAAAAAAAACAAAGGTTATTATTACCTTGTTTTTGTGTTTTGTTTTTTTTCTGGTTTTGTTTTGTTTTGTTTTTTGGAAGTGGGCAAGGAGAGATGCCCTAAGACTAAAAGACATCAGGCGGCTTAGAACACTTTTAACCCTGAGGAATTCAAGGAGCAACAGGTAAGTCAGTGGAGAAGAGATTACTCTTAGAGAAGTTAATATACCCCATTACTATTTAATCATTATAAACATTTTAATTTTCACAGAACCACAGAGGGCAGTAAAAAATAGAATAAGTGCAAATTGATTAAACCAGTATTGTTTTTCCCATGGCTAATAATGCAAGAGTCTCAGGGTTAAATAGCAAGCTCCTCCTTCCAAGAACACTAGATGGTGCTCTGAATTTAGTTTTAGGATTCATACTGCTTCAGGAAATGGCTGTCTTCATTCAACAAATATTTATTAGGTAATGAACAAAATATTAAAAAATCCCAGCCCTTGTGGAACTAAAGTTTATTGGGAATGTTGGGAAGAAAGGCAGACCAAAAAAACCAAACATAATAAATAGGAGCATAGTATATTAAAAAGCGATAAGTGTGAAAAAATAGAACAGGGAAAATAGGCTTGGAGGCAGTTCCAATTTTAAACAGGCTCATCAGGGACGACTAGGTGGCTCAGCAGTTGAGCATCTGCCTTTGGTTCAGGGCATGTTCCTGCCATCTGGGGATCGAGTCCGCATCGGGCTCTCTGTGGGGAGCCTATGTCTCTCTCTGCCTCTCTCTGTGTGTGTCTCTCATGAATAAATAAATAAAATCTTTAAAAATAAAAATAAACAGGCTCATCGGAGTAGACTTTATTGAGGTGAGATCTAAACAGAAACTTGAAGGTGTCACTGGAGTAAGTGATGGGGACATCTGGGGAAAAAGTGTTCCAGAAAGAGGAACCACCAAGGCAGAGGCCCTCAGCCCTAAGCCAGGAGTGTCCCAGACTCTTTTAAGAATTGCATAAAGCATCTTTTCATGTATCTGTTGGCCATCTGTGTATCTTCTTTGGAAAAATGTCTATTTAAGTCCTCTGCCCATTTTTTAATTGGACTATTTGGGTTTTGGGGGTGTTAGGTTGCATAAATTCTTTATATTTTTTGGATATTAACCCCATCACAGAGAAATCATTTGCAGATATCTTCTCCCATGCAGTAGGTTGCCTTTTTGTTTTGATGCTGGCTTCCTTTGCTGTGCAAAACTTTTTACTTCACTGTAGAAGACATTACTGGCCAACAGACACGCAAAAAGATGCTCAATATCTCTAATCATTGGTGAAATACAAATCAAAACCACAATGAGATATCACCTCACACCTGTCAGAATGACTAGTATCAAAAAGATAAGAATGAAAAAAGAAAAGAAAAGAAAAGAATGGGGTGCCTGGGTGACTCAGTGGGTTAAGTGTCTGCCTTTGGCTCAGGTTGAGATCTCCAGGTCCTGGGATTGAGTCCTGTGTTGGGCTCCCTCCTCAGCGGGGAGTCTGCTTCTCCCTAAGCCTCTCCCCCAGCTCATGCTCTCTCTCTCTCTCTCAAATAAATAAAATCTTAAAAGAAAGAAAGAAAAAGAAAGAAATACCAAGTGTTGGTGAGGATGTAGAGAAAAGAGAACCTTCATGTACTGTTGGTAGAGATGTAAATTGGTGCAACCACTACAGAGAACAGTATGGGGGTTCCTCAAAAAATTAAAATAAGAAATACTGTATGTGGGCAGCCTGGGTGGCTCAGCAGTTTAAGTGCCTGCCTTCGGCCCGGGGCATGGACCCGGAGTCCCGGGATCAAGTCCCACGTTGGGCTCCCTGCATGGAGCCTGCTTCTCCCTCTGCCTGTGTCTCTGCCTCTCTCTCTCTCTCTCTCTCTCTCTTTGTCTATCATGAATCAATAAATAAAATCTTTAAAAATTAAAAAAAAAAAAAGAAATACTATATGATCCAGTAATCACACTACTGGATATGTAAGAAAGATACCTAAGATAGCTATCTAAGGTATCTAAGAAAGATATCAAAGAAAATAACACTAATTAAAAAAGATATATATATGCACCCCTATGTTCACTGCAGTATTATTTACAATACTCATGATATGGAAGCAACCTAAGTGTCCATTGATAGATGAATTGATAAAGAAGATACATTATATACATATACAATGTATAAAAAAGAATAAGCCATAAAAAAGAGTGAGATCTTGCCATTTGTGACAATACAGGTTGACTGAAAAGGTATTATGCTAAGTGAAAAAATAAAGACCAAAACCATATGATTTCACTTATATGTAGAATCTAAAACAAACAAAAAAACAAAACCCAGTAATAGACTCATAAACACAGAGAATGAACTGAAAGTTGTCAGAAGGGAGAAGGGTTGGGAGATGGGAGAAATAGGTGAAGGAGATTAAAAGATGCAAACTTCTGGTTATAAAATAAGTCACAGAGATGAAAAGTACAGCATAAAGAATATAGTCAATAATATCGCAATTACTTTGGTGACAGATGGTCACTACACCTAGTGTGATGAGCATTGCATAATGTATAGAATTGTAAATCATGTGTTTTACACCTGAAAAGAATATAACATTGTATGTCAACTATACTTAATACAAATGAAAAAAAGAATTTCATAGAGACCAGGGTGGCAGAAAGGAACAGCCTGGGGAGACAGTCCGAGGGGGAAGAGGGAGGAAGAGGAGACTAGTTCACATAAAGCCTTGTGGCCTTTAATAATAAACTCCATATTTTTTTGAAATACTGTGATTAAAAGGAAAAATTACATCAGTAATTTAGCTAAATCACATCCTGTATACAGGGTCAAAAGCAATGTCTTAATAATGGAAGACAATGAGTTCACGTAAAAACAGTTGTATGATTTTTTCCTCTTCCCTTCCTGAATAATTCAGTCCTCATGCCATTTGGTGGGGCCAAATGAAGTAGGAGTCTGGGCAAGATTGGTGAGCCCCAAGGGCCCAGAACATGGGATGGGAGTCCAATCAAGGTAAGGAGGGACCCCCACAAAGGGTTACCTTCATGTGGGGTGTCAGAGCCAGTGTAAGATGAAGAGGATGTCTTCATAAGTGGGTGTTAGAGCACAGGAGGGATACAGAGGCTACTTTGGTGGAGAGGCAACTAGGGAAAGGATGCAGGAGGAAACGTCAGGTGAGGAGAGCATCTGTGTGAGAGGGCAGTTCTGGAGTCCAGGTACGACAAGGAAGACTTTTATGTAGGTTGGGAGCCTGGTGCAGGATTTCAGAAAGCAAGGAGTAAGGGGAATATCTATGAAGAAGGGCAGCTTAGTGTAGAGTCTCAGAGCCTGAGTGGGCTGAAGAGAGCACCCATATAGAGAGTAGGTAAATGTGGAGGGTCAGAACCCAAGCAGGGAGAGAAGGGGTTTTGTGTTTGAGGAAGTACGTAGAACAGACTACAGGTGCTTTAGTGGGGTAAGGAAGGCTTCTATGTAGGAAGGCAGCCTGGCATGCATGAGATGTCAGAGCTCACATGAGGGAATAGGGCATCTCTCTCTTTTTTTAAAGATTTTATTTATTTATTCATGAGAGACACAGAGAGAGAGGCAAGCTTCCTACTGGGAGCCCGATGTGGGACTCTATCTTAGG
Organism: Vulpes lagopus; assembly: GCF_018345385.1. Lineage (NCBI taxonomy): Eukaryota > Metazoa > Chordata > Mammalia > Carnivora > Canidae > Vulpes > Vulpes lagopus. The sequence goes on along the minus strand of NC_054830.1, from coordinate 25,034,962 downwards.
ACCCCAGGATCCTGACCTGAACCAAAGGCAGACGCTCAAACCACTGAGCCACCCAGGTGTCCCAGGACATCTCTTCAGAGAGAGGGTGGTAACAATGGAAGTTTGGTTACATAGGGGGAATATATCAAATAACTGAATATATATTGAGGATCACAGAAACCAGGTTTCTCACTGTCAGAGAAAGGAATTACAAATACGGAAAAGGAAATAGAATGAACTCTATGGTGCTAGTTTGGAATTACGTGCATACTTTGTGTTTTTTGTGCTTTGTTTTATTGTGCTTCTCAGAGACGGCATTTTTTTTTTTACACTAATTGAAGGTTTGTGGCAATCTTGCATCAAACAAGTCTACTGGTGCCATCTTTTCAACAGCATTGACTCACTTCATGTCTCCGTGTTCTATTTTGGTAATTGTCACAATATTTCAAGCCTTTTTCATTATTATATTTATTATCATATTCGCTATGGTGATCTGTGATCAGTGATCTTTGATGTTATTATTGTAATTGTTCTGAGGTGCCAGGAACCTATATAAGATGGCAAACTTAATCCATGAAGTTTGTGTGTGTTCTGATTATTCTACAAACCCCTGTTCACCAATATCCCTCTACTATTCCTTGACACACAACAATACTGAAATTGGGTCAGTTAATAACCCCTACAATGGCCTCTACATGTTCAGGTGAAAGGAATAGTCAGTTGCTAGGGAAACCTCACTGTCTTTTTTTTTTTTTTTAAGATTTTGTTTATTTATTTGACAGAGAAAGAGAGACTGAGAGCACAAGTAGGCAAAGTGACAGGCAGACAGAGAAGGAGAAGCTAAGCAGGGAGCCCAACATAGGGCTCCATCTCAGGACCCTGGAATCAGGTCCTGAGCCAAAGGCAGATGGCTTGACTGAGCCACCCAGATGCCCCCTTCATTGTCTTATTTAAGAAATTGCCACAGCCCCTCCAAACTTCAGTAATCACCTTCCTAATCAGTCAGCAGCCATCAACAGGGAAACTCAGGGTAACTTTCCCCATCATGATGAATAATGAAATTATAACTCATTAGGGACACCTGGGTGGCTCAGTTGGTTGAGCATCTGCCTTTGGCTCAGGTCATGATCCTGGGGTCCTGAAATAGAGCCTGCTTCCCTCTCAGGCTCTCCACTCAGCGAGGAGTCAGCTTCTCCCTCTGTTCCATCCCCTGCTCATGCTTGTGCTCTCTCTCTCTCTCTTTCTGAAATAAATAAAATCTTTTAAAAAATTGTAACTCATTAAATAAAATGAATCCATCCTGATAGAAATAAATGAATAAATAAAAAGTTCGTAAAAAATAGAATATTTACATAGGTATAAAGTACCCCCCCCACACACACAAAATATTGGATTATAAAGGGGGAAAGAATAACTTTATAGTGAGGAAGCATCTTAGTCAAATGCTCAGAGTTAAACATCACTAGTAATGGGACAAATAAAAGTCATGTGCTATCTGATAGCAAATAATGAAAAGAACATAGCATCATTTCTGTGACTTCCTGCCAAAGATGCTTAACTTGAATCTAATCATGAGGAAACATCAAACAAACCTTAAGTGAAGGATGTTCCACAAAGTAGCTGACGGTAATCTTCAAAAGTGTCCAAGTCATGAAAAATCAAGGAAATACTGAACATCTGTTGCTAATTGGCTGAGACTAAAGAGTCACAACTGAAGGCAATATATGATTCTGAGCTGTATCCTTTTACTGTAAAGGATGCTATTTGGGACAATGATGAAACCTGAATGGAGTTTGATGGTTAGATGATAGTGATAAATCAATATTAATTTCCTGACTTAGATGCTCTTCCTGTGAGTGTATAGGAGAATGTCCTTGCTTGCAGGAAAAACACACTGAAGTATGCAGGGGTGATAATGAAGTATCAGAACAGCAACTGCTTCAAGTGATTGGAGAGAAAAAAGTTTGTACTGTACTTGCAACTTTTCTGTACATTTGAGATTGTTCCAAAATTAAATAGAAAATGTTAAAAATGAAAATGAAAACTGGTAATAGTTATAATCATGAATGAATCAGTGACATGATACATTAATAACTTTTTCCTTAAAAACTGTTTAAATTCTAAAGAGAGATTATTAAGTAAATAGATGTCATGGCTATAGAAGAGATTGAGGGATAAGACTTTGAGGCTTTGAAAGTAAAGGATTCCAGGGATCATTTTTGCTCTTTTCTGCCCCTGTCCCACAAAGTGTATCTCCTTTAATGGGGACCCAAACACCTCCAAGAATTCTCAGGTACTCCATGACAGCTACCTTATTTGATTATAACCTTTGAGAAATATATATTTATTTTAAGGCAATTCCACTCTGAAATAATATTATTTCCAGGTATCTTCTAGTACTAAAATGATCTCACTTATTTAGGTTACATGAGTGAGGTATATAACAATAACTATTTAAAGTTATTGATAAAGTTAGCCCCTCAAGTATTTTTATTTTATTTTTTAAAAAAGATTTATTTATATATTTGAGAGAGAGAGTACATGCGAGCACAGGTTGGGTGGGGCAGAGGCAGAGGGACAGAGAATCTCAAGCAAAATCTGCACTGAGCCCACTACCCCAAGATCAATCCCATGACCCCAAGATCATGACCTAAGCCAAAATCAGGAGTAGGATGCTTAACCGACTGCATCACCAAGTGTTTTAGAATGTTTATTATTTTTAGAATGTTTATCACTTTACATTTCTGCTGCCAATTGTCATTAGTATTTTACCTTCTCATTCTGAGAACTATATTTCAATTCTGAGATAATTCAGTTTGCTATATACTTGCTCATTTGTTTATAAGATTAGAAATACAATTTCCAGGTTAGAAACTCTCCTTCATCTGTCTTCCCTTCTTAGTTAATGATGTCATTATCCAACTCTTCACTTAAGCTAGAAATATGGGCATCACATTTACTTCTCCCTCCACCTCCCCTAACACACACACACACACACACACACACACACACATACACACACACCTACACCTGATTGGCCTTAAGTTATGTTGCTTTTCTTGAAACATCTCTGCCTCAAAACATTTCTGAAAATCCTTCGTAATAACATTGACAATGGTAATAAATTCTAGCGAACAGTTTAATGTTTACTGTGTATCAGGCACTATTCCAAGGGCTTCACAAATTATCTCATTTAATCATCAATTAGGTACTATAATTATCCACATTTTATTATAGAGGAAAGTGAGCACAAAGAGACTAAGTTACATGCCTAAGGTCACACAGCTAAAAAGAGAAGGTCCTGGAATTTGAACCCAGGTAGTTTGATACGAGAGTTGGGCTCTTACCCATTCTCAGGCCTAGTCAATCTCACCCAAACAGATTTGGGCCCTTTTCTGTTTTCATAAGCTCTTGTATGTATACCTTTATTATATTCTTATATTTTGTATTTATATATTGGTGTACCTCGAAGACTAAGAATTTTATTATTTATGTTTACAAAAGGAGAGAGAGAGGAACCTGGCTGGCTCAGTCAGTAGAGCATGCAACTCTTGATCTCAGAGTTGAGTTCAAGCCCCACATTGGGTGGAGAGAGTTGAGTTCAAGCCCCACATTGGGTGGAGAGACGACTACTTAAAAAAAAAATAAAACTTAAAAAAAAAACAGTAGAGAGAATAATGAATCCACATTATTTTATCTTTATTCATTAGACATAATAAATTTGCATATACCCATCACTCCAAACCAAAACTTAACATTTTGCAACACTTGCCCTAATTTTCTGTTTTCTTATTTTCCTGAAGTATTGTAAGCAAAACAGACATCTTGAAATTTTACCTATAAATACTAAAGTAGAATCTTTTCTACAAGGTTTTTTTTTTTTTTACAGAACCATAAGCACAGTGTCTCACTTAACAAAGTTAATTACTATCTTCTTAGCCATCAGTTTCTTTTTTTTTTTAATTTTCATTTATTTATGATAGTCATCACAGAGAGAGAGAGAGAGAGAGAGACAGAAGCAGGCTCCATGCACCGGGAGCCAACGTGGGATTCGATCCCGGGTCTCCAGGATCGCGCCCTCGGCCAAAGGTAGGCGCCAAACCACTGCGCCACCCAGGGATCCCCTAGCCATCAGTTTCTTGAAGACAGAAACCATTTCAGCTCCTGGCTACCTAGTGTACCCTTGATGTATGCTGGAGTTTAACAAATGTTGTGATTCAAAAGGTTGTTTGTTGTTTGTTTTAGTTAATAAGAACCATAACATTCATGCTCCAGAAACAGTGTTATAAGTAACAATCAGGTCTTCAGGTTAACCAACAACTCTCATTTAATTTGCAATGATTAGATTAAGTGGCACTAAAGTGTAGGCCTAAATCCAAAACTGTTTCATCTTTGAATATTGTGTGTGGGGATAGCCTGAATCTAATTTAGGCTAGCTCAGAGCTTTCTTGTTTCCACTGTCAATCTGGGGAGAACAGAAGGACAAGGACTAGACTGCGTGGGAGTATTCATTGGTAAAGATTTCCTAGAAGGAAATATGACAGCTTCCCCCCCAGGGGATAATATACCCCTCAAAGAAATTTTTCATGGAAATACTCCTGCATGTACGCTAAAATGTATGTACGGGGTATTCGCTGCCAAAATATTTATTGTAGTTTAAAAAGTTGGAGACGGAGACTGCTGAGCCCCTGTCCGTCCGCCACCACCCACTCCAGACACAGAACATCCAGTCATGGATAAAAATGAGCTGATGCAGAAGGCCAGACTGGCCAAGCAGGCTGAGCGATATGATGACATGGCAGCCTGCATGATGTCCGTAACTGAGCAAGGAGCTGAATTATCCAATGAGGAGAGGAATCTTCTCTCAGTTGCTTATAAAAATGTTGTAGGAGCTCATAGGTCATCTTGGAGGGTCGTCTCAAGTATTGAGCAAAAGACGGAAGGTGCTGAGAAAAAACAGCAGATGGCTCGAGAATACAGAGAGAAAATTGAGACTGAGCTAAGAGATATCTGCAATGATGTACTGTCTCTCTTGAAAAGGTTTTTGATCCCCAGTGCTTCACAAGCAGAGAGCAAAGTCTTCTATTTGAAAATGAGAGGAGACTACCACTGTTACTTGGCCAAAGTTGCTGCTGGTGATGACAAGAAAGGGATTGTGGATCAGTCACAACAAGCATACCAAGAAGCTTTTGAAATCAGCAAAAAGGAAATGCAACCAACACATCCTATCAGATTGGGTCTGGCCCTTAACTTCTCTGTTTTCTATTACGAAATTCTTAACTCACCGGAGAAAACCTGCTCTCTTGCAAAGACAGCTTTTGATGAAGCCATTGCTGAACTTGATACATTAAGTGAAGAGTCAAACAAAGACAGCACGCTAATAATGCAATTACTGAGAGACAACTTGACATTGTAGATATTGGACACCCAAAGAGACGAAGCTGAAGCAGGAGAAGGAGGGGAAAATTAACCGGCCTTCCAACTTTTGTCTGCCTCATTCTAAAATTTATACAGTAGACCATTTGTCATTCATGCTGTCCCACAAATCATTTTTTGTTTACGATTTATGACAGGTTATGTTACTTCTATTTGAGTTTCTATATTTCCCATATGGTTTTCATGTTGAATATTAGGCGAGTAGAGCCAGTTAACATTTAGGGAGTTGTATGTTTTCATCTTGAGATGGCCAATATGGGGATGTGGAATTTTTATACTAGTTATAAATGTTTGGCATAGTACTTTTGGTACATTGTGGCTTCACAAGGGCCAGTGTTAAAACTGCTTCCATGTCTAAGCAAAGAAAACTGCCTACATATTGGTTTTTCCTGGTGGGGAATAAAAGGGATAATTGGTTCCAGATACAGGTGTAGTTATTGTGGGTACTTTAAGGTTTGGAACACTTACAAGGCTGTGGTAGAAATGGGTATCCCCATTTCACATGTAGATATTACATGTGAACCATGAGTATCTGTGGAATACTCATTCTCAATGTGCACACCTTTGACTACAGTTGCAGAAGTGTTCCTTTAGTTGTGACCCAGTTTACTCTGGATAAGGGCAGAAATGGTTCACATTCCATTATTTGTAAAGTTACCTGCTGTTTGCTGTCATTATTTTTGCTACACTCCTTTTATTTGTATTTAAATGTTTTAGGCAACCTAAGAACAAATGTACAAGTAAAGATGCAGTAAAAAGGAATTGCTTGATATCCATTACTTTATGGATAAAGTATCCATCCCTTCTCACTTTATCCATTACTTTATCAAGCATAGCAGCAAAACAAAAATTCCATGTATTTAACTTTTTTTGTTGTTGGTTTGGTTTGGTTTTTTGCTTTTGTGATTTTTTTTTGATACTTGCCTAACATGCATGTGCTGTAAAAATAGTGAACAAAGAAATAACTTGAGATGATGGCTAGCTTTGTTTAATGTCTTATGAAATTTTCATGAACAATCCAAGCATAATTGTTAAGAACACATGTATTAAGTTCATGTAAGTGGAATAAAAGTTTTATGAATGGAAAAAAAAGTTGGAGACAACCCTAAGTGCCCATTATCAGAAATATAATTCAATAAATTATGGTTCATCCACCTGATGTAGTGTCAAGCAGCTATTGAAGGGTGAGGTAGAGCTATAGGTACTGATACAGTGTCATGTCCATGTAGAGAAGACCCACTGTAGAGCAACATATACGTCTGACTCCATGTGGATAAAAATGTGTGTGCGCATCTGCCTATGATATCAAGCACTTCAAAAAAGGTAGGAAGGAGAAGCATAAACTGTTGGTAATGGTAGCAAATACTAGGTTGGGAAGTAAATATGGGGAAGAATTGAAGGAGATAATCATATCTTGCTCTATGTACTGTTATATTGAATGAATATTTTATTTTTAATTTTTTTAAAGATTTTATTTGAGAGTGAGTGAGAGAGAGAGCATGAGCTGGGGGTGTGGAGGGGCAGAGGGAAAAGCAGACTCTCTGCTGAGCAGGGAGCCCAATGAGGGGCTTGATCCCAGGACTCTGGGATCATAACTTGAGCTGAAGGCAGATGCTTAATTGACTGAGCCACCCAGGCACCCCTTCAATGAATCCTTTAAAAATAAAAATACGGGACACCTGGGTGGCTCAGCGGTTGAGCGTCTACCTTTGGCTTAGGGTGTGATCCCGGAGTCCTAGGATCAAGTCCCACCTCAGGCTTCCTGCATTGAGCCTGCTTCTCCCTCTGCCTATGTCTCTGCCTCTTTCTCTGGGTCTCTCATGAAAAAAATAAATAAAATCTTTAAAAAAATTTTTTAAATAAAAATACATTTTGTTCAGGTGATTTCATATAAAAAATTTAAAATCAAGGGCATGAGCTCAGCAGGGAGTCTGCTTGAGATTATTTCTCCCTCTGCCCCCCCCCTTCTTTCTCAAATAAATAGAATAAGTAAATCTTTAAAAAATAGAGTGTGATATGTGCAAGGCACTATACTGAAAATAATTTTAACTGAATTCAAAATGTAAAAATAAGAAACTATACTCTTGAGATTTGAGAAAAACAAAGGCTGAGATGTTTTTTAAATGTTATAAATTAAGTGAGCTTATTCAGCTAGCATTTATTTAATATCTCTTGTGTGATGGGCACTGTAATGGGAGAGAGAGAAATGTGTATGAAACCTCTCAAGTCTCCTGATTCTGGAAAAGATACTATGTGTCTCAAATAACAGTGGCAGATGGGGCCCTAGGAATGACAAAGTGCCAGAGCTGTGAACTGTTCAAGATGACTCAGGAGTTCTAAACTCAGATTTTTAATTTTAATTTAATTTTTAATTTTTCTTATTTAGGGCAGCCCCAGTGGCGCAGCGGTTTGGCGTCGCCTGCAGCCGGGGGTGTGATCCTGGAGACCCGGGATCGAGTCCCACATCGGGCTCCCTGCGTGGAGCCTGCTTCTCCCTCTGCCTGTGTCTCTGCCTCTCTCTCGCTCTCTCTGAATGAATAAATAAATAAATCTTTAAAAAAAATTTTCTTATTTAAGCAGAATTGATATACAATGTTATATTAGTTTCCATGCACATTAAACTCTGATATTTTACTTATTTATTTAATAAGCTCAGATTTTTTTTAAGGTTTTATTTATTTATTCATGAGATAGAGAGAAAGAGAGAGAGAGAGGCAGAGACACAGGCAGAGGGAGAAGCAGGCTCCATGCAGGGAGCCCGATGAGGGACTTGATTCCTGGACTGCAGGATCACACCCGGAGCAGAAGGCAGACTCCTAACCGCTGAGCCACCCAGGCATCTCAAGCTCCAATTTTTAAAACAAATTCCCTTCTCATTAAATTTTAGTTACAGAATGTCAAAATGTCTTCTAATTGTGGATTACATTGGGTGATACATAGGTAGTTTATAAAAAAAACTTAGCACATTAAACAACAACTGTAAACCTACAGTATTTGCATTGCCTGTCCAGTTTACAAATGTCACCTCTTTCTAGTCCCACGCATCCATCCACCTATCCATTTGTTCACTCGTGCAACAAATATTTTATTGAGTGTCCACTTTGTCACAGTTCTAGGAGATGCTGAAGGTGTAAGAGCAAAAAATTATTTTATTTCCGAAAACACATTTTAACGTTTAAAAAAATACAGTCTCAAATAGAACATATAATTCCTATGCAAAAGTAAAGGACAAATGTCATTAAAGCTTTGCTTATTGCATTTCACAGACCCTGAGCATAATAATTGTATGGTTGATTTGTAAAACTCTGCTAAAACACCTAAGACATTGAGCATTTTTCCTGATGTTAATGATTTGGGACTTAATCGAAATACACAATTAGAAAATAAACTGTTAGCAAAACCTGAGTGATTAGCAAAACCTGAGTGAATTTACTAATTAGTAAAACAAAATATAAACCTCTCAATTTTTTACTTCATCTTGTACATATAGATGTTTCAAATGTAGATTATCGAATTTTATGATTCGTAGACTCTTCAATATCAATGTGTCAGGCTTTTTATTTCTGATATCAAAATAAGTATTAAAAGATACTGAGGATAGGGGCACCTGGGTGGTTAAGTTATGTGTCTGACTCTTGATTCTAGCTCAGGTTGTGATCTCAGGGTTGCGAGATCAAGCCTGGCTTTGGGGTCTGTGCTGGGCATGGAACCTGCTAAGATTCTCTCTCCTGCTTCCTCTGCCCCTCCTCCCACCCCCTTTGCACTCCCTCTCTTTCCCCTCAAACAAAAAAATATTGAGGATATATCCATGTTTTTACAACATTTTTCTTCATTTTTTTTTTTATTTATGATAGTCACAGAGAGAGAGAGAGGCAGAGACACAGGCAGAGGGAGAAGCAGGCTCCATGCACCGGGAGCCCCACGTGGGATTCGATTCCGAGTCTCCAGGATCGCACCCTGGGCCAAAGGCAGGCGCCAAACCGCTGCGCCACCCAGGGATCCCCATTTTTCTTCATTTATCAGTACCCTTTGATGTTTATATAATGAGATCATTGATGAACGTGTTATGGTGGCCATAAATTGATAAAGTCAGTAGAACAGGGAATTTAGAAACAGAAAATTTGAGTCAAGCCTCACTGGCTAGTCGGTGGGAATTTAAAACTGAACTCTCAGTTTCTGTTTTCTTAACCACAAGAGTAGGGGATTTGTGAAAGAATTAATACAAATATATTTTTTTAATTTTTTTTTTAATTTTTTATTTATTTATGATAGTCACAGAGAGAGAGAGAGAGAGGCAGAGACATAGGCAGAGGGAGAAGCAGGCTCCATGCACCGGGAGCCTGATGTGGGATTCGATCCCGGGTCTCCAGGATCACACCCTGGGCCAAAGGCAAGCGCCAAACCACTGCGCCACCCAGGGATCCCAATACAAATATTTTAAATACTTTTGAAGCGGGATCCTGGGTGGCTCAGCGGTTTGGCACCTGCCTTCTGCCCAGCACATGATCGTGGAGTCCCGGGATGGAGTCCTGCATCAGGCCTCCTGCATGGAGCCTGCTTCTCCCTCTGCCCGTGTCTCTGCCTCTCTCTCTCTCTCTCTCTCTCTCTCTCTCTCTCCCTGTGTCTGTCATGAGTAAATAAATAAAATCTTAAAAAAAAATAACACGTGTATGTTTAGTTGTTTGCTGCTAACATATAGAATTAAGTTGACTTTTGTGTATTTACCTTTTTTAAAAAAAAGATTTTTATTTATTTACTTATTCATTCGAGACACAGAGGGAGAGTGAGGCAGAGACACAGGCAGAGAGACAAGCAAGCTCCATGCAAGAGCCCAATGTGGGACTTGATCCTGGGTCTCCAGGATCAGGCCCTGGATTGAAGATGGCACTAAACCGCTGAGCCACCCGGGCTGCCCATGTGTATTTACCTTTATTCTATGACTTCACTAAATTTACTTATTAGTTTAAGTAGCTATTTTGTAGATTCTTAAGATTTTTCAATGTAAACAATGGTGTCATCTGTGAATAGAGAAGTTTACTTTTTTCTTTCTGATCTATATGACTTTTATTTCTTTTTCTTGCCTTATTGCACTGGCTTAGATCAACATATTGTTGGTTGGAAATACTGAAAGTGAACATCCTTGGCTTGTTAATAATTGTAGAGAAAGCAATCAATATTTCACCATTAAATATGATGTTAGAAGGGGTGCCTAGATGGCTCAGTCAGAGGAGCAAGTGGCTTTTGATCTTGGGGTTGTGAGTCTAACCCCCACAGTTGGTGTAGAGATTACATAAATAAATAAACTTTAAAAATGAATAAATAAGATGTTAGTTGACAATTTCTATAGATGCCCTCTATCAGATTGAGGAAATTACTTCTAAACCTAATTTGCTATTTTTTTATTACAAAAGAGTATTTTTCTGTAGCTTTAAAGTGATCACATTATTTTCTTCTTTTTTTCTAATAATGATGAATTACATTGATTTTTGAATGTTAAACCATCCTTTTCTTTCTGAGAAAAGACTCATTTAGTCATAATTTATTATCCTTTTTATATGTTTATATACTTAAAGTTTTTGTGTTTGTATTCCTGAAGGATATTTATCTATAATTTTTCTGGAAATTTTTTGTTATCGGTGCTATTCAGGATTCATACAACAAGTATAGAAAGGCCCCCTTCCATTTTATGAAGGAGTTTGTGTAATATTGGTATTTGCATAAGATTGGTATTCTGTAAGATTGGTATTTGTTAAATATTTGATAAATTTCACCAGTGAAGTTGTTTGGGCCTAGAGTTTTCTTTGTGTGAAAGAATTTCTTTCTTTCTTTCTTTTTTAAAATAATTTCTTAAATAGATACATGACTAATCATATATTCTTCATCTTGTCTCAATTTTGGTAATCATGTTTTTTCAAGATTTTATTTATTTATTCATGGAGACACACACGGAGAGGGAGAGAGAGAGAGAGAGGCAGAGACACAGGCAGAGGGAGAAGCAGGCTCCATTGCAGGAAGCTCGATGTGGGACTCGATTCTGGATCTCCAGGATCATGCCCTGGGCTGAAGGTGGCGCTAAACTGCTAAGCCACTGGGGCTGCCCTATTTTTTCAAGACTTTTGTGTATTTCATTTAAGTTGTTGAATTTATTGGATAAAGTCATTAATAATATTCTTTTACCTTTTTAATAATTTGTAGTCTCTGTAATAATATCACTTCTTTATTCTTAATGTTGATAATTTGTTTTCTCTTGTATTCTTTTTTTTAAGATTTTATTTTTTTTTATTTTAAAGGTTTTTTTAAAAAAAGGTTTTGGGGGACACCTGGGTGGCTTAGCGGTTGAGCATCTGCTTTTGCTTTTTTTTTTTTTAAGTGAAATACTAGATTTATTCAAAGAGAAATGCATAATGCATCTGTATAGTAATACTGTCTCTGTGTCCCTGAAAACCAGCTATGTAGGCACCTTTGTCTATACACTTAGGCATTGATAATAGGTACTGTTCAGGGCACACATTATGAAGAAAGAAATGAATGAGTAATTGCTAACACATACATATCATGACTACTGAAAATAAGATGAATAGGTAATGAAAATTTAGCACTTAACATCTGACTTTCATCCTGTGGACCTACAGGGAAAAATACAATAATCCATTTTACCCATTACCATCTTACAAAATCAGACCGAATGAATATAAGCAGTGTTTTTTTAATTAAAAAAAAAAGCAATTTAATTTCAAACAAATATATTACCATCCTATTCTTTTATCCTGTATATGTATCTAATTGGCAAAACCTAGTGATCACTGAAATCAGTGATGTGATCTGAGTCCTGGGATCGAGTCTCACATTGGGCTTCCTGTGAGGAGCCTGCTTCTCCCTCTGCCTCTCTGTGTCTCTCATGAATAAATAAATAAATAATAAAAATTTTAAAAAAAAGGTTTTGGGATGCCTGGGTGGGTTCAGCAGTTAAGCATCTGCCTTTGGCTGAGGTCTCCATCCCGGGGTCCTGGCTCCCTATGGGGAGCTTGCTTCTCCCTCTGCCTATCTCTTATGAATAAATAAATAAAATCTTTTTAAAAATGTTTTTATTTGAGAGAGAGAGTGGGGGGAGGGCAGAGGGAGAGAATCTCTGAGCAGACGCCCTGCTGAGCATGGAGCCCAATGTGGGGCTCCATCTCATGACCCTAAGATCACAACCTAAGCAGAAACCCAGAGTCAGTTGCTTAACTGACTGAGCCACTCAGGCACCCCAAGATTTTATTTTTAAGTGATTTCTACACCCAGTGTGGGGCTCTAACTTACAACCCTGAGATCAAGAGTTGCAGTGACTTGGGATCCCTGGGTGGCACAGCGGTTTAGCGCCTGCCTTTGGCCCAGGGCGCGATCCTGGAGGCCCAGGATCGAATCCCACGTCGGGCTCCCGGTGCATGGAGCCTGCTTCTCCCTCTGCCTGTGTCTCTGCCTCTCTCTCTCTCTCTCTCTCTCTCTCTCTGTGACTATCATTAAAAAAAAAAAAAAAAAAGAGTTGCAGTGACTCAACCAGCCAGGCACCCCTCTTTTATTCTTGATCAGTCTACCTATAGTTTTATCAATTTTGTTAATTTCAAAAGACCAACTTTATTCATTTTTTCCCATTGTTTGTTTTATATTTTGTTCATTTCTGTTCTTATTTTTTTTCTCTTGTTCTAACTATGATATTATTTTATCCTTCCACCCCAACCCAGTTTCTTATGATAGAGGCTATGGATAAATTATCTAGTGATACCTAACAAATCAACTAAAGGTAGTTTAAAACAGCAGGATTTATTTAATACCTTTCACAGTTTCTCTGTGTCAGAAATTCAGGAGTTGGGCCACCTGGGTAGCTCAGTGGTTGAACATCTGCCAGCTCAGGTTGTAATCCCCCAGGTCTGGGATTGAGTCCCACATCAGGCTCCCCACAGGGACCCTGCTTCTCCCTTTGCCTGTGTCTCTACCTCTCTGTGTGTCTCACATGAATAAATAAATAAAATATTTTTAAAAAAAAAAGAAATAAATTTAGGAGTTATTTGGATACCCAGTCCTGTCTTAGAATATCCACTAAGATTGTGGTGAGATGTCAGTTGGGGCTTCAGTCAACTGAAGGCTTTATTGGGGCTAGAGGATTCACTTTCCAAGCGGTTCACTCATGTAGCTGGCAAGGTGATATTGACTATTGGCAAGAAACTTTAGTTCCTCTCCATGTGGGCTTCTCCACAGTTCTGCTCATATGTCCTCATGGCATGGTGGCTGACTTTCTCTGGACAGAACTATCCAAGAGATCAAAGCATAACCTTTAATGCTTTATAAAACCCAACAGTGGTGATCACACATGGTCACTTTGTTGTAGCACAGGTCTATTGGTGATAAATCTCTTAGTTTTTGTTTATCTTAAAATGTGTTTATTTTGCCTTCATTTTTAAGAGTTTTTGTTGGATATAGAATTCTTTGTTGAAAAGTATTTTTTTTTTCCTTTTAGCATTTTAAAGATGTTGTTCCATTGTCTTCTGGCCTCCATTGTTTCCGATGAGAATTCAGTCAAATCATACTGTTATTCACATGTATTTAATATGCATTTTTCTCTGCATGCCTTCAAGATTTTCTCTTTGTCTTTGATTTTTATTCATTTGATTACAATATACCTAGGTGTAGTTTTGCTTGTGTTTATCGTGATGAGATTCTTTGAGCTTCTTGAATCTGTAAATATTTTTTAAAGATTTTATTTGTTTGAGAGAGATAGCAAGCATGAGGGGTGGGAGGGCCAGAGGGAGAGAGATAAGCAGACTCCCCAGTGAGCAGAGGACCTGTTGTGGGGCTCAATCCCAGGACTCTGAGATCATGACCCAAACTGAAGGCAGATGTTTAACTGACTGAGCCACCCAGGCCTCTTGGAATCTGTAAATTTATGTCTTTCACCGAATTTTTTAAAACTTCAGCCATTATTTCTTCAAATATTTTTTCTACCATAACTTCTCTGTCTCTCCTTCTGTAATTCCAATTACACATGTTAGATTTGTTTTAGATTGTCTCTAGGTTACTAAGGCTCTGTTAATTTTAATGTTTTTTTTTTCTGTGTGTTTTTCACAGAAAACATGACTCTTCTGTCATCTCCTATAAACTGTTAAGCCTACCTAGTGAATTTTTTATTTCTGATATTTTATTTTTCAGTAATAGAAGTTGTGTTTGGTTCTTCTGTAGTTGTATACTGTCTATATATTCATTTTGAGCATATTTTCATTTATGTCTTTAAGTATATTTACATTAACTGGTTTCAAAACTTGTCAGCTAATTCCAACATCTGTATCAACCCTGGGTCTGTGTCCATTGACTGCATTTTCTTGTGAATATGGGACACATTTTCCAGTTTTTTTGTATGTCTAATAATTTTGGATTGTATCCTGGCCACTGTAAATGATATTTATATTCTCTGGATTCTATTTTGTCTGTCTGAAGAATGTTGATTTTTGCTTATTTGTTTATTTTATCAAGATGTGCTCAAACTGTCTAAACTCTGTCTCCTTTGTGGTTGTCGTCAGTCAAAATTTTTGTTCAATCATTTTAGTAGCTGAGATGTTTGGTGTTTTCCAAATGCATGCCAAATTCAGAAGTCAGTCAGGGATTTGGGAAGAATTTATATGCAGCATTTGGGGCCTTTTGCTGTATCTCTTCGCTTCCTAGGATTCTTTCTCACTTCCTAGCTGCTGTAGTTGCTCTGAACTCTCTCCTTTTGTTCCTTAAGCCAATAAGACTGTGGATCCTCTCACATGGTGTTGAATGGTGCCTGCTTTCAGACAAAAAACCATAAAAATGGAAAACTCACCCAATTTAGCTCTTCTAATATCTTCTCTTCTTGAGTTTCTGTCTGTTCGGGGACACTTTCCAGTACTGTTGGATAGTTTTTTAAAAATATTTTTTCCAGGGTTTATAATATATAATATCTTTAGGAGTAGGTACCATTAAAGCTACTTCATTATTACCATAAATGAAGACAGAAATGCCCCTTTTAAGACAGAAATCATAAGGTGTATTATCAACACATTTTACTATGAAACTTCATTTGAGAAAAGACAGCATCAATAAAGTCAAAACATCAAGGGCAAAATAGAGGAAATATTTATCATACATACCAAAGAGTTATAATCTTTAATATATGAAATATATTATATATATTATATATATATGAATATATATAAGCTTTAATATATGAAAAACTCTACCCATAAAGAAACAACAATAGGGGCACCTGAGTGACACAATCGGTTAAATGTCTGACTCTTGATTTTGGCTCAAGTCATAATCTCAGTTGTGAGATTAAGCCCAGTATAGGGATCTGGCTTCACACTGGACATGGAGCCTTTTTAAGATGGTTTCTCTCTCTCCCTCTGCCTCCTCCCTATTTGCATATGCATGCACGCACTCTCTAAAAAAAAGAAAAAAGTGAAAAAAGAAACAACAACAACAAAATACCCTAATTTTTAAAAAAATGGGCTAAGGACATGATATGGTCTGAATGTGTGTGTCCCACCAAAATTCATGTTGCAATCCAAATACTCTATATGATGGTATTAGGAAGTGAAGGCCTCTGAGAGGTGATTAGGTCATAAGGGTAGAGCCTTCATGAATGGGATTAGAGTCTTATAAGAGGTCCTGAAGAGTTCCCTGGCTCCTTCTGCCATGTGAAGATAAGGAGAAATCTGCCACCTGGAAAGGAGCCCTCACCCAACCATGCGAGTGGCCTGATCTCAGACTTCCTGCCTCTAGAACTGTGAGAAGTAACTTTCTCTTGTTTATCAGCTACTCATTCTGTGGTATTTTGTTAAAGCAGCCTGAACAGACTAAGACAAACATAAACCATCATTTCACAAAAGATAGAACACATATTGGCCAATGAACATATGAAGAAATAAATCCCCAACTTTACTTGAAGGAATGCAAAAAGAAACAATGAGATTCTTTCATCCAGTATGAGCCGACCACTGTTTTTGGATGCTAAGGAGTGAATAAAACAGACAAAAATCCTAGAGATAGGAAACAGACAATAGAAAATAAGCATAATAAACAGATATATAATATAAATGGAAGAGGTTGAAATTTTGTTTATTCCTCTCAGTGAATTCATTACTCTCTGAAATTACCTCATTCATTAATCTCTAGCATCTAGAATGGTGCCTGACACATATTAAATGCTCTATAAAATTTTGTTGACTGAATGTACAAGAAAATGTCTCCCAACATTTTTAGAGAAATTCTTCCCCACCTTTTATTTTCATCTACCATCCATATATAAAATGGTATTATCTAAGTCCAGATAAAGTCAACTCAAGCAGAATTAAGATATTGGAATGTCCTTGGTGATAAAGAAGAAACTGGGGACTAGAGTTGCATTATAGCATCATTGCAACTTGTGCCTGTAGGGCACTAATCTGTAGGGGTAAGGATCTCAAGATCTCCACCTCCTGCACTAATGAGATGGTTTACCTAGCTCATCTATTTCCTTTTTCCATTCTTATCATCAATTAACATATGAGATAATTTACCCACTTATAATTACTGTTATAATTATTCTTTTCTTCCCACCCCCACTCTATCCCATTCATTGTGAGTTTCATGAAGGCAAGAATCCTATTTTATTATTAGTACTGTGTAGATGCTCAACCAATAGTAGAATGAATGGATGAATGAATGTCTCAAAAGATAAGGAATCTGGGAAGGTCTTTTTTTTTATGCTATGTTATTATTTATTTGACAGAGAGAGAGAAAGAGAGAGCACAAGCAGGGGGAGCTGAAGAGGGAGAGGGAGTAGCAGGCTCCTGGCTGAGCAGGAGCCAGACATGGGGCTCGATCCCAGGACCCTGGGATCATGACCTGAGCTAAAGGCAGACACTTAACTGACCCAGCCACCCAGGTGCCCCTGAGAAGGTTTTGAATTCTCTCTCTTCCTCCAAGTCTTCCCAGGGTAAGGTCACCCCCTCCTTTGTACAGTCTACATTCATTCCAAGACACTAGAGGCAAAACCTCCATGAGGCATAAATATTTACTATTACTATATTACTATACAGCATTACTATATTTACTATTATAAGTGTTACTATTATTATATTTGTTCATTCTTAGAATGACTTTACATCTATATTTATATATATCCATCCTTCTGTGTGCCCGTTGATGTTTTGTATGTGAATCTTTTGTTCATTCTAGAGTTTGATTAAGGAGGAATTTAGCTTAATATTTGTGACATCATGACAGGACAAAATCAGATGAACTCGAGCTCCATCCTGTACAGGCCATTTCCTCTAGAAGTGGAGACTTCTTTCCCTCTTCCCTGAAGAAATATCTGGTAGTTGTTTAAATACTGGATAAAGTTGAGCTTTTACATTTATTATTAAGAGAGTGCTGGAAAAAGAGGAGCAGCAGAGTACAAGAGTAGTAAAAGTACGTTTTGAGGGAATGCCTACATCAAAATTTTCCCAATTAGCAGCAATCTTTCTTAATTTCAAGTTTTCTTAGAATGATGAAATTAAAACATTCTGTTCTTGGTTATTTTCATAAATCTTATTGTCTTCATGAAAACTTACCAGCCCCTCAAAAAAGCAACAGAGGGAAGTTCTTTTAAAAAATACATTAAATCATGTTCTTTACTTTGCAACCAATGTGGTGGAAGAGAAATTCTTTCCTTTAGTTTGAATAGTCATGCTTTTAAATTGCTTGGTGGTGGCGACATATGATCTTCCTATAAACTTGTCTCTCTCATTTAAAAGAAAAGATGAAAGAATGGAATTAACTTATTAATTATTTAAAATACTTGGTGCAACTGTTCCTTATGAATTAATCCAGGCACTTGGAAGACAATTACACTCAGTGTTAATAACATTGCCAACCTTTTCCAGTATGCTGCACTCCAAATACTATTGTGTTTCCATTGACAACATTCACTATTACATATGCATATGAAAAACAGGCATTTTCATCGGAATTACCGTAATAGCATTAAGAGATTATTATTTTTTCCAATTTCCTTGGAAGAAAATTCACTTAAATTAGATTATTTATTACTTGACTGCTCTCCTATCTTGCCTGTATGTTTAGGTAACTGGAGTCCATGAAAGTATAAACTTCAGAATAAAAGGCATGATTTTATACATTAATGATTTCAAATAAAAGAGGAGTGCTAGTTTGTGCATCACTTCTTCCGAGAAAGTTAAGTCTGTGTTCTGCTTAGGAGAGATAACAATTTTTGTCTCTGTAGGTGGCCCCCCTGGTGTAGCCATTAGTTGCTAATTACTTGCAAACAAATAAACAATTAACTCCTCAAGCTGCTGGCTGGGCGAGTGTTCATTGACATGCTAAAACTTTCTAAGACAGGATTTTAATTAGTGACGTTCTAAATCCAGCCCCCTTGTCTGCGGAGCCATAAGGTGAACTGCAGAAGATCCCAGCCCTGTACACATGGGGCAGAGCCAGCCAAGAGGCAGGGAGAGGCCAGAGCTGTCGTTCTGAGCAGCCCACTCGAGGATGGCTCCCAGTCTTCAGGAGGGTGCTCAGCTTGGGGAACGCAAACCCTCACCCTGCTCCTTTTCGATTGAGAGCATTTTAGGATTGGACCAGAAGAAAGACTGTATTCCTTCAATGAAACCCCACAGGCCCTGGGCAGACACCTGCGGCTCCTCAGGTATGCCACAACTTGGTTTTTTAAAAAACTCTTTGTTCTTTTCGTCTGCAGTGTTTATTTTGGCCTTTATTTCATACCATTTAGAGAAAAACTGCAATTTCATCAAACTACGTAACTGAAATATCTGGGACTTATAATGCCTCCAGCTGAGTTCTATAGGAAATAAAAAGAATATCAGCCTTAGATCCAAGTAGGTATAAAGTTCATTCACAGGAAATGCCTGCCAACAACCTGCAATTATTTCAAAAGGTTCCTTTCATTTGACACATCAGATTTCCTTTTTTTTTTCCACTGAAAAATAAATGACAGAGACCAAAATATTCTTTAGCACCAAGGCAGGATTTTTATTTTTGTTTGCTTTTTGGTTTTTGGTTGATGAGAGGTCAGGTCCCTTGTGAAACCCAGATAAATTCCACTAGGAAAATTAAAGACAAATTATTGATATTACTTCTTCTAGAACTTCGTGGAATACAGGATTGGACATCTAAGATGGAGTTTATTTTTCTGTTTCTAGGGAAAGATGTTAACCTCTGCGTTCATATCCCAAGCCTTCCTAATGGGATCTCACTCCCTTGTACTGTGGATCACCCAATGCCAGAAGAGAAATTTTTGAAATACGAAAATTACTTTTCGGCCTCAGAAAGGCTGTCTTTGAAAAGAGAACTGAGCTGGTATAGGGGCCGGAGACCCAGAACTGCTTTTACTCAAAACCAGGTGGGAAGTTTTTCAACTAGTAATGATAATACAAAGGCTTTAACTAGCACCCTGTTGAGCAAAAAAGCCCAATCACTTTGGGATCGCAGTTAAGAAGCCTTGTTAATGAAACAATAGACTGTATAGAGTTGTTTTATTTTTTAACAGTTTCTGGATAGTCATTAAAAAAAACAAAAAAACAAAAACAAACAAAAAACAAAGTCACACATAGATTGCCCAAGATCTAAATGCAGTTATTTTGCTATATAAATCAAAGTCCATTTTATGATGACATACCAAATATCAACACTTTATATAATTATTTCCTTATTCTTAGATTGAAGTGTTGGAAAATGTCTTTAGAGTGAACTGCTATCCCGGCATTGATATCAGAGAAGACTTAGCTCGGAAATTGAATCTAGAGGAAGACAGAATCCAGGTAATTTTCAGATTTAGTTGTTGCTCGTGATGGTTGAAATGGTGAGAATATTCCATTAATATTTCTGCGATCTATTTTATTGTTCCTTAATTTTAGATCTGGTTCCAAAATCGGCGTGCAAAGCTGAAAAGGTCCCATAGAGAATCACAGTTTCTAATGGCGAAAAAAAATTTCAACTCAAATCTCCTGGAAGAGATAGAAAACTAAACGTGTGAGATTATCTTAGAATTGCAGAACCTGAAGAATCAATGGAAATATCAGGTGTTAAGAATGTGATGTTTCTTTTCTGCATTATACTGAATGCTGTCATTTTTTTCTTAAAATATATTGTAAATATTTGCTATTATAACGTGTTACCTATTATACTTGGGCACTTTTAGTTATAATAAAGGCCTTTCCTATATATTTTAATAAGCATTTTCAGAAAAAAGCCAGCTATTTTTTAAGTGAACAAATTTAATCTTATAAATTAGTTCGCTAGAATCAGCAAGCTCATAACTAAGTGATTCTACAAGCTGGATTCCATTTAAAAAAAAATTCAAGTAAAATAGTCTGAAGAATGGCACAAAGATATGATCTGTTTCAAGTACTTTTCCTCAAGTGCATTTTGAAACATGATTATTATTTCTGATTATTATTTCTATCTTGATTCCTGGCATAAAGCAGTGAAAATTTCTCACCTTATATCAATACAAATCCTTCTAGCATGCCAATTTCAAGTTACTTTGTTGTTTTTTTTAAAAGCAAAATCATTACAGCAAGGTAGAGATAGAAAGGCATCAGTTGTCATATTCCTACCCTTGCTATTACATTGCAAGAAGAATTGAACTGCAAATAAATGCAAATTTTAAAATATTTTCCTAGTTTTTTAATGTTGTGTTTTACTTTTTCATTCATTAAATAAATAATGATCATCTGGCTTGTATCTATTTCTAGTTTAGTGATTTCCTATCAACTGCATCTTAATTTATTACATGTAAATCGTTGACGGGGAATGTAGGGTAACTGATCTACCCTTCATATGTGCTGTGACATAGTTGCTGGAAATAATCAGGGCACTTTTTTTTTTCTTTAATTTGTTAATTAATTATTTTTTTAAGATTTTATTTATTTATTCATAAGAGACACACAGAGAGAGGCAGAGACACAGGCAGAGGGAGAAGCAGCCCCATAAGGGGAGCCTGACGTGGGACTCAATCCCAGGTCCCCAGGATCACATCCCCGGCGGAATGTGGCACTAAACTGCTGAGCCACCTGGGCTGCCTTAATTTTTTAATTTAAATGCAATTTGCCAACATATAGTATACCCAGTGCTCATCCCATCAAGTGATCAGGGCACTTTTCTGGGGACAAAAACTATGTATTTTCCTTACATTTGCCATTGAACCTACCAATTAAAGATGGGAATAGGTAAGATGCAATACAAGAAGGAAGTCCCACTATTGGAAGTCTGGGTATTTGTTTTCTAGTTAATTAGTGGAAGGCCAAAATGGCCTTTTGAAACATTTCTTTTTGAAATGTTTGCTTGAGGACTTTGACTTGGTCTCCTGGAAACTATATTTCATCTGTGTTCATTGAGTTGAATTCTCTCTTCCCTTTATCTTTCCTGCTGCTCTGTCTTCTTCTCTTCCAGTGATGACCACAGTAGAAGGTTCTTGTTGAATTATTGAATCTCTACTACTATATACATTTTTGTTTATTTGATTATATGGGAAAAGTGAAAGGGAGTTTTTACATTATCACTGAAGAAAACCAGTGTGACTCAGATTTTAGAGCTTTTAAAAGTCATTTAGGGAGAGCACATTTGGGATGGAGAGCTCTGTGTCCCAACAACTGGTCAGCAATAGACTGGTTGTATTCTGTTCCACTATGGCTGAGGTGGAGAGGGAGAAAAGAAAGACAGCAGAGCAGGAACTGGAAAAGCAGAGGCATTAAATATTTTCCAAGGAAGTCTATGGTTAGAGTAGGCCATTTTTTCCAATATAAAGAGTTGCTTTCACTAATATAAAATTTGAAGCACTATTTATGAAATATATTAGTAAGAATTGATCCACCAGTTTTTGTTTTGTTTTGTTTTGTTTTGTTTTGCTCTTCATTAGATATCTGTGAAGTTATATTAAGTTGGAGGACTGGAAGTCATCAGGAGTTGGTTGGAGGCAAAAGTGTCAGGTGATGGGAAGGCTTTTTCAAATAGTCTTTTATTTTTTATTACAAAGGTCATACTTACATATTGTAAACAATTCAGTAGTATAGAAATAGAGGCAAATCTCCCTCAAGCCTCATCCTTCACAGATAACCATCATTACTCATTTTTATGGATCTTATTGTATATGAAAGCATGTGCATATGTATTCATATATACACATGTGTGTATTTGTTGCTTTTATGTTCTTTTTTTTATGTTGTTATTTTTTAATGTCATCACACTTGACATTCTGTGCATCTTTCTGATATCTTGCCACGTCAGACATCTAGCTCTATTTCCTTCCTAACTTTTGCTTTGTTTAGAATAGGATTTTAAGTCCTATATATATAATAAGCTCTTCTATAATATTAATATTTAAGTTTTTCTGGAGTAGTACTTTTCACAAATTTAGATTTTCAGATTTTCAGAGAGTTATCACAGTTTATCTAGAATTTATCTGGAATTAAACCTAACCTCTAAATTTCTGAAGAATGGGAGGATTCTGTATAAAATGATAGACTTTGGGGGGGAAAAATGAAAACATTACAAACACTGATCAACAACTAGTTATGTACTTAAGTTTGTTTTTTAGTTATAAAAACTAATCATACCTATAAAAACTCTGATGAGGAAAGAAGCATAGTAACTCTATGATATCATTATCTCAGTATTTTCCAGTGACAATTTAATGTAATTGATTTATACAAGATTAAAATCCAATTTTATCTCTAACTAAAATAAGTTGTGTTTACAACTGAAATTATATATTTATAACTGAAATAATTTATAATAGTAATGATGCATCCATAACAACATTTAGAAGGCAGAAGAAATTTAAATAATACTAGAATTTGTAATATTCAAGAAGTGACTATGAATGGAATATACACATTCTTTTATATTTTCTGCTACCAATAACATCATTAAATATTGTAAAGTGAGTCTGTAATATATAAGAATATTCAAGAAGCAAGGTGATATATAAGATCATTAGTGTATTTTGCCCAAAATCATTTACAAAAAATTAAAAGATTAAGATTAATCTAGTTAAAGGAAATAATAAAGTCAGTTACTTTTTTTTTTTTTTTTAGCAATTACAACTGCTAGTAATTTGGAGTGAGTATAATGATATTTAGGGGAAAAAACTAGACTTTAACTTTGGGGAAAAATCAAGCAAGATGGAAATGGAAATGAAAACCCAAGATAGAATTATCTTTCCCTCTAAACACACAGGCTCTAATCCACGGCTTATCTCTGCTCCTGGTAATTCCAAGCCTTTGTCTCCATTAATGCCCAGGACAAGGTGAACAGTAGTAACAAATCAAACTAATGCAGTCAAGCTAATACCTAGAGCGTCTCTATTATCTGACGACTGCCTGAATAAGGTTATTTGGTCTCCTGTAATGGCATTTGTCTCTTGTGAAGCCAGCCAGACAAAGCCCATGGCTAGAGAGTGCTGGTGGAAACAATGGCTGTGTGTGCTGGTGGTCAACTTTTGAGTTAATCAGTGTTAATAGCTGCTTTCACTCCCTACATCTTATCACACATCACACAACTGGCATAAATCCCCCATTACCAAACCCAACACACAACATCACCCTGGGTCTTGTTTTTACTTCTAAAGGCAGGGAGCTGGATGCTAGTCCATTTACTTGATGTCGAATACAAATCAAAGTATGAAATGGCAACTTGGGCTATCTTTGTTTCACTGAGTCCATGGGGCTAGAAACCCTTCCATGTGCCTTTGACTAAATTTAAAGCTCCTTTTAAATGTTCTATCTCCTGCTGGGGCAGCAGTCCACATCATCGAGGCAGCCAAGGCATCTCTTGGTGTGGATGGCTCCCACCACTCCACATCCCATCAGACTCACTCCTTCCTACCTTCCTCTCTCTTGTTTTCCTATTCCTACCCTTTCCTTTTCCCAGGTAATGCCTTGGGAAACTTGTTGGTGTCAGCAGGCATTCTTGAGTCCAACAAATGAACCTCCAGCCTAAATGGTTTATTGCTTAACTTCTGTTTAGTAAAGAGTTCCCAACATTTAGGAACTCCATGTCTCTTCTTTTCTTCCACGCATCTTTGGACAGCCCAGTGAGCATCTCCTTTATTTAGCATTTTATGACTAGGTGATTTCAGTGAAGTAAATGTTACGGCAGTTCATTATCTATTTACCTCATTGTAAGTCTGCAAAGAACCACACGCCTATTATATCTGGGGATAGTCAATAAATTGCCAAACAGTGATTTTATAGTGCATACCCCCTATTTGGTGGTGTGTAGAGCCACCAACACTGTCTTCAGTTCAGTCAAGTCCATTAATCCAAAAGTACTCACTGGAGGGGCACCTGGGTGGCTCAGTGGTTGAGCATCTGCCTTTGGCTCAGGGTATGATCCTGGGGTCTGGGGATCGAGTCCCGCATCCAGATCCCTGCAGAGAGCCTGCTTCTCCCTCTGCCTATGTCTCTGCCTCTCTCTGTGTCTCAAATGAATAAATAAATAAAATCTTTTTAAAAATGGAAAAAATATAGCATATAGAAAAAACAAAAAACAAACAAAACAAAACAAAAGTATTAACTGGAGGCAGTCTAGCAATGTAGTCAAGAGATCGGGTTAAAGTCTGGTCACCTGGATTCAAACCCCAATAGGTATTTGACTCTGGGCCAGTTATTCAACCTTTTTGAGCCTTAGTTTCCTCATCTATAAAATGGGGATAAAATAGGACCTATTTCATAGAATCATTTGGGGATCTAAACGAGATCATGGATAAGGTTTAGACTAATGCCTGGCACATATAAAACACTCAGGAAATGGGGCAGCCCTGGTGGCTCAGCGGTTTAGCGCCGCCTTCAGCCCAAGGCCTGATCCTGGAGACCCTGGATGGAGTCCCACGTCAAGCTCCCGCATGGAGCCTGCTTCTCCCTCTGCCTGTGTCTCTGCCTCTCTCTTTCTCTCTCTCGTGTCTCTCATGAATAAATAAATAAAAATCTTAAAAAAAAAGATAAAAACTTCTTTAAAAAAACACTTAGGAAATGTTTGCTCTTATTATAATAATGTGCTGGGGAATATAAAAGAAGTAAAGAAAGTTGCCTAGAACAGTGTTGTCATGTCTGGATCAACATGTGGCATATAGTGAGTTCTCAATCAGCAGTCATTGAGCAAATGAAAATAGTTCTTGGTCTCTAGGAGCTCACCATATGATGGAGGGAAAAGACTGTTTAACAGTTACTCAACAAATATTTGTTCAGTGTCTGCCATGAGCCAGTCACTCTATAATACTCTGGGGATAAAGTGGTGAAAAAGTAAACAAGGTTTCTGCTGTTTGGGGACTTATTATACCCAATGTCTAGCAAAGTCTTTGGCAAATAGTTGATCTATTATAGATGATGAATGAACGAATGAAACAGTAAGAAAATTACACATGGAAGCATATAATCAGGGTCTAAATTAGTGTGTGTACTTGGTTAGATGACTGTAAGCTGTAGGAGAGGATGGATCAGACAGATATGTAAAAGCCAACTCAACTTGTTGCCTCTATATGAATAGGTCTAGGAAAAGACTAAGGATTAACGTGGGCAGGAGCTGGCTGTTGGTAGGAAGGTGTTCCAGGTGAGGAACAACATGTGAGAAGACTCAGAAGGGAAAGCAAGAATGGTGGCCTCCCTACAGTGATGGGTGCCTGTTGGCAGGACCAACTTTGTGGGCATATATCCCCTGAAGTTACACAGAGCCTGTTGTTCAGGATGCTACTGGCATTTTGAAATTCTTAATAATTTTTGACCAAGTGGCCCCATATTTTTAATTTGCACTGAGCCCCCCAAATTATGTAGCCAGACCTGCCTGTTGAAGGTGGATGGAGATTGTGGAAAACCTTTGAAAAAGGCCAAGGAAGTAAAACAATGTGGTAGGAAATAGCCAGCCATGTTTGGTTACTAAACTAGAGTTGCAGCAAGGTTTAGGAAAACAGAAGCAGGATGCAGGGTAGAAGAAAAGCCTGGATTGAGGGGATCAACCTACCTGTAGTTAAGTATGTGTTTTTGAAGTTGTTGATGGCCTGGGTGAGGGTTGGAGCAGGGAAGATGGAAAGAAAAATGAATAATATAGAGACAGGAGGGAAATTTGGCAGGTTTTGGAAACCATGTGGGGAAAGGAGAGGACAGCAAATTAAAAGTCCTGTAAGCTTTGAGACATTTGAAAATTACTAAATATGCAAGGACTGGATTGTATTTGGCCTCGCAAGTTACATGCTTAGGCTGGGGACTTTACTGACATACTTCTATTTCTGTTACTTCTGATGCTGTCATGAGAAGAGTTTTCCTCAGCAATTTGCAAGTTAATCCCTGCAGATAATAATTCTGCAAGTAATAATCATCCTACGAGATGCTAACAATAACCATGCTAACAAAATTTTCTGATGATCCTCACTTCTTTAACTGCTACACGGGTTTCCCACTTTGTTCTAGCTTTCAAATAGGTTTCCAAAGCTTTAAAACATTTGAAAATCACTATCACTAGGAGATGTACACATTAGAGAAAAATGTTAGAACTATTTTAACAAGGCAGAGAATTTCTAAAAAATTAAATGGGACCTAAAATAATTATTTGCATGTGTATGTTAGTAACAGGCATAGAAATTCTAATCTAGGAAAAATTTTACTTTTTACTTTTTTGATGAATTATCTCAAAATTTCAAACCAGCGCTTAGGGCACATGGGTGGGTCCAACGGGACTCTTGATTTCCACTCAGGTCATGATCTCAGGGTCATGATTCCAGGCTCATGAAATGGAGTCTCATGTAAAGCTCGCTGGGCATGGAGCCCAGTTTGGGCTCTCTCCCCTTCTACCCCTCCCCACCTCTAAGAATTTCAAACCAGACTCAGGAAAATAAATAACAAAGCTTTTATGTGACTTTAAAGATGACATTGCTTCTTTGTGCTATTATTACAAAACTGAAAATCTTTTATTTTTAAAAGAATTTTATTTATTTATTTGATGTAGAGAGAGAGCACGTGTGTGTATAGGGAGGAGGGGCAGAAGATGAGAGAGAAGCAGGGTCCCTGTGGGGCAGGGAGCCACAACATGAGGGGCTGGATCCCAGGACCCTGGGATCATGACCTGAGCCGAAGTCAGACGCTTAACTAACTGAGCCACCCAGGCACCCCCAAAATGAAAATCTTTTAATCATTGCTTGTTTTACTTCATCTTGAGTAAAATCATGTTGTTTTGGTTTTTGTTTTTTTATTTAGTAAAATCATGTTTTAAAATACTTTGACTAATTTTGTAGATGAAAACTGATTTCTTATTATTTCAACTTGATTTTTTGAGATTTAACTTTTGGCATATTAATTAATAACCCTATCTTATTTGGTCAATCCTACTTTACCTATCTCTTTCTCAACAGCCTGTGGTACATTTAGTTACTGTTCCCAATTTTTCATGCCCTCCATAGTTTACAATCATACATCTATTTCCCTTGCAGTTGGCTTTGCAGTACCACCCATTATTGAGGGCAGAGTATATCTGCCCACTCCATTGATGTTGGGTTTGGTGATGTGATTTCCTTTAGCCAATAGAATGTGGACAGAAGTGATGCTGTACCAGTTCCAGGAGGAGACCTTAAGAGACAATATATCCTTCCCTTGCTTGCTTGCTCTTCTGCTATTGCCAGAAGAACATACCCTGAATACCTACTGCCCCTTTAGGCTACGCTCCAAACTGAGAAACAGACCTGAACCCAAACTGCAGTTTGGAGCCAAGCCCAGACAAACCTGCCTACAATCTTCCAAATCCCAGACCTGTGAGAGAATTTTTTAACCACTGAGTTTGAAGGGTTATAAAAATAGCACAATTGGGGTGCCTGGGTGGGTTAGTGGGTTAAGCATCTGCCTTATGGTTTCAGCTCAGGTCATGATCTTGGTGTTATGGGACTAAACCCTGTGTCACGCTCTGCGCTTAGCACAGAGTCTGCTGGAGAGATCTCCCTTTCCTTCTCCCTCTCCTTCTGCTCCTCCTCCTGCTCACACACACTCTCTCTCTTTCAAATAAATAAATAAAATCTTTAAAAAAAAAACCCCACCCAACCCCTTTGTAGCAATATAGACTTATAGTTTTTCTTGTTGATATGTATCAGTCCCTTATGTGGCAAATATTTGATTACCATAGTTTCACTCATAATTTCTTAATATTTACCTTTCAATTTTATGATTTTTTATATATAAAGCATTTTTAGACAAATCTCAATCTTTTCCCTTATGTTTTTTTCTGCTGTTTTATCTAACAACTTCCCACTCCTAGAATCACCCATTATGTTTCTATGTATATTAATAGTTATTTCTATGATTTACATATATTACATTTTTCTAGCCCATCAATATCCTTTTGCATAATGAATAGAATGAATTGAATGAGCCTCCTCACCAAAGTCATAAAGATAAAAGATTATATTACTAGTAAAAACAATAATTAATATTACCATTTATTAGGTATCTACCATGAGCTAAACAATATGGCACCTCACATGAATTATCTCATTTAATTTTCACAACAGCTCTGCAAGTTGGATATCTCCTACCTACTGGAGACCTGGATGAGTCCCCACGTCAAGCTCCCGCATGGAGCCTGCTTCTCCCTCTGCCTGTGTCTCTGCCTCTCTCTTTCTCTCTCTCGTGTCTCTCATGAATAAATAAATAAAAATCTTAAAAAAAAAGATAAAAACTTCTTTAAAAAAACACTTAGGAAATGTTTGCTCTTATTATAATAATGTGCTGGGGAATATAAAAGAAGTAAAGAAAGTTGCCTAGAACAGTGTTGTCATGTCTGGATCAACATGTGGCATATAGTGAGTTCTCAATCAGCAGTCATTGAGCAAATGAAAATAGTTCTTGGTCTCTAGGAGCTCACCATATGATGGAGGGAAAAGACTGTTTAACAGTTACTCAACAAATATTTGTTCAGTGTCTGCCATGAGCAGTCACTCTATAATACTCTGGGGATAAAGTGGTGAAAAAGTAAACAAGGTTTCTGCTGTTTGGGGACTTATTATACCCAATGTCTAGCAAAGTCTTTGGCAAATAGTTGATCTATTATAGATGATGAATGAACGAATGAAACAGTAAGAAAATTACACATGGAAGCATATAATCAGGGTCTAAATTAGTGTGTGTACTTGGTTAGATGACTGTAAGCTGTAGGAGAGGATGGATCAGACAGATATGTAAAAGCCAACTCAACTTGTTGCCTCTATATGAATAGGTCTAGGAAAAGACTAAGGATTAACGTGGGCAGGAGCTGGCTGTTGGTAGGAAGGTGTTCCAGGTGAGGAACAACATGTGAGAAGACTCAGAAGGGAAAGCAAGAATGGTGGCCTCCCTACAGTGATGGGTGCCTGTTGGCAGGACCAACTTTGTGGGCATATATCCCCTGAAGTTACACAGAGCCTGTTGTTCAGGATGCTACTGGCATTTTGAAATTCTTAATAATTTTTGACCAAGTGGCCCCATATTTTTAATTTGCACTGAGCCCCCCCAAATTATGTAGCCAGACCTGCCTGTTGAAGGTGGATGGAGATTGTGGAAAACCTTTGAAAAAGGCCAAGGAAGTAAAACAATGTGGTAGGAAATAGCCAGCCATGTTTGGTTACTAAACTAGAGTTGCAGCAAGGTTTAGGAAAACAGAAGCAGGATGCAGGGTAGAAGAAAAGCCTGGATTGAGGGGATCAACCTACCTGTAGTTAAGTATGTGTTTTTGAAGTTGTTGATGGCCTGGGTGAGGGTTGGAGCAGGGAAGATGGAAAGAAAAATGAATAATATAGAGACAGGAGGGAAATTTGGCAGGTTTTGGAAACCATGTGGGGAAAGGAGAGGACAGCAAATTAAAAGTCCTGTAAGCTTTGAGACATTTGAAAATTACTAAATATGCAAGGACTGGATTGTATTTGGCCTCGCAAGTTACATGCTTAGGCTGGGGACTTTACTGACATACTTCTATTTCTGTTACTTCTGATGCTGTCATGAGAAGAGTTTTCCTCAGCAATTTGCAAGTTAATCCCTGCAGATAATAATTCTGCAAGTAATAATCATCCTACGAGATGCTAACAATAACCATGCTAACAAAATTTTCTGATGATCCTCACTTCTTTAACTGCTACACGGGTTTCCCACTTTGTTCTAGCTTTCAAATAGGTTTCCAAAGCTTTAAAACATTTGAAAATCACTATCACTAGGAGATGTACACATTAGAGAAAAATGTTAGAACTATTTTAACAAGGCAGAGAATTTCTAAAAAATTAAATGGGACCTAAAATAATTATTTGCATGTGTATGTTAGTAACAGGCATAGAAATTCTAATCTAGGAAAAATTTTACTTTTTACTTTTTTGATGAATTATCTCAAAATTTCAAACCAGCGCTTAGGGCACATGGGTGGGTCCAACGGGACTCTTGATTTCCACTCAGGTCATGATCTCAGGGTCATGATTCCAGGCTCATGAAATGGAGTCTCATGTAAAGCTCGCTGGGCATGGAGCCCAGTTTGGGCTCTCTCCCCTTCTACCCCTCCCCACCTCTAAGAATTTCAAACCAGACTCAGGAAAATAAATAACAAAGCTTTTATGTGACTTTAAAGATGACATTGCTTCTTTGTGCTATTATTACAAAACTGAAAATCTTTTATTTTTAAAAGAATTTTATTTATTTATTTGATGTAGAGAGAGAGCACGGGTGTGTATAGGGAGGAGGGGCAGAAGATGAGAGAGAAGCAGGGTCCCTGTGGGGCAGGGAGCCACAACATGAGGGGCTGGATCCCAGGACCCTGGGATCATGACCTGAGCCGAAGTCAGACGCTTAACTAACTGAGCCACCCAGGCACCCCCAAAATGAAAATCTTTTAATCATTGCTTGTTTTACTTCATCTTGAGTAAAATCATGTTGTTTTGGTTTTTGTTTTTTTATTTAGTAAAATCATGTTTTAAAATACTTTGACTAATTTTGTAGATGAAAACTGATTTCTTATTATTTCAACTTGATTTTTTGAGATTTAACTTTTGGCATATTAATTAATAACCCTATCTTATTTGGTCAATCCTACTTTACCTATCTCTTTCTCAACAGCCTGTGGTACATTTAGTTACTGTTCCCAATTTTTCATGCCCTCCATAGTTTACAATCATACATCTATTTCCCTTGCAGTTGGCTTTGCAGTACCACCCATTATTGAGGGCAGAGTATATCTGCCCACTCCATTGATGTTGGGTTTGGTGATGTGATTTCCTTTAGCCAATAGAATGTGGACAGAAGTGATGCTGTACCAGTTCCAGGAGGAGACCTTAAGAGACAATATATCCTTCCCTTGCTTGCTTGCTCTTCTGCTATTGCCAGAAGAACATACCCTGAATACCTACTGCCCCTTTAGGCTACGCTCCAAACTGAGAAACAGACCTGAACCCAAACTGCAGTTTGGAGCCAAGCCCAGACAAACCTGCCTACAATCTTCCAAATCCCAGACCTGTGAGAGAATTTTTTAACCACTGAGTTTGAAGGGTTATAAAAATAGCACAATTGGGGTGCCTGGGTGGGTTAGTGGGTTAAGCATCTGCCTTATGGTTTCAGCTCAGGTCATGATCTTGGTGTTATGGGACTAAACCCTGTGTCACGCTCTGCGCTTAGCACAGAGTCTGCTGGAGAGATCTCCCTTTCCTTCTCCCTCTCCTTCTGCTCCTCCTCCTGCTCACACACACTCTCTCTCTTTCAAATAAATAAATAAAATCTTTAAAAAAAACCCCACCCAACCCCTTTGTAGCAATATAGACTTATAGTTTTTCTTGTTGATATGTATCAGTCCCTTATGTGGCAAATATTTGATTACCATAGTTTCACTCATAATTTCTTAATATTTACCTTTCAATTTTATGATTTTTTATATATAAAGCATTTTTAGACAAATCTCAATCTTTTCCCTTATGTTTTTTTCTGCTGTTTTATCTAACAACTTCCCACTCCTAGAATCACCCATTATGTTTCTATGTATATTAATAGTTATTTCTATGATTTACATATATTACATTTTTCTAGCCCATCAATATCCTTTTGCATAATGAATAGAATGAATTGAATGAGCCTCCTCACCAAAGTCATAAAGATAAAAGATTATATTACTAGTAAAAACAATAATTAATATTACCATTTATTAGGTATCTACCATGAGCTAAACAATATGGCACCTCACATGAATTATCTCATTTAATTTTCACAACAGCTCTGCAAGTTGGATATCTCCTACCTACTGTAAAGATAAGAAAACCTAATCTCAGGTATTTTTATTTTTTATTATGATGATTTATTATCCCCATTTTACAGATGAGTAAATTGAGGGATACAGAAAGACTAAAGAACTTGATCAGGGCCACACAGCTAGGGAGTAGCTCAGCTATGATTCAGACCAAGCTCTGCTCAATTCCAGAGTTGCCTCTTCCCACTAAACCTTCCAGAAGACATAGCTACTAGTACTAATGGCAATATCTAAAAAAGTACGCTGACGTTTTCTTTCTTTCTTTTTTCTTTTTTTGGAGGTAGAGGAGGCAAGAGATCTGAGTGTTTGATAACTAAAATCATCAACATCTCTTAAGTTCCAAGAATTTCTTAGAAATAACATATTCTTGGGACACCTGGGGGGCTCAACAGTTGAGTGTCTAGACGCCTTTGGCTCAGGGCATGATTCCCAGTCCAGAGACTGAGTCATGCATCAGGCTCCCTATGGGGAGCCTATTTCTCCCTCTGCCTGTGCCTGTGCCTCTCTCTCTCTCTCTCAAATAAATACATAAAATCTTTTTTTTTTTTTTAAAAAAAAGAAAAAACAGGGCAGCCTGGGTGGCTCAGCGGTTTAATGCCTACCTTTGGCCCAGAGCGTGATCCTAGAGACCTGGGACCAAGTCCCACATTGGGCTCCCTGAGTGGAGCCTGCTTCTCCCTCTGCCTGTGTCTCTGCCTCTCTCTCTCTGTGTCTCTCATGAATAAATAAATAAAATCTTTAAAAAAAATAAAATTCTCTAAATATAAGTGGTATTTTGGCTAGAGAATATGTACATTCTTATTTATATAAATATTAAACCTTACAATTAAGATTTAACAAAATCACTAGATTTAAGTCCATTACCCCTAAAATAGCAATCAGAAATTTGCAGAAGAAATCCAGATGTACGCATTCATCTAGAAGTTGCCATTATTCCACTTACAGTAATTCTTATTTACACAATACTTGCTTAAAGACTTTTAAAAATAATAGAATGTTGAGTAAAAAAAGAAGAAAATTACAGAATATGCATCTTATGGTATCATTTATGTAAAAAACAAAGGTAAACTAAAATGACCATAAGTGTACTTAAATGCAGGGACAAGGTCTACAAGGATATATAATAAATTGTTGAAGCTGTAATAAGTGGTTACTATGGTATTAAGAGGAGGGCCAAGGGGGATTTTTACTTTTTACTCTTTATATGCTATATGTTGTACAATAATGGTTAAGAGTAGGGGCTCTGTAGGCGGATTGGGTTAAAATCACTACCAGAAAGACAAAGTCCAGAAAATGCAAATCAAAACAACAATAAAATACCACCATACAACCACTAGGATAGATATAATTTTTTAAAAAGATAGATAATAACAAGTATTGACAAGGATGCAGAGAAATGGAAACCCTTACACAGTGCTAGTGGAAATGTAAAATGATACAGCCATACTGGATATCATTTGTCAGATCCTCAAAGAATTAAACATAAAATTACCATATGAGTCAGAAATCCTACTCCTGGGTATATATTCAACTGAAAACATATGTCCATACAAAAAATTGTACATAATAGCTAAAAAGTAGAAACAACCCAAATGATCATCAATTAATGAATGGATAAACCAAATGTGGTATAGCCACATAATGAACCATTATTCAGCCATAAAGAAGAATGAAGTATCGATACATTCTACAATATGGATAGACCTTGAAAACAGCATGGTGAGTGAAGCCAAATACAAAGACCTCATATTATACGATTCCAATTATATGAAATGTCCACAATAGGCAAAACCATGGAGACAGAAAGTAGATGAGTGGTTACTAGGGGCTTGGAGTAGAGTTGGACAATGCTAGTGGGAACGAGATTTTCAGGGAGGTAAGGAAAATGATCTGAAATTAGATTTAGTACTTGTTGCACCACCTTATGAATATACTAAAAACCACTGAACTGTATATTTTAAAAAATGAATTTTATAGTATGTGAATTATATCTAAAATTTTTTTAGATAGGGAAAGTCCACTTCTAAGTGTCAAAAGCGTCTTGGTACATCAAAGCATTGATTACAGGGAAGTGACCAAAATGTGTGGGTGAGGAGCCTTTGGAAAGGAAATGCTTTTGGAAGAGAAGAGGGTAAAAGGGAAGGAGAGACGAGACTGTACGTTAAAAGGGGGAAAGGAGGCACCTGAGTGGCTCAGTGGATTAAGCCTCTGCCTTCAGCTCAGGTCATGACTCCAGGGTCCTGGGATGGAGTCCCACCCACATCAGCCTCCCTGCTCAGTGAGGAGCCTGCTTCTCTCTCCCCCTCTGCCTGCAGCTCCCCTCTGCTTGTGCACACTCTCTCTCTTTCTGTCAAATAAATAAAAATAAAATCTTTAAAGAAAAAAGGAGAAAAGGAGCAGAAGGGAGAAACTTAAGGATTCTGCATGACAAAAGAAAAACAAGAACATCTACATTAATTATGTTAGCTTCCTTATTTCTTTGCCTGGATTGTGGTTATACAGGAAAAATATCTGTGTGAAGGAAATACACACTAAGTGAGGTGATTAGTGCTACAAGTTGGCAACTTACTTCAGGGAAAATGGCTTTTTTAGACTATGCTTACAATGTTTCTGTAAGTTTTATAATGTTTAAATATGAAAAGAATCTTTGACCTGGAAATTTTTAAACCTTCTATTAACTCTTAGGTGGAAAGGGGAAAAACAAGCCAAAATTACAGAATCTCTAAAGAATAATAATGAAACTATGAATCAGGGTCAATGAAATATATATAAAGCAGTGATGAGAAGAAAATCTATATCCTTACCATATAAATCAATAAAAATGAAAGAGTGCTAATAAATCAAATTCTAAACTCAAGAAATCAGAAAATAATTACAGAATAAACAATAACAACAAAGTACAGAAATGGAAACAATGAAGGTTGGATAAAATCAGAAATCAGTAGATAAAGAATAGAAGA
Source organism: Vulpes lagopus (assembly GCF_018345385.1). Classification (NCBI taxonomy): domain Eukaryota; kingdom Metazoa; phylum Chordata; class Mammalia; order Carnivora; family Canidae; genus Vulpes; species Vulpes lagopus. Next base: position 24,999,305 of record NC_054830.1, on the reverse strand, counting down.
ACAGTATGTTTGAATTAGTCAAAAACCTGATTTGTTTATAAGCAAAATAAGAAATGGCAACGGAAAATAGTAATACTAATTTAAACAGAAGAAAATTTAAAAACCGTAAGAGACTATTTACCAAATACTATTTAAGCAAATACATTAAAAAAACCTATTAAAAATGGCGAATTAAAACCAACAACAAAAAAAAATAAATAAATAAAAAATAAAAAATAAAAAAAATAAATAAAACCAACAACAACAGAGTTTACCAAATTTGATTTCTTTAAAGATAGAAATCTTAAATACACCAATTTCTGTAGAAGTAGAACATTATTCCATAAAAGAGAACTGGCTGTAGATAGTTACACAGAAGAATTATATTAAACCTTCAAATACCAGGTAGTCCAAAAGCTACATAAATTATTGTAGAATGTAGCAAATGAAAGAAAATTTCCAAGTTATTTTAAGATTTTATTTATTTATTCATGAGAGACAGAGAGGGAGAGAGGCAGAGGCACAGGCAGAGGGAGAAACAGGCTCCATGCAGGGAGCCCGACATGGGATTTGATCCCAGGACTCCAGGATCACGCCCTGAGCTGAAGGTGGCGCTAAACAAAGCCACCTGGGCTGCCCTCCCAGTTATTTTAATACAGCTAGTACAACAGTAGTACTTAAATCAAGTGAAGTTGATTTTTTAAAGATTTATTTCTTGGAGCACCTGGGTTGCTCAGTTAGCTAAGCATCTGCCTTCAGATCAGGTCATGATCTCAGGGTCCTGGGATTGAAACTGGCATCAGGCTCTCTGCTCAGCGGGGATCTGCTTCTTCCTCTCCCCCTGTGCTCACTCTCTCTCTCTTTCAAGTAAATAAATCTTTTTAAAAAGAGAATCCTCAAGCATACTCCCCACTGAGTGAGGAGCCTGATGCGGGGCTCAATTCCAGGACCCTGAGATCATGACCTGAGGGGAAATCAGGAGTCCACTACTTAACCAACTGAGCCATCCAGACGCCCCTAAAGTTGATTCTTAAAAAACAATAAAAGAAAAGAAAAAATCAAAACTATTATTGCTTATGAATATTAATACAAAAATATTAAATAAAACATTAGCAAACAGTATCTAATATTACCTCAAGAAAATAATACACCATGACCAAGTAGGATTTATTCCAGGCATACAAAATTGGTTCAATCTTAGGAGATCTAATACCATATTAATAGATCTTAGAAGGAAAATCATACAATTATCTCCATAGAGCCTAAAAGAGCCCTATTCAAAATTTCACAACTATTAAAAAAAAACACTGAAGAAAATAAAAATTGATAGATACTTTTTTTTTTTTTTTTTTTTTTTTTTTTTTTTTTAGAGAAAGAGAGAGTATGTGAGTGGGGGGTGGGGCAGAGGGAGAGAGAGAGAGAGAGAGAATCCATACCCAGCACCCAGTGCCACATGGGGCTCAACCTCACAACCCTGAAATCATGACCTGAGCCAAATGAAAGTGGTGGAGGCTTAATCAACTGAGCCAACCAGGAGCTCCACTGATGGATACTTTTTAAACATATTTTATTTCACTGGGAAACACTAAGACTTTCCACAAAGATAAGGAACAAGGTAAGCATATCCTTATATGTGCCACAAAAATACCAACAAGGCTCTATATGGAGCTAGAAAGTTAATGCTAAAATATGTATGGAGGGATCCCTGGGTGGCGCAGCGGTTTAGCGCCTGCCTTTGGCCCAGGGCACGATTCCTGGAGACCTGGGATCAAATCCCACGTCGGGCTCCTGGTGCAGGGAGCCTGCTTCTCCCTCTGCCTATGTCTCTGCCTCTCTCTCTCTCTCTCTCTCACTGTGTGCCTATCATAAATAAAATAAAATAAAATAAAATAAAATAAAATAAAATAAAATAAATAAATAAATAAAAATATGTATGGAAAAATAAAAATGAACAATAGCAAGGAAAACACCATAAGAGAAAATCTACAACAGCCCAACTAGACCTTGAGACAGTCTACAAAAACTGTAATTTAAAAAGAACATATGGGGGGATCCCTGGGTGGCTCAGCGGTTTAATGCCTGCCTTTGGCCCAGGGTGTGATCCTGGAGTCCCGGGATCGAGTCCTACATCAGGCTTCCTGCATAGAGCCTGCTTCTCCCTCTGCCTGTGTCTTTGCCTCTCTCTCTCTCTCTGTGTCTCTCATGAATAAATAAATAAAATATTAAAAAATAATAATAAGATAAAAGAAAATAAAAAGAACACATGGAAAAAAAACAAACAAAAAAAAAAAACAAAAAAAAAAAAAAAAGAACACATGGGGCTGGGTGCCTGAGTTGCTCAGTCATTTAGATGTCCGACTCTCAGTTTTGGCTTAGGTTGTGATCTTACAGTCGTGAGGTCGAGCCCAGCATTGGGTTCTGAAAATAAATAAATAAATAAAATATTTTTTTTCAAATTAAAAAATTAAAAAATAAAAAGTATATGGGTACCTGGCTGGCTGGCTCAGCTAGGGGAGTGTGGGACTCTTGATCTTGGTATTGTAAGTTCGAGCCCCACACTGTGGGGTAGAGATTACTTAAAAATAAAATCTTTTTTTTAAAATAAAATCTTTATTTTATTTTTTTTAATAAAATCTTTTTAAAAACCCCACGAGAATACTACTGGCACATGAATAGACAAACAGATTTGTAGAACAGGATAGAAAATGCAGATACCAAAGAAATAAAAATTTAGGGATCCCTGGGTGGCTCAGCAATTTAGTGCCTGCCTTTGGCCCAGGGCCTGATCCTGGAGTCCCGGGATCGAGTCCCACATCGGGCTCCCTGCATGAAGCCTGCTTCTCCCTCTGCCTGTGTCTCTGCCTCTCTCTCTGTGTCTCTCATGGATAGATAAATAAAATCTTTAAAAAAAAGAGAGAGAAATAAAAATTTAGTAAATAAAATCATGCGAATAAAATTGGACTTTCAAATAAATGGTCCTGGGAAAACTGGATAGGCATTTGGAAAAAAATACTTAAAATACATTTATGTCTCAATGCCTTACACAAAGGTATTGAGGGGTTAGAGAGTTAAATATTAAATGTAAAAGCAGTTAGAGAGTTAAATATTAAATGTAATACCGTATAAGTATTAGAAGAAAACACCAGTAAATTCTTTATAATCTGTATGTAGGGAAAGAAGTTTCCTAACTGATCTAAGATCCAGATTTAATGAAGGAAAAGATTGATAAATCTAATTATAGAAAACAAAAACTTTTTTCATGGTTAAAAAAGTAAGCAAAGTAAAAGATGAAAAACTATGAAAAAGTATGTCCAGCATATATGGCTAATATCCCTTAAATATTTAAAAATTTAAAAGGACCAAGAATCCAATAGAAAAGTGAGCAATAGATATGAACAATAATTTTTTTTTTAGATTTTATTTATTTATTTATTCATAAGAGACACACAGAGAGAGGCAGAGACATAGGCAGAGGCAGAAACAGCCTTCCCACAGGAAGCCTGATGCTGGACCCGATCCCAGGACCCCAAGACCCCAGGACCATGACCTGAGCCAAAGGCAGACACTCAACCACTGAGCCATCCAGGCATTTCATGAACAATAAATTAATCAAAAAGACATTTTAAGGGGTGCTTGGGTGGCTCAGTCAGTTAAGCATCCAACACTTGATTTCAGGCCAGGTCATGATCTCAGGGTTGTGAGGTCAACCCTCTGTGTTGGCTCTGCAGTATGCATGGAGCCTCCCTAATAGTTTCTCTCTCCCTCTCCTTCTGACTTCCAACAAAAGATATTTTAATATAGAGCTTAAAGATACAAAAAAATGTTAAATTCACTTATAATAATGAGCATCTAGGTGCTGCAGCCAGTTAAGCGTCTGCCTTTGACTCAGGTCATGATCTCAGGGTCTTAGAATTGAGCCCCTCATCAGGCTTCCTGCTCAGCGGGGAGCCTGCTTCTCCCTCTCCTTCTGTCACTCCCCCTACTTGTGCTTTCTCTCTATATCAAATAAATAAATAAAGTATTTTTAAAAATTCGCTTATGGGCCTTAAGGAGGGCACGTCATGTGATGAACACTGGGTATTATATAGTATGTTGGCAAATTGAATTTAAATTTTAAAAAGTAGGGATCCCTGGGTGGCGCAGCAGTTTGGCGCCTGCCTTTGGCCCAGGGCGTGATCCTGGAGACCCGGGATCGAATCCCATGTCGGGCTCCTGGTGCATGGAGCCTGCTTCTTCCTCTGCCTGTGTCTCTGCCTCTCTCTCTCTCTCTGTGTGACTATCATAAAAAAGTAAAATTAAAAAAAATAATAATAATAAAATAAATTTTAAAAAGTAAATAAACATTTTTTAAAAACTCACTTGTAGGGATCCCTGGGTGGCGCAGCGGTTTGGCGCCTGCCTTTGGCCCGGGGCGCGATCCTGGAGACCCGGGATCGAGTCCCACGTCGGGCTCCCGGTGCATGGAGCCTGCTTCTCCCTCTGCCTGTGCCTCTGCCTCTCTCTCCCTCCCTCTCTCTCTCTCTCTCTCTCTGTGACTGTCATGAATAAATAAAAATTAGAAAAAAAAAACATAAAAAAAAAAAAACTCACTTGTAATAACAGAAATGCAAATTAAAATCACACCAAGAACCCTCCACTTCCAGTTCAGATGAAGTGAGCACACTCTATCCTGTCTTCCCTCTCAGATCAAAGGTAAACCTTTACTCTGACTGGAGGAAGCATGGTTCAAAGAGCACAGAGGGAATCTCCATTTATTTTTTCTAATCTGCCTATCTTCTCACTGCTTGGCTGCAGAAGCAGTTACAGTCATAGGAAGTGCACAGCAAAGACCAGACTAAAGCCCTGGCTGGCAGGGGACTAGCAAGGAGCCCACATGAACTGGAGGATGTGGGGGAGATCAGAGAGAAAGCTTCAGAAGGTAATCTCATAATGTCATAAACTCCTGGACTTTCCCCTGTGCTGCGCACGCATCAAAGATCTTAACACCAAAGCCTTTGAGAACTGAACAGGATAGGCAACTGTCTACGTATCAGCTGGCCTGTGGGTGGCGCATATGTTAAGATAGATATAAGTAGCACTGCAAGGACAATGATAATTAAGTTGATATTGGAAATACAGCCCCCAGAACGCAGATCAGAACTTGCAGTCTAGGGACACCTGGGTGGCTCAGTGGTTGAGCACCTGCCTTGGGCTCAGGGCATAATCCTGGGGCCCTGGGATCGAGTCCCACACACATCAGCTCCCTGCATGGAACCTGCTTCTCCCTCTGCCTGTGGCTTTGCCACCTGCCCTCTCTCATTGTGTCTCTCATGAATAAATAAATAAAATATTTAAAAAACAAACAAACAAAAAAACCCCTTGCAGTCTATACCTAAATACCTAACCAAGTCAATTGCCTGATTAAAAAATAAATTGTCCTTGGGGTGCCTGGGTGGCTCAGTCAGTTGGGCATCCAACTCTTAGTATCAGCTCAAGTGATCTCAGGGTTGTGGGATTGATCCCTGTGTAGGGCTCCATACTGGCCATGGAGACTGCTTAGGATTCTCTCTCTCCCTCTCCCTTTGCCTGTTCCTTACTCCCTTTCTTTAAAAAAAAAAAATTGACCATAGGGATTAAACAAAACTCAGAGTATCATACATAATATATAAATGGCTGGGATGCAGTCCAAAATTACTTGACATATAAAGAACCTCAAAAGTCTGACCCATTATTATGGGAAAAGAAAATCAACAAATACTAGCCCCCAAAGGACTCATATATTGGAAATATCTTACAGAATTTTCCCCCCTTTTTTAAAAAAATGAGATATAATTGACATATAACATTACATTAGTTTCAGGTAAATAGTATAATGATTCAATATCTGTATATATTGTGAGATGATGACCACAATAAGTCTAGTTAATATCCATCACCACATATGGCTACAAATTATTTTTTCTCATGATGATAACTTCTAATATTTACTCTCAGCAGCTTTCAAATACACAATAAAGTTTTATTAATGATAGTCACCCTGCTGCACACTATATCCCCAGGATGTATTTATTTTATGACTGTAAGTTAGTACCTTTTTACCATTGTCACCCATTTTGCTCACTTCCTACCCTCAGCCTCTGACAACCACCAATATGTTCTTTGTATTTATGAGTTCAGTTGCTTTTTATTTTTTAAGATTCCGCACATAAGTGAGATCATTTGGTATTTGTCTTTCTCTGTCTGACTTAATTTCACTTAGTATAATGCCTTCAAGGTCATTTTATGTTGTTGCAAATTTCCCCCATCTTTTTTTTTTTTTTAAGATTTATTTATTTATTCATGAAAGACAGAGAGAGAGAGAGGCAGAGACACAAGCAGAGGGAGAAGCAGGCTCCATGCAGGGAGCCTGATGTGGGACTCGATCCCTCGTCTCCAGGATCACACCCTGGGCTGAAGGTGGCGCTAAACCGCTGAGCCACCTGGGCTGCCTTTCCCTCATCTTTGTTATGCGTGAATGATATTCCACCGTATGTATATTTTCCATATATTCTTTGTCCATTCATCCATTATTAGAAACTTAAGTGGCTTCCATGTTTTGGCTATTATAAATAATGTTACAATGAAAATAAGAGTGCAAAAAAAAAAAAAAAGAAAATAAGAGTGCATATATCTTTTAGAGTTAGTGTTTTTATTTCCTTTTATCAAATACTCAGAAGTAGAATTGCTAGATCATAGAGTAGCTCTATTTTTAATTTTTGAGGTACTTCCATACTGTTTTCCCTAGTGGCTGCACCAATTCATATTCTCACCAACAGTGCACAAGGGTTCCTTTCTATCCACATCCTTCCCAACATTTGTTATTTCTTGTCTTTTTGATAATAGCCATTATACCATGTGTGAAGTGATACCTAATTGTGGTTTTGATTTGCATTTTCCTGATGGTTAGTGATGTGGAGCACCTTATCATGTACCTGCTGGCCATCTGCATGTTTTCTTTGGAAAAAATATCTAGTTTCTCTGCCCATTTTTTTTAAATATTTTATTTTTTTAAGTAATCTCATGGGGCTTGAATTTACTCCAAGATCAGGAGTCAGATGCTCCACTGACAGCCAGCCAGGCAGCCCTGTCTGCCTGCTTTTATTTTTATTTTTATTATTTTTTAATAATAAATTTATTTTTTATCGGTGTTCAATTTGCCAACATACAGAATAACGCCCAGTGCTCATCCCGTCAAGTTGCCCCCCTCAGTGCCCGTCACCCATTCACCCCCACACCCCGCCCTCCTACCCTTCCACCACCCCTAGTTCGTTTCCCAGAGTTAGGAGTCTTTATGTTCTGTCTCCCTTTCTGATATTTCCTACCCATTTCTTCTCCTTTCCTTTCTATTCCCTTTCACTATTATTTATATTCCCCACATGAATGAGAACATATAATGTTTGTCCTTCTCCGATTGACTTACTTCACTCAGCATAATACCCTCCAGTTCCATCCACATTGAAGCAAATGGTGGGTATTTGCCATTTCTAATTGCTGAGTAATATTCCATTGTATACATAAACCACATCTTCTTTATCCATTCATCTTTCGATGGACACTGAGGCTCCTTCCACAGTTTGACTATTGTGGACATTGCTGCTAGAAACATCGGGGTGCAGGTGTCCCGGCGTTTCATTGCATCTGAATCTTTGGGGTAAATCCCCAACAGTGCAATTGCTGGGTCGTAGGGCAGGTCTATTTTTAACTCTTTGAGGAACCTCCACACAGTTTTCCAGAGTGGCTGCACCAGTTCACATTCCCACCAACAGTGTAAGAGGGTTCCCTTTTCTCCGCATCCTCTCCAACATTTGTGGTTTCCTGCCTTGTTAATTTTCTCCATTCTCACTGGTATGAGGTGGTATCTCATTGTGGTTTTGATTTGTATTTCCCTGATGGCAAGTGATGCAGAGCATTTTCTCATGTGCATGTTGGCCATGTCTATGTCTTCCTCTGTGAGATTTCTGTTCATGTCTTTTGCCCATTTCATGATTGGATTATTTGTTTCTTTGGTGTTGAGTTTAATAAGTTCTCTATAGATCTTGGAAACTAGCCCTTTATCTGATATGTCATTTGCAATTATCTTCTCCCATTCTGTAGGTTGTCTTTTAGTTTTGTTAACTGTATCCTTTGCTGTGCAAAACTTCTTATCTTGATGAAGTCCCAATAGTTCATTTTTGCTTTTGTTTCTTTTGCCTTCGTGCATGTATCTTGCAAGAAGTTACTGTGGCTGAGTTCAAAAAGGGTGTTGCCTGTGTTCTCCTCTAGGATTTTGATGGAATCTTGTCTCACATTTAGATCTTTCAACCATTTTGAGTTTATCTTTGTGTATGGTGAAAGAGAGTGGTCCAGTTTCATTCTTCTGCATGTGGATGTCCAATTTTCCCAGCACCATTTATTGAAGAGACTGTCTATCTTCCAGTGGATAGTCTTTCCTCCTTTTTTTTTTAATTTTTTAATTTATTTATGATAGTCACAGAGAGAGAGAGAGAGAGAGAGAGAGAGAGGCAGAGAGACACAGGCAGAGGGAGAAGCAGGCTCCATGCACCGGGAGCCCGATGTGGGATTCGATCCCGGGTCTCCAGGATCGCGCCCTGGGCCAAAGGCAGGCGCCTAACCGCTGCGCCACCCAGGGATCCCAGTCTTTCCTCCTTTATTGAATATTAGTTGACCATAAAGTTGAGGGGCCACTTCTGGATTCTCTATTCTGTTCCATTGATCTATGTGTCTGTTTTTGTGCCAGTACCATGCTGTCTTGATGACCACGGCTTTGTAGTACAACCTGAAATCTGGCATTGTGATACCCCCAGCTATGGTTTTCTTTTTTAAAATTGCCCTGGCTGGGATCCCTGGGTGGCGCAGCGGTTTGGCGCCTGCCTTTGGCCCGGGGCGCAATCCTGGAGACCTGGGATTGAATCCCACGTCGGGATCCCGGTGCATGGAGCCTGCTTCTCCCTCTGCCTGTGTCTCTGCCTCGCTCTCTCTCTCTCTCTCTGTGGGACTATCATAAATAATAAATAAAAATTAAAAAAAAAGAAAAAGCTTAAAATTGCCCTGGCTATTTGGGGTCTTTTCTGATTCCACACAAATCTTAATTTGTTCTAAGTCTCTGAAGAAAGTCAATAGTATTTTGATAGGGATTGCATTAAACGTGTAAATTGCCCTGGGTAACATTGATATTTTCACAATATTAATTCTGCCAATCCATGAGCATGGAATATTTTTCCATCTCTTTGTGCCTTCCTCAATTTCTTTCAGAAGTGTTTTTAGGGTATAGATCTTTTACCTCTTTGGTTAGGTTTATTCCTAGGTATCTTCTGCTTTTGGGTGCAATTGTAAATGGGATTGACTCCTTAATTTCTCTTTCTTCAGTCTCATTGTTAGTGTATAGAAATGCCACTGACTTCTGGACATTGATTTTGTATCCTGCCACACTGCCAAATTTGTCTGCCCATTTTTAAATCATTGTTTTCTGCTATTGAGTTGTATATGTTCTTTATATATTCTGGGTACTAACCCTTTCCAAATATATGATCTGCAAATATTTTCTTTCATTTAATAAAATGCCTTTACATTTTGTTGATGGTTTCTTTTGTTATGTAGAAGCTTTTCGGTATGATGTAGTCCCACTTGTTTATTTTTGCTTTTGTTGCCTTTTTCGCATCAAATCCAAAAAATCATCCCCAAGATTGATGTCAAAGAACTTACCACCTACGTTTTCTTCTAGGAGTTTTATGGCTTTGGTTTTTTATAAAGTTAAACATATGTTTACCAAATAACTTGGCAATCCCACTTCTAGGATTTATCTATAACAACTATACACAGATATTTATAGAATTTTTAAAAGATTCTATTTGTTTATTTGAGACAGAAAAAGTGCACAATCAGGGGAAGGGCAGAGGGAGAGGGAGAAGCAGGATCCCCACTGAGCAGGAAGCTGGACTCAATCCCAGAACCCTAAGATCATGACCTGAGCTGAAGTCAGACGCTTACCTGACTGAGCCACCCAGGTGCTCCAGAAGTTTTATTCATGGTCAGCAAAAACTGGAAACAATCCAAATGTCTTTAATTAGATGACTAGATAAGCCAACTGAGGTGCATCCATATAGAAGGCTGCTGCTGGGCAGTATAAAGAAACTATTGGTGCACAGAACAATATGAATGACTCTTAAAGATATCATGCTGGATGATAAATGTCTCAAAAGGTTCCATACATATGACACTGGACAAGTCACAGTTACAGGAATGAAGGACAGATTGGTGGTGACTAGGGTTGATGGGTGAGGAAAGTAACTTAAAAGGGGCCATATGAGTCAACTTGGAGAGTCATGGAAATGTTCCATATCCTTACTGTGTTTACAAGAATCTATACATATTTTTAAAAGATAAAAGATAAAGAAACCTTTTCAGGGGCACCTGCCTGGCTCAGTGGGGAAGGCATGCAACTCTTGACCTCGGGATTATGAATTTGAGCCCCATGTCAGGCATACAATTTACTTAAAAATTTTTCTTAAAAAAATCTTTTTCAATAACACAAAAATCCCTATGTATGAAACTATTCACTGAAGCACTATTTGTCATTGCAAAATGTTGGAAACAACCTAAATGCTTATACACAGGACAATGGTTTCATAAACCAAAGCACAGGTACACAGTGGAATACTAAACTGATGTAAAAAAAGATTAAACATCTGTATGAACTGATAAGTGATGTTTGGGGTATATATTAAGTGAACAAGGATAGTGCTATAGAGTGTCCATAGTGTGGAAAGAAGGAAAAATAAGAAAACCTAGATGTATCCACTGGTTTTTGAAAAGAGAAACACAGAAAGGATGAGCAAGGAAATGAGATTGGCTACCTTTAGGAGAGAGGGGTGGGTGAAGGGGACAGAAGCATAGGGACAGGGAGGAAGTGGTGGGAGCAGGTGCTACGCTCATCTGAGTATACATCATGCATAGTTTGCTCTCAGAACGGCATTCATGTTTCACATACTCAAAGATTAGTATCAACAAGGATGGAAGAAAAAACTCCCTTAAATTTAAATAGAAGCAGAAACAATGAATTTCGTGTTATTTCAAATGAATAACATAAACACAATGAAATAGGGAAGGGGTAACTTCTGCATCCTGTGTCTTAAATATATCCCCTCAGACTAATGACTAGCAACTAACCACAAATATTGAACTCTGGTTAGTAGGCTTGCTCTTGTAGTGGTATGGATGAGCAATTCTGAAACTATTCTCTATGTGTTGTAGGTTTGAGCAAGTCAGTAAGTATGTTGAGTATAATGGGTGCCAAGTTTCTCACTGATGGGAAAGGGCGTTACAAATATGGAAAGGAGGAAGGCTGGAATCAACCCTGTGGCGTGGGACTCGACTTGGAAGTAACAGTGTGGATTCACAGTGCGTGAGAGCAGAGCATTTGGTGGTAAGAGGCTGTGACATTCCTGCACACAAGAACAGCTTCTGAGAACCGTGAATGGGAGGGCTGTGCCTGGCCCAGTATTTATAGAAGCCCCACACCCCGAAGGATTGTAACGCTGCCCATCTACATTATGAGACTGGCCTCGCTATTACATTATGAAGATGATGTTCTGCCAATAGTAGATTTTTTTATTTGGAGACTTGGGATAATAATGGAAGAAAGTCTTAGGCCTGTACATTAGTCAGGCCTCTTTCTGTTGCAAGAAACTGAGCTCAAATGAATTGAACAAGAAGGGGATTTATTTATTAGCACCTATTGTGGAAAGATTAGGAGTGGGTCTAGCTCCAGGACTGTCTGGATCTAGGGACTTGAATGCTGTCACTGGGGCTCTCCCTTTCTCTTCGTCACTCAGGCTTTCTCTGCTGGGTGGGCACAATGGAACTGGACAGCACAAGGCTTATCTTTGGTCAGTTTAGCAAGCCCAGCAGAAAGAAAGCCTGTCCCCTAGATTCTGGCAAGAAGACCCAGGTGGGACTGTGACTGGCCCAATTCCTGGGGTGAGAGAGATGCACCCACCTTGACTGGCAGCCTGTCTAGAACCACAGGGAGTGAGGGAGGGGTTTCTAAAAGGAAACCTAGGAGAAGCCAACAAAAATTAATGACTCTCTTTGCTTTTCCTGCTATAGCCTCCTTGTAAAGTTCTGACTTCTGTTTATGCCCAATCATGTGAGACTAAGTAAATTCCTCAAAAACAGTAAAAAACAAAACTACCCAAGCCACTTTGCACCACGACAAGTTTCTCTGAAGGGCCACAAGCCCTCGTGGGCAGGCTGGGCAGACCTGGGTGTGTCTTCCTGTGGTGTCCTTCCCCACATACCTGTGCCTGGTACAGGAGCTTGCCCTAAGCATATGCATTAATGTTTTTAGTACCTTCCATGCACCCTACCCCCACCCCTGCCATCATCTGTTTGTCCAACAGAGCTCTCCAGACTGTAATAGTTCTCAGGTAGAAAATGTCCAAGACAGAAGCTTGAGTATAACTGCTTCAAAACTCTTCCTGGATCAGTCTCCAAACTCTACCTCAAAGGAAGGGCTAATTTGTTGTAGGTATTTTATGCTTAATTTACCAATAGGTGAATAACAGTCACCCCTAAAAAAAATTTCACCCCTAGCTGAAATTTTAGCCATCATTACCTTTAGTAGAGGAACTTCAGGACACTAACATCCCATCCTTCTGTGAGCTGACACACCTAGGTCTTTTTCTTTTCTTAAAGATTTATTTATTTATTATATATATATAGACAGAACATGTGTGCATGCATGTGAGGGCAGGGTGCAGAGGGAGAGGGAGAGAATCTTAAGCAGACATTCTTCTGAGTGTGGAGCCCAATGTGAGGCTTGATCTCATGACCCTGAGACCATGACCTGAGCCAAAAGACACTCAATTAAATGAGCCACTCAGGTGGCCCCATACCTAGGTCCTTCTTGAAAAACATCTCAGCCCAGAGGATCCATGAGGCCTCACAGGGGTCTGAGAGAGAATGACTCCAGGTATCAGAAGTTTGTTCTTGAACTCTCTGCCACCCCCTCTTGAATACTCATCAAAAGCCAGTGCTTTAAAATAGGGACTCTTAAACATGAGTTTGAATGAGATTCCCATAAAGTACATAATTAAAATGCAGATTCCTGGCCCTGGAGACTCTGAGGAGCAGGGGCTGATGAGGAGCTGAGGGAAGAGCTTTCTGAGCAACAGAAACAACAAATGCAAAGGCCCTGAGGCAGGAAAGAGTGCTCCAGGAAATATCAACAAAAGGAACCAAAGGCAAAGGGACAGGAGATGAAGGAGCAAGGACTATAACCATGAGGACCTTGAGGTTGGGACAAGGAGATTAGGTTTTTATCTCAGTGAGACTAGGTTTTAAGTGGTGGAAATACAGATCAGATTGTCACTTTAAGAAAATCACTCTAGCTGTTTTGTACAGAATGGATGATTGAAAGGCAAGAAGGTGGGCAGGAGGACCAGTCAAGAGACATCTAGGGTGCTGCAGGCCAGAAGGGATGATGGCATGGCAGGGGGATGAAAATGGATCTGGACAGCATGTAAGATGTGAAGATTCGGAGTGCTAACCTCAGTCCTGGTGCATTTTATTGTTCCTGTTTGCATTTCCTTCTGTTCTAGGTAATTTATCCCCTCTCTACCTTTTGTTGTTGTTTCAAAATGAAAATGTTCTTTTTATTATGAAAGTGATATATTCTCAATATTTAAAATGCAAACAATATAGGACAGTAAAAGAAGAAATCAATCATCAGCAATCTCACCACTGCGAGAGGCTACTGTCCTGCCAGACATTCTGTACATGAGTGCCATGCATTTTGCCCCAGTACTATCATACTACACATGCTACTTTATAATGTGCTTTTTTTTGCCATATAAAATACAATTCCAGAAAAAAAATACAATTCCAGGTGCATACATGATGTACATTCAGTGAGGGGAAGTTGGATCTCATTCAACCAAATTTCTTTTCTGTTTGTGTAAATTTCCTCAAAGAGAAAAAAAAAAAAGGCATAACTTTTGAGTCTATAAAGTTAGAAAACACAAGTCATTTTCCTAAAAAGCAGGAGAAGGCCTAGGGGATTAAAAAAATTTTTTTTATGTTTAAAACCAGAAAATATACTCCAAACAGAGGAGCTACAAAACAAGGGTAGTAATTTCCTCCCAGAAGGGAATGTGACACCTAGACAAAATTACGTTGTTTATTTTGCATGGTCTTAACTCAAACTACACAAAACACAGAGAGCAGTGGCAGGAAGTGCCTTTTTGTGTCCTGCCGGGGATGGGGCTCCCCAAGCGAAGCCTCTGGATATCTCAGGATTAAGCCAAGAATCCTTGGAGCAACTTGCTCAAAACACTAATTGTATTTGTGTCTCTGTCTTTGATTAGTGGCTTAGTCAGCTTTCTGCCTCATTATCATTTTCATCTTTTAAAAAAAATTATTATTAAAGTAAAAGGCTAAAACTTTAGTTTTATTTTTTTATTTTCCCCCAGAGGAAAATAATTTAAATACAAACTTGAAGGTATTTTATATACTCTTTATCTTTGGCAATATATTTAACAACCTTGATGTGGGAATGTTGTTTTTCTTTTACCTCAGTCGTCAAATGGTTTCAATAGAAAACAAAGGCCTGGGGATACCTGGACTCTGTCCTTGGCCATTAGTTGCTTTTCTTGGGTTGAATATCCATCTTACAGCTTAATAAAGAAAAAAAATCAAATTAGACAGTATATATTGGGGTTTACATTCAGTGATCTAATGTGTTGGAGCAGAACTGGTCAAACATAAACTATAGAGTGCAGGTGGTGGATATATGGTGTTCACTGTAAATCTAGGTCTTAAGTTACTGTATTACTTGTATTACTTGCTTTTATTTTTTTAAAGATTTATTTATTTATTCATGAGAGACACAGACTGGGAGAGAGAGGCAGAGACATAGGCAGAGGGAGAAGCAGGCTCCTCACAGGGAGCCCGATGTGAGACTTGATCCTGGATCCCAGGATCACGACTTGAGCCAAAGGCAGGTGCGCAGCCGGGGAGCCACCCAGGCATCCCGTATTACTTGTTTTATTAACAGATAGTAAGCCTTAGTGGCAGACAACTTTTAGGAAAGGATTTTTACATTTATTTTTTTTTAAGATTTTATTTATTTATTCATGAGAGGCACAGAGAGAGAGAGAGAGGCAGAGACATAGGCAGAGGGAGAAGCAGGCTCCCCGCAAGGAGCCTGATGTGGGACTGGATCCCAGGTGCTGGAATCACATCCTGAGCGGAAGGTAGACGCTCATCCTCAACTGCTGAGCCACCCAGGAGTCCCAGATTCTTACATTTAATAGGAGATGGAGAGGTGGAGACTGTTATTTCTAGAATTTTCTTTAAGAAGGGCAGATGAGGGCAGCCCAGGTGGCTCAGTGGTTTAGCGCTGCCTTCAGCCCAGGGTGTGATCCTGGAGGCCGGGGATGGGGACCCACATCGGGCTCCCTGCATAGAGCCTGCTTCTCCTTATCCCGCTGCCTGTGTCTCTGCCTCTCTGTCTCTCTCTCTCTCTCTGTGTGTGTCTCATGAATAAATAAATAAAATCTAAAAAAAAAAAGAAGGGCAGATGATACGGAGTGCTTGAGAGTGTCACCCGTTTCCCCAATGGGTTGTAGTCTCTTCCTGAGGATTTTGAGATTTAATTAACACAATGTTTTGCTTGTTCATATTAATTTTAATTTTAAAGAATATTACACAAATAACACACTACAGATAAAAATTCCTTTTGAAACTCATACCCACCCCAAATCTCCAGTCTCTTCTCCTCCAGCTCCTACCAAATGAAATCACTTTTTCAGTTTGATATACATACTTCCAAACTCTACCTTATTGAGACAAACAATCCTGCTGAATTATATAGTGTGCCAGGGTGGCTATTCCGTGTACGTTTTTAGCTGTTTCTGTATTGATAGACATTAAATTTGTTTCTGATTATTTTTTTCTTTTCACCATTAAAAACAAGAGGACAGAAAATAAGTTTGCCCATATATACCTATGTGCAAACATGATTTTTTCCACTGAGGTTAAATACTCAGTGGAATAGCCATGCAGAAGAAATTAGAAATTATTCATGGTTTTTTTTTCATAGAAAGGACTAGTTTTCCTTTCAATATGACTTTCAGTGGTCAACTCCAGCAAATATTTCTTTTTATTAAGTTTTGGAATGAGTTCAGTCTGGGCTCTAAACAAAGCAGGGATGAAGCGCTATGAGTCTGAGTCTTTGCCTTCTAAGAAGATTTAACACTCCTCTATGGGCCCCCATATATCAACCAGCAAAAGAAAGGCTAAGTCAGAAGCCAAAAAAATTAGTTATTTATAGAAGGTGGATGGACAGAAATGGGACATGAAGAAGGAAGGAATGGGAATAGGTAGTAGGAATGAAGTGGCTCCAACACTGTAGTATATCTAAGTCCTTTCACGTAGCTGTGACTTTTAGAACAGGGGTAATGGTTTATATAGTCCCAGAATAAATAAATTATTCAAATCAACCAGGATGACAGGAGAACCCAACATGGAACACCAACAATAAGGAATCTAAGTTTATTACAAATAAAGAATATAACCACACTGGAGGAGATAGGGAAGAAAACACTGAACCTAAGCAACTGAAAAATTATATTTTGAATACTACAAGAGTAAAGGTGGAAGGACTGTACATAGAGATTATAGTTTAGTCAGTAAATTTGTTCCTCTCTGAGGGTCTCACAGGAGAATGAGTTAGCAATTCCAAAACCATTTTATGTGCAGACTAGTCTGGGTCCAATTAGGAGATAGAAACCACAGTACTTTGAACAGAGAACGTTTAATAAAAAGAATTATTAACTATAACAAGGGATTGGAGAAATGAGTAGTAAGAAGTAACGAGAACTCTAAAGAATATAGGAAGAACATATATAAGGAGCAGCCATTTGTCTAGGATTGCAAGAGACAATGCAAGGAAAAGACTCCATCCTCCAGGGCAGAGATCTAGACCCAGTTGGGGAAGGGCACTGCCATAGCTCACTGAATAGCAGAGAAGTCATTGTCGTGCCATACCATCAGAACTTGCCAGAAATCCACTCACTATGGTTCCAGGAAAACTGTTCATGGGGAGGTATCTCACTGGAGGCCCTATTCTATGAAACTGCCCCAAAAAAGTGCTAGGGAAAGCTGTCCCGCACTGGTGCTTCTGGATGCTGGATATTGCAGGAGCCAGCAGCTACAATTTGGTATTAGGGAAGCAGTCTACGCAACAGGAGCTGGACATTGGAGAAGCTGCCTACATTGCAGATGCTGGAGGAGCAGCCTATACTGCAAGAATCTACCAGAAGGAGCACACCACACCAGGTCTTCCTTTCTCCTGCAATGTCTCTCCATCGCCCTCTACTGACAAAATTCAACATGGTGCCAGCTGACAAAGGAAAATATTTAAGGGGACCAGCTTCGTTTTTGCATACCAGATAATAAAGGATTTTTATTAACTGGCAGAGTCCACTCCTTTGTCTACTCACCTTTCATATGCTCCCTTTTACACACTTTTGAAACTCTCATACAACAAAACCTCTCTAAAAGTCCACCAAACAAGATAGATCTTTTTATCTTAAAATGAAGAAATTGGGGGATCCCTGGGTGGCTCAGCGGTTTGGCGCCTGCCTTCAGCCCAGGGCCTGATCCTGGAGTCCCGGGATCGAGTCCCACATCGGGCTCCCTGCATGCAGCCTGCTTCTCCCTCTGCCTGTGTCTCTGCCTCTCTTTCTGTGTCTCTCATGAATAAATAAATAAAAACTTAAAAAAAAACGAAGAAATTTTCATGCTCTCCACCAAATGAGGAAACAGTCTCATCCAACAGTTATTGAATCATCACTGATTGTGTTAATTAACCCTTAAATTTAGTCGTAGTCCCACTGAATATTCTGTTACCTAAAATCTAAACTGTAAAGTTAGCTTTAGCAATTTTGAATATAAAACAAAAATGGGAAGAAGGAGAAAGCAGAAGAAAATGATTATCATATACAAATAAACACCTATGTGTGACAAGCAAATAAAAATGTAGTTTCTATAATTGGTCATAAGGCTATAACTGGTAGCTATGATTTTCCTCTTCACCACCCTTCACTATTTCCTTTACCCTCCGGCAAAATCTAACCTGGCTGGGGTGACCCAAAGCTTAGTTCTCAGTGACTCCAGGTACTTAATTGTACCTCCTTTTCTTGGTTGTTTTAGTTTTCCATTGACCTTTACTATTAGGCATGGAAGTCCTAAGAGGAGCCCAGGAGAACCCCTGAGAATATATGGATAAAAGAACAAATTTAGGCATATGCATATGTGTGTGCATGGATATGTTTCCCTAGCTATATTTGATGAGAGTGTCTAGAAGCAATGACACCCCAGTGCAATGAATACAGTGTGAGATCTTGGTTTCAAGAGATGATTCTCCAATAAAAAGAACCAGAAATTCTTGGAGAAATTATTGAGTCTAGCTAGCAGTAGAACAGGGAAAATACAAGATGAACCCACAAATTAAGTATTCATTAGCTCAGGTTTGTGTAATTAAATAAATGAATAAATAAATTAATGGGGGAAACAGGACAGGAGAATTTTCCTTGCAGGAGAATTTCAATTAACAAATGTAAAGGGAATAAGGGAAATAGAAAAATCAGCATTAGAACATCACATTAATGATTGTTACATGCAAGATCCACTCATGAATGCTAAAATTAGCTAGTAAAAGTTTGAGGGTAGCAGGATACTTGTGTCATTGAAAAGTATCACCATCAGGCAGCCCAGGTGGCTCAGAGGTTTGGTGCCACCTTCAGCCCAGGGCATGATCCTGGAGACCCAGGATGAAGTCCCACATCAGGTTCCCTTCATGGAGCCTGCTTCTCCCTCTCCCTGTGTCTCTGCCTCTCTCTGTGTGTCTTTTGTGAATAAATAAATAAAATTTTAAAAAATAAAAGTATCACCATCAAGAAGTTAATTACAAAGAGAAGATAGTAACCTTACAGTGGAGACACCTGGCAGATGCCATCTTAACCAAATGATCAAGTAAAATAAGAGGGGCACGTGGTTGGCTCAGTCAGTAGACCAATGCCTCTTAATCTTGGAGTGTTGAGTTCAGGCTCTATGTTGGGTGTAGAATTTACCTAAAAAAGTAAAATAGGACATAAGACAAAGTGACACCATGTACCACCTGAAATGATACACAATATCATTTCCCTGACATTCTTACCAAAATTTCGTAACTTGAATCCATTCTTGAAAAAACATCAGACAAATCCAAATTAAGGGATATTCCTGAATACTCTTTCTTCAAATGTGTCAAGGTCATGAAAGACTAAGGAATTTTCAGGGCAGCCCGGGTGGCTCAGTGGTTTAGCGTCGCCTGCAAATCCAGGTTGTGATCCTGGAGATCTGGGATCGAGTCCCACCTCAGGCTCCCTGCATGGAGCCTGCTTCTCCCTCTGCCTGTGTCTCTGCCTCTTGCTCGCTCGCTCGCTCTGTGTCTCTCATGAATAAGTAAATAAAATCTTAAAAAAAAAAAGACTAAGGAACTTTCAGAGATTAGAGACTAAGGAGATGGGATTCCTGGGTGGCTCAGTGGTTTGAGCATCTGCCTTTGGCTCAAGTCATGATCCCAGAATCCAGGATCGAGTCCCACATCAGGCACCTTGTGGGGAGCCTGCTTCTCCCTCTGCCTATGTCTTTGCCTCTCTCTCTGTCTCTCTCATGTATAAATAAATAAAATCTTAAAAAAGAGAGAGAGAGAGAGAGAGACTAAGGAGACATGACACCTAAATGCACTGCAGGATTCTGGGTGGATCCTGGATCAGAAATAAGACATTAGTGGACCGTTGGTACAACATGACATGAATGACACTTCAACTCTGTGGTCTTCCTCTCAAAAACCCATAACCGAATCTATTCATGAGAAAAATAGCAGACAGATTGCAATTGAGGAGCAGCCTACAAAATACCTGATCAGCACTCAAAATTGTCAAGGTCATCAAAAACAGGACAAGTCTGAGAAACTGTCCCAGCCCAGAGGGGCCTAAGGAGGATGACAACTAAATAGAATGTGATATCTTGGATGGGATTCTGGAACAGAAAAATGGCATTGCAGAAAAAAGAAAGAAATCTGAATAGGTTATGGGCTTTAGTTAATAATAATGAATTGATATCAATTCACTTATCATGGCAAATATACCATGCTAATATAAAATGTTATTAGAAGGGGAAACAGTATGAGTACATGAGAACTCAGTACTATCTTTTCAGTGTTTCTATGAATTTAAGACAATTCTAAATTTTTAAAATTTATTTTTTAAAAAAGGGACATTATTAGTAGGAGAATGGTAGTCTGTAGATTACTCAGTAGTATTATATCAATGTTGTTTCTGGTTTCTGTAATTGGGCTGTGGTTATACAAGAGGTTATATAAGAAGCTAGGGGAAGTTGGGTGGAGAGTATACAGGTTTTGTTTGAACTATTTTTGAAACTTTTCTGTAAATTAAAAAATATTTCAAAAACATTTTTTAAAAACAAGCTTGAAATGTTGCCACTTAAAAAAAAAAAAAAAAGAATCCAATCTATGGCCTTGCACACCACTCTTAGCATTGGTCTTGCAACAATATATGCATACTTTTAAAGGTACAAACTATGTTGAGAGTAGCCAATGTACATATGGCTCAATTTTATGGAAAGCAGTTTGGAAGTCATGAACAAAGCTGGAAGCACAACCAAGGCAATAAATGAGACCGCCTGGAGAGTCCCAGGGAAACATTGTGAGACATTACATAATGGCAGCCAGCAGCAATGGAAGAATTTATTTTAGGTTTCCAGTTTAAATATATATATTTATGTGCACCAGGGAAGGCAGTGGAAGTCATCATCTGACCTCTCTGGAGAAGGGAGGGTGCATTTGTCCCTGGACACTGGCCACCCCTACCCCACACCCCCAGCCTATACTAACCTGTAGGGAGTCCCACCTCTGGGGCAGGGCTACAAAGCTGCTGCCTCACCTGAATCCTCAGAGCTGCTCCCTGGGTGGAGGAAGAGGCCTGGCCTGGTGGGAGCTTGCAGGGCCCTCAGGGTTCTCTGGACAGTTTTGTTGCTGGTGTGAGGCTAACTGCTCTTCCTCATGAACTTGGCTCAATGCCTTGCTGCTCTGTGTCTGTTTTTGTAATCTGTCACTCCCTTGCTCCATCTCTACTGAAATTTAGCTTTAGAATTTCCTGTTTGAGGGCCTTAGGTTGGGAGACTAGAGTCAGGGCATACTGTGCTTTTTCTTTTTTTTAACAACTCGGAGGTACTGGTTGGCCCTGTCTCTTCAGGGAGGGCATGCCCTAGATGGCTCCGACACATGGAGTTGCTGCCTGCTCCTTCTAGGTGTGCAAATTACTCAACTGCAAGGACCTTCTCCCACTGGCATTAATTCCAGAGTAGAGAGGATGGGCCCTGCAGTTGTAAAATAAGCATTGTGTGTTTCTTCCTACCCTTCTGTCCCATTTCCCCCAAGTGCATTGGCAGCATATGTTCCCAGCCATTTGCCCTGAACTAGTTCCTGCTAAAATGTAAATTGGGGCAGCTGGGGCCTGCTCAAATACTTTAAAACTCTTTTCCCCTTGGCTTCTGTGATGGTTAGTTTTATGTGCCTACTTAACTGGGTTAAGGGATGCTCAGATAGCTGGTAAAACATTATTTCTGAATGTGTCTGTGGAGGTGTTTCCAGAAAAAATTAACATTTTAATTGGTGAATTGACTAAAGTAGATGGCCCTCCCCAGTGAAGTGGGCATTATTCAACTGGTTGAGGCCCCAATAGAACAAAAAGGCAGAAGAAATGCAAATTCTCTCTCTTTCTCTCTCTCTCTCTCTACTTGAGCTGAGACATCCATCTTCTCTTGCCCTCAGACACTGGCCCTCCCAGTCTCAGATTTCCAGATTCAATTTAGGACTTACATCATCAGCCCTCATTTCTACCTTTGGACTTAGACTGAATTATACCATCAGCTTTCCTGATTCTCCAGCTGGCGGACAGCTGACTGTGGGACTTCTCAGCCTTCATGACTGCATGAACCAATTCCTACAATCAATCTTCTCTTACTCATATCTCTATACATCCTATTGGTTCTGTTTCTCTGGAGAAGCTGGACTAAGACCACTGCCTCTTGGTTCTCTTCCTATCTCTCTGAACCCCCTTTTCATGGTTCATTATGTCTAGCTTCTTTTTATGCCCCAGCCTTTGTTTTTTTTTTTTTTTAAAGATTTTATTTGTTTATTCATGAGAGACAGAGAGAGAGAGGAAGAGACATAGGCAGAGGGAGAAGGAGGCTCCATGCAGAAAGCCCAATGTGGGATTTGATCCCGGGACCCTAGGATCATGCCCTGAGCCGAAGGCAGATGCTCAACCGCTGAGCCACCCAGCCGTCCCTATGCCTCAGCCTCTGAAACAGAGTTAGAAGAGGACGAGTGGGGTTCATGATGCAGCATAGTATCCAAATAGCTATGTGTCATTCAGACAAACCAGAAAAACTTTGTGAGCCTCAGATCCTTTACCTGTTAAGTGGAGTTCTCTGTGACTGCCTCTAAGGCTCATCAGGCTCTGTGAAGTGTGAGATACTGCCCTGAAAAATTAGTTCCCTGAGGGCAGGGACCTCATGAGCATGAGCATGTTCTATTGAGCAGGTTCTATTCCAATGCCTTGCTCAGAATCGCATGCAGGAGGCACTCAATAAATGCTTGCTAAATAAACAGTTGAATCTAAAAATGCTAGTCATTATGATTATACATTTGTATTTGTCAAAAGTCATATCATTTAGGTTCAACACGATACTGGAGAGAATTAAGAAAAAACCCAACCCTGATAGTAGAAGGTAAATGGAGAGCTAAACGTTACAGGCACAATAATTTGAGAAATAAAATGGCTGAATTGCACGGTTGCTCCAGGTTGTTTATTGACCTTGTCTCATATGAGTGGCGCAGTGGGGCCTCTTTCCTCTGGACATATGTGACCTATCTGGAATCTTTCTTTCTGGACTTGATTATTCAGTTTGAACTCTAACCTGCTGAGGTAGCATGCCCATTTCCTTAAGAATAATTTTAGGGGTACCTGGCTGGTTCAGTTAGTTAAATATCTGCGTTCAGCTCAGGTCATGATCTCTGCATCCTGGGATCAAACCCCAAGGTGGGCTCCCCACTCAGCAAGGAGTCTGCTTCTCCCTCTCCCTCTGCCCCTCCTTCCCTACTCATGCTCTCTCTCTCTCTTTCTGTCTCTTAAATAAATAAATAAAATCTTAAAAGAAATAATTTTAGAGAGTCTGAAAAAGCTGATTCCATTTTAAAAGTTCACAAACTCAAAAAAGGCCTTTGGAAAAAATAGAAAACTTGAATAAAACTATACCTTAGAGAAATAAGAGAAGAAGTTACCTCCTCTAAGCAAGAACAGGATGTTCTGCAAAAGGGACAATCACTTGGATATTAAGAAATATAATAATCAAAATAAAAACTCACTAGATTTTGAATATCTAGTTGAAGCAATGCTCTAAAGCATGGGACAAAGTGATAGAGATGGAACATAGTCAATAATGACAAGAAAATTGAAGGATAAATTTAGCATATCTATCATCCAACTCAGGATTTTCATAAAGAGTAAGCAAAGGAAAAAGATGAGAGGAAGAGACCAAAGAAATACTCAAAAGAATTTCCCAGAGCTTGAGAACATGTGTCTCTGAAGTGAAAGGCCAAGATGAAGGAAGAGACTCATCCTCGTGAACTTTCAGGACAACAGAAATTAAAAGACCAGCTTATAAACTGAAAGAGAGAGAGAGAAGGAGGAGAGAGAGAGAGAGAGAGAAAGAGAGAGAGACTGACAAAGGATCAGGAATAAAATGTCATCAGCCTTCTAAACCACAAGCTCAGAGCTGAAAGATAAGAGCAATGCCTTCAACATTCTTTTTTTAAAATAAGATTTTATTTATTTATTCATGAGAGACACACAGAGAGAGAGAGGCAAAGACACAGGCAGAGGGAGAAGCAGGCTCCATGCAGGGAGCCTGACGTGGGACCTGATCCTGGGTCTCCAGGATCACGCTCTGGGCTGAAGGTGGCGCTAAACTGCTGAGCCACCCCGGCTGCCCTCCCTTCAACATTCTAATGGAAAATTACTTTCAACATAAAATTCACTCCCCAGTCAAATTATCAATTAACTGTGATGTTTAATGAAGATATTTTTTATTAGACATGCAAGGTCTTACAAAATTTGCCTCCAGATCTTTTCTCAAGAAGCTAATGAAGGACCTGCCTCAATAAAAAACGAGTGAGAAACCCAGGGCACCTAGGTGGCTCAGTCAGTTAAGCATCCAGCTCTTGATTAGGGCTGAGGTCCTGATCTCAGGATCTCAGGGTCATAGGATTGAACCCCAGCTCAGACTCTGCTCCATTAGAAGCCTGCTTGAGATTCTCTCCCTCCTTTTCCCTCTGTCCCTTCCCCAGCTCATGCACGTGCACACGCACTCTGTCTAAATAAATAAAATCTTAGAACAAAACAAAACAAAATGTGTGAGAAGCCCCCAAAGAGACAGAAAATAGAATTCTAACACCAGATAGAAGGAAAGGGAAGGACAGCTGGGCAGCAGACCTGAAGAATATCTCACCCTGACCAGGGCAGGAGCAGGAGGACTCCAGAGGGAATTTTCCTGAAAAAAATCCTGAGAGAAGAACTACTGCCTCTGACCATGTTAAGAGTTATATGGGGAAAATTAACAAGGGATATCTATCTATCTATCTATCTATCTATCTATCATCATCTATCTATTTATCTACACACATATATCTCTCTTTCATATATATGTATATATATATATAATTTATATATTCATGAGAGACATACAGAGAGAGGCAGAGACATAGGCAGAGAGAGGCTCCCCATGGGGACCTGATGTAGGACTGGATCCCAGGACCGCAGGATCATGACTTGAGCCAAAGGCAAGTGCTCAACCACTGAGCCACCTAGGCGTCCCAATAAGGGTTATATTAAAAAGGTAGACACTAACTACACACACACATACAGGCAAACCAAAAAACATTGTAACAAGAAAGGAGCTATTGTCATAAAACACTGCTTGCCTTTAAGGTGACTAATTCATAATTATTATCACAATAATATAAACAATGAATATTGATTTTTTAATGAATATTGATTTAATCAAAATTTTAAGCTATTCATCAGGATTCCAAAATAAAACAACTCTCAAAGGGGGTAATTTGAGGAGAATTTCATCAGAGGCTTTGTGGGCAGGGTGAAAAGAAACCACAAAGGAAGGTACAGTATGGAGGAGCTATTATCCACCCTTTTTCCCCATCCCCCAACACATAGACCTGAGGAGGCAAGGGGGTGGCAGCAGTTGTCAGAAACTGGAGAGAGTGCCTGACAGCAGAGCGAGACATGCAGCCCCCCACAGCAACCTAACGGTGGTGGCTGAGAGCAGAAATATTTTTACTCTCTCCCTCCCCTCAAATGCCCATATTGACCCAACCCACCCTGAAGACTGAGGGGAAGAAAGCCCATTGATGGGGTCTGTACAGGTTAGAATGGTTCTGGAAGGGCAAAAGAAGACATACAGGACAAACCTTAGTGGGTAGATAAAAGAAGGAAATGAAAGAGAACACAATTCTCATTTGTTGTAAAGAGCAGGAAGTTAGGAGCCAGTGTCTAAATCAGTCAAGAAAGGCAAGATCAGGGGCACCTGCGTGGCTCAGTGGTTGAGCGTCTGCCTTCAGCTCAGGGCTTGATCCCAGGGTCCTGGGATCGGGCCCCACATCATCTCTCTGCTGCTCACTCTGCCTCTCTCTCTGTGTCTCTCATGAATAAATAAATAAAATCTAAAAAAAAAAAAAAAAAGAGGCAAGATTAGCATATGATTTCTAAACAGGGCAGCAAATGCCAGAATACAGCAAAAAGGATTGAAATAGGGTGCTTTGGGAGTGCGAGTGACAAGGGACAGGTCAGGGGACCGCTTTTTCATTTTACATTCATTAGAACTAATAAGACTTTCAAAACTTTGTATATATAACTTTGATTAAAGTAAAGAAAATAATAATATCCAGTCTGATGATGAGAAAAACATCAGACAGATCCCAATAGAGGGGCATTCTACAAAGTACCTAACCGATGCTCTTCAAAACTGTCAAGGTCATAAAATACAAGTGAAGTCTAAGAAACCGTCAGTCGAAAGGACCCTAAGACACAGCAACTAGATGTTATGTGGTATTCTGTATGGGATGGTGGAACAGAAAAGAAAGATATGGGGTAAAAACTAAAGAAATCTAAGTTTGGAATTTCATGATAATGTATCAATATTGGTTTATTTATTGTAACAAATGTACTATAAGACTAATGTAATATGTTCATAATAAAGGAAACTAGGGACAGGGTATATGGGAACTCTATTATCTTCTCAATTTTTCTGTAAATCTAAAATTGTTCTAAAAATAGTCTATTAAAAATAATAAAGTATTGTACTGTAGAAATAACCTTAAAAGATAAAAAAACTTTATGCATTTTATTTTAATTGCATTACTTAGAACTTTAGTAGGATTGGATGTTTTTCCAGGCTTTTTAATGTTTTTTTTACATTCAAGACATTAAATCTCAGAATTTCTTTAAATTTTTTTAAGATTTTATTTATTTATTTATGACAGACACACAGAGAGAGAGGCACGCTTCACACAGGGAGCCTGATGTGGGACTCGATCCCGGGACTCCAGGATCTCGCCCTGGGCCGAAGGCAGGCACTAAACCGCTGAGCCACGCGGGGATCCCCAAATCCCAGAATTTCAGCAATGATTCTAGTTATTCATTCATTCATTCAACAAGTATGTATCAAATGCCAACTACACACAAGGTAGTACCCTGTGCACACGACTTGGGATACAGGGACCTTTTCGAAATACAGTCCTGCCATTGCTCTTAAACCTCTCAGAAACTGCTAGGTAGTCTTAGATTCAAACCAGAGTATGAAGCCCCTGCCTGCCTCTCCTTGCAGACCTCTTGAGTTCATCTTGCACCATACTTCCATACATCACTGCTCTCCAATCACACTGGCCTCTTTTGGTTCCTTGAAGATACCATGTTTCCAATCACCCAGGGCCTTTGCATATGCTGCTCCCTCTGACTAGAACACTTCCTATTTTTGCTCCCCTCCCTTTTGCCCACATACCTCAGCTCAGTTATCACTTCCTTAGAGACAGTCCATCTACTTATAATTATTCCCAGTCATGTAGTTGAGTAATGCCAGTGTCCCCCATGGAATGTTTGCTTGTTGGTTCTATGATAGGTGGGATAGTATTTGGTTGTGGACAGTATCTGACTTCATTCTGGTCCCCAGCTTCTGGCATAATGCCTCATGAACTCTATAGGTACTTGTTCACAGGACTCCATGGGACTCCATAAGATATGGTCCCTAGCCTCAGTCTAGTGCAGATCCAAACCAGGATGTTAGCTTCTGAAGGAGGTAGAGGTGCCCATCTCCCCTAGCTACTGTCTGGGTTCCAGCTGCCCGCTAGGCCTGGCTGCATCAACTCCTGGTCTACTGCTTGCAGTAGTAACATTCACGGACCCTCTTAGCCATCTGTTTCCTTCAGATACACAAAAACTCACTGAAGTCTGCATCCACATCATTTCTGTGTGTCCACTGAAAAAATTTCAGAGAGCCTAAGTGAATTGCTCAAAGCCACATGGTTGGGCAGCCCGGGTGGCTGGGCGGTTTAGTGCCTGTCTTCGGCCCAGGACGTGACCCTGGGTTCCCTGGATCGAATCCCGGGTCGGGCTCCCTGCATGGAGCCTGCTTCTCACTCTGCCTCTCTCTGTGTGTGTCTCTCCTGAATAAATAAATAAAATCTTAAAAAAAAAAAAAAAAGCCACAGGGTTGCTAAAGCCCATATTTGTTATTTAAAGCCCATATTTAACCTAGTTCTTTTCTTTTTTTTCTTTCTTTCTTTTTTTTTTTTTCTTTTTTTACCGTCTCCTGAACTCTACTTACCCCAAACTTAGCACCGGCCCTGTTAACCGCGAGCACTTGCACCTGCGCTGGGGGTTTTGTCCCAGAATGATGCAGGCTGGGGGCGGTGCAGTCCGGGGTTGTTGGAGCATCTCCGCCCCGGACCACGCGCGCCCCTTAGCGGTTACCGTGGAGCCTGGGTGCCCGGGTTTTCATTTCCTCCTGGAGAAAAAAAAAAAAGGGAAGTGGGGGGACACTCATGAATTTCAGCACTTTGGGGTGCGAGTCCGCGGATTCCGGGGCGCGGGGTTCAGTCATCCTCTCCAGGTGTAACCCCTGCCCCCCCCCCCGCCCCGTTCCGGGCGTCCGGCAGGCTGGGCGGAAAGGGGGGGGGGATAGGGGGGTGTCAGATGAGCCTAGGCCTGAGTCTCGCCTTCAACTGTGAAGTGGACATCTACTTCGTGGGAGCCAAGACTGCCTGTGGCCAGAGTGGCATCCAGGCAGCCTTAGAATGTTCTGATAGAGGCTGGGCCTCTCAGGACCATGCTGCTCCCTGAAAGCTTTGGGACACTTGCACCCTCAACCTGCTGGGAGCCTGGGCTGGACACCCTTTACCTTTAATGCCTTGATTAGTATATAAGGCATACTACTTGAGCAGAATACCAAAAATAAATTAGAATTTTGGCCCACTGCTTCTAATCACTGCTTATTAAAATGGTCTTCATTTCTTCTCTGCTAAAAACGATTTCAGGATACAAATTATTTCCATCATTGCTTTATCCTTTCTTATGTGTCAGGGGATAATTTGACTTCTAACAAAATTGAGTCCTTGTGTTAAAGTCCTTGTCTTTTATTAAAAAAAGAGGGGAGTTTTCTTATCTGGTTAGATTCTAGGTAAATTGGGGAAATATTATTTGCATTTCATCAACAGCTTATTTAAAGGTGATTTAATCTGTTTAATCCCCAGCTTAATTCCAAACAGGAATGGAGGCAGCAATAGTTTCTTGCCCACTGATGTGTGCCAGGCACTTGGGGCAGAGAAGTAAATCAGTCAGGGATGGTGAGGGGTGGCTGAAATTGTGACTGGGGCACAGGCAATCTTGGTTGGCTGTGGTAGGTGAGCCCATGTATTATATTTGAGGACAGCCTCATCCTCTGGTCTCCTACACAGCTGGGCTCAGCTGTGGTCTGGAGGAAGGGGGCCTGATCCCCTCATTTTATTTCAGCTTTCAATACAGAGGTTCACTTCCTATAGCCTCACAAATATTCCGAAGGGTCCAGGATAAAAAGAGGGGATGAGAGGCAAAGAATCAATGGAGACGAATAGAATGGGGGGAATGTTGCCAAATGTCAATTCATGTTGCCAGTGCCAATTTATTACCTGACCAAATTTGGCCTGATGTATATGGTTCTCCCCCACCCATAAAACCCCCCCACCACTACCACCACGACCATATGCTTAAGGCCAAAGGCGGGTCTCTCAGTCTCTGGTCCTGAAGATGTCAGTCTTCAGACCTTTTCTTTCTTGTGTCCTGTGTACTCCTTTAGAAAAGTTGGAACACTCTGAACTCTGTAGCATGTTTTCAGAGGCTGCCAGTTGCCGGGTTGGGCAGTGAGCTGTGGGTGGGTATGGAAACTGGAAAGGGAAAAGGAGTGTTGCTCTGTCTTCCCTGATCACTCAGTCATATGGTGATGTGAATTAAACCCAAGGAGAAATGCTCTCCTCTCCCCAGTGTCCTACTTAAGTTTTTCCCTTGGTCATATATCCTAAGTACTGTTCCTTTTCCTAAGTCCAATCCTGGAACAAAGAAGAAAGGCAAATAGCCACTAAATACATGGGAACATGGTTCACGTTCATGTCAGTATTAACCAGAAAAGCCAATTAAGATTGCAGTAGAGGGGTGCCTGGCTGGCTCAGTTGGTGGAGTGTGTGACTCTTGATCTCAGGGTTGTGAGTTCAACCTCCTTGTTGGGTGTGGAGCCTACTTAAAAATATCTATATCTATCTATCTATCTATCTATCTATCTATCTAAAGATTGCAGTAGATATTGAGCAGTTTGGCAATTTTAAATATGTATAAGCCAGCAATTCTGATTCCAGGAATATATTTTAAGAAAAGAGCTGAGTGGATACATCAAGATAAATGTGTGAGGATATTTTTAAATCACTGATTATGAGAGAAGTCCCTCAGCAGATGATTGGTTAATAGATTGCAAAGCATATTTAGGCTGAAATGTCATGTAGATGAAGGAACTTAAGGGGCAGTCAGTCTCATGATTTACATGGTGTTTCATCAACACTGTGTGGTCCTGGCCTTGTCTCAGCCCCTGGCACCGCTGATATTCATGTCCAAACCCCTCAGATCTCCTGCTGTGGGAGTTGGGAATGACATAGAGAAGAAGACCAAGAGTGTCAGGGAGGTTGTTAGAGGCCTGCAAAGGAGCAAAACATTGAACAAACAGCTCCCCCAGAGGGGGCAACATGAGAGGTCTATTCAGAGAGGGTGGTTCCAACTTTCTGTAGATCCTGGTTCTTCTGGGTGACCAAAGAAGTTGTGCTGCTTGTCCTCACTGTGTCTGGCTGAATTCCTGAATATCCTGGCAGTAAGATGAAAAACAAAACATTTCTGTCCCATGGTGCACAAGGACAGGACATCTCAGCACCTGGGTCTTGTAGTAGACACTGTTGTTTGGTGAACCCAGGAACGATACTCACTTTCTCTGGAACATTGCATTTTTCTTTGGACAACCATTGTTTTCCACCTTCAACCTCTGAGATTCAAGTGAAGCTGGCTCTGCTCCCTGGTTCCAAAGTGGTCTCATCAGAACCAGTCCCCAGGACTTCTGCTAGCTTTACTGAGAAGTCTTCTTTCCCCATGGGAGCAGCAGGCAAAACTGGGTCCATCTCACCTCCTCAGAGAGTTTAAGAACAAGGTAAGGGCAGGGTGTGTGGAGTCATGAGGGAAAGTATAAGAACCCAGTGTTAGCAGCCACTGAACTGTTACCACACTTAGGCCTGACCAGCAAGGAGAAGGAGGGGATTCTGGACCCTAGAAGGAGATAGTCGTGTAGAGGACATCTTGTTGGACAGACAGAGATGAGAATCTCCAAGGTTGGAAACAAGAAGACCAAGATGCAGTTGAGTGGGCAGTTTCACACAGCTGGAGCCAGGTAGTGGAGGCAGAGTGGGAAGAGATAATGTGGGAGGAGGGGAGGCCGGGATGGATTTGATTATAAGTGGCCATTGAATAAATGCCACCGCAGAGGATTTTTAATCAGAAGTCAGTGACTTGATTTACTTTTCTGGAGATCACTCTTGATTCAAGCGGAGAAATGCATCATATATTAGGACAAAAGAGGAAGGAGGAAATACAGCTGTTGCGGGGGAAGAGGTGGTAGCACAGATGAGGAGGGGGGCCAAGGACAGTGAAGTGGTGGGACCAGGTGCACAGATACAAGTCAAAGTGGGAAGGGGCTTGTGGTAAAGTCATATGACCTTGGCTACTCCACTTTCTGAGCCCCAGCTTCCTACCCATTTCACAATGGTAAGGTTGACAAGTGTTAGTGGTTAAGAGTATTGTTTTCGTCAGATCTGGATTTGAACTTCAGTAGGTACCAGCTGGGTGACCTTATGCAAGTTGGTTAATGATAAAAATGTACCATTTATTGAGCACTTGCTATGTGCTAACTAGTAGAATCCTTCCCAAACTAGTTTGTTATTCCAGTTTACAGGGAGCAGGAACAGTAACGTGGAGAGGGCAAGTCATTCGTTTGAGGTCTCAGCGAGGATTTTACTAACCACCACATTACCCTAACTTTTCTGTTAGGGTCATCCTCCCTGTGCAATTGGGAGGATTCAAGAAGAGGCCTGGCTAATAGTAGATGTTGATTAAAATATTATTAGAACCATTGTCATTATATTCTTTGTGTTTTCCCGAATTTTTGCTGGCAGCAGGCATCACTTGGATAAATGTCAGGTGAGGGGGGCAAAACTCGCAGCTGCTGGCCTCTCAGTGGAAACTCGGGGTGTGGCCATGGGGGTGGGAGCGGACTGCAGGGCGGGGCGGGGCCAGGCCGCTGGAGTCGGGTTGGGGGCGGGGCCCGGGGAGAAGGGGCAGGGCGCGGGCCGGCGGCGCATGCTCCGTGGTGCGGCCCGCTCCGCGGCGGCCGCGGGCGCCACCGCCCACTTGGAGCTGGCCAGAGGCAGGCAGCCGGGGTGCGGAGTCAGGGTAGGGCTGGGCGAGCGCACGGCCATGGCCCCGTGGCTGCAGCTCTGCTCCGTCTTCTTCACGGTCAACGCCTGCCTCAACGGTTCGCAGCTGGCCGTGGCCGCGGGCGGCTCCAGCAGAGCGCGGGGCGCCGACACCTGCGGCTGGAGGGTAAGGAGGAACTTCTCGCCATCCCCCAGAGCGTGGCGGGCGCGGTGCGCACAGGTGCTCGCGGGCACCCGAGCCGGTGCCGACTTGCTGCCCTGCGCCGAGTCAGCGGCGGGGCTGGGATCCCCGCTGCCCTCGCCCTTCTTCCCTCCCTCCCGGGGCGCGCGTCCGACGCCCCCGCCTGGATGAAAGGGGCCGCCCGCCCCCCGGCTTTGTGTTGTTAATGAGGCGCGGCCCCTGGCCGGGGTCTGGCTCGCAGAGGGCGGGCGGGAGAAGGGCGCCCCACCCTTTGTTCCCGGACGCGTACCCCCTTCACCCCGGGGCTGGGATGCTCGGAACTGTCGGGCCTGGGGGCGCTTTGGAGCTGGAGT
The DNA here is from genome assembly GCF_018345385.1 of Vulpes lagopus. NCBI lineage: Eukaryota > Metazoa > Chordata > Mammalia > Carnivora > Canidae > Vulpes > Vulpes lagopus. The sequence continues at coordinate 24,966,577 of NC_054830.1, read as the reverse complement.
CTGGGGGGGGGCCGGGTTCTTCCCCGACCTCGGGTCCAAAACTCTGTAGAGGCCCGGGACTGCCAGAGAGGGGACCTGGAGCGCTGGGGAGGGATGCGCCCCCTCTCGTGGCCGCATTGTTCCTTCTAGGCTGGGCCGGCTTACCCCACTTTCACCCCACCTCCGACTCCTGCCTTGCTGGAAAACTTTGCTCCCCGTTCAGCGCTTCGTCTAGGGAACGGTCTCACGGATGACCTACACCCCCTCTCCCCGGCCCCAGCTTGACTTGCGGATATTTTTCTAGGCCAAAGGAAGGCATGAGTTTGTCGCCTCGGCCAGGTGCCCCAGAGGAGACTGGAGAGGTGCACAGATGTAGTTTTCTTGCTGTAACGGAGCACTTCGACGCTGTCCGGGTGGTGGGGAGTTGGGCAGGGAGCGATGTGCGCGGGGATGCTGCTGTCCCCGGTCCCCACCGGTTCCCACCAGGGTTCCTGGGCTTGGAACCCGCACTACATCTGTCTGCCTCACGTCTCCTACCCAAGTCAGGGCAGCCAGGCATCAGGTTACTCAAGCTCCTTAGACTTGTGGAGAGGATGTGGGCTTTGCACTCAGGAAGCCACGGACATGACCTTGGCTCTTCTGGACTCTGGTTTCTTCACCTGGAAAATGGGAATTAAAGGGGACTTCCTAATTATCCCAGTACTGTTGCGCTGAGAGATGGGTCATTTGCTTAGAACAACTCTGACACACCTGGGATGTTCTGCATGGCCTCAGTGCAGTCAAGGCCTAGGACCTAGTACTCTCTTAGAGTCTCAGGCTAGTGCTTCCCGCTACCTTGTCCCACATTCAGAGAAGCACAGTGCAGAAGACCAGGTATGAGTCAGGCAGCTGGGATGTCTTCAAACTTGATAGCCGTACACACCCTCCCACCAACCCCATAGTGCATATAACCTTCCTGTTTGAGTAAAACATCATATTTTCTTACTTTGTCTTATTTAGTTAAATAACTATTAATTTTTAAGATAGCAAGTTTCCCCCAATTTTTAGATCAAGAAGTTTTCATTAAGGCTATCTCATATTGACTTATTAATCCTGCTAAACTTTCTGGATCTAAATGGATATTTCAGCTTTTGAGTAACTGTGAGAGCATTACATGCATTTCATTCTGAGTTTTCATCTGACAGCATAGGTGGGTCAGTCCAAATTGCTATTTTTCTGCAGTTGTCTAGGTGGCTTCATGCATCTGTGTACAAAGCTTTTGAAGTTTTAATGGTTTGGGTATAATAGTGACCCAAAGGAGCCAAGGTGGTGGTTTTATTCTCTATGCCTGTGGGAATGTGTTCATTTCCTCTAACTGCACCCCTGTCCCAAATTAATGGTGGCCTGTGCCCCAGGATCCTCACACTGAGGCTGACCTTTCTCCCACCACAACTCCTAATTGGGGGTGACCTTCTAAACAGCTTTTACTTTGGTCCCACTAATTCTCTCCTTGGGTCATTTTCATCCCTTCTTGAATGAGTATGGAAGCCCCCTCCCAGATTCCACATTCTTCTCAACCCAATACATGACTCCTCCTTTCCTGGACTTGCCTTTTGGTGCATATGATGGAGCCACCAGCTCTCTTCAACCCCTCCTGCCCATCTGCCTTGCATACCCACCTTTCCAGCCTGCTCCCTAACTTTTGGGCCCTTTGTGCTGTTGAGGCCTGTTTTCTCTGCTCCTAGGATGCCTTTTCCTCCCCCTGAGCACCTTCTGCTTGTCCTAAGCCTCAGCTTGGGTGATACCACCTTCCAGGAAGCCCTCCCTGAATGTCATTCTCTTTGCCTTCTCAACCAGGTCCTTGCACTTAGTTCTCACCAGACTGCATTGTCAATATTTGTTCACATCTGTGTCTAGGACAGGTTTCTTTAGCCAGGCACTTAACCTCGTCTTGGTGGGCTCTGAGCCTGGAACCCTGTAATTCTTGGCTGAGCCCAATTAGACCCTGCAGCCTTCCTCCTAAATCCTATATTAAGTGATGATTTTTAGGAAGTGGGTGGAGAGATGAGATCACTGAGTTCCAGTGTCCTCTACACAGCAGGCTTTTGCACATGCTGTTCTGTCTTCATTCCTTCTCTTTACACCTCAGCCTCCCTTCTCTGCTCCAGCAGCACTTCTTGCAGGAAGCCTTCCCTGCTCCCATCTCCCTACATATGTTCTTCCAAAAGTTCTGTCAGAGGACTGGCCAGTGACCAGATGATGGGTATTCAGCTCATAGATGTTGGTCTGTGTTCTAAGGTTGCTTACAGTCTAGTTGGGGCCATGCAGGCATAAAAAGAAGGGTCAATATGTGTGCATCAAACAGGAGACAGCTTCCTGTGGGTCTAAGGTCACATGGAACCTGACAGGAGGACAACAGGGTGCAGGATCTGGGTGCTGCAGAGGAACTGAGCCAATAACCCCCTTGATCTCCAGGGAGCGTTCCAGAAACTCTTGCCCTTGCAGCAGTGTGTATTTTCCCAGGACTCGCAAGGTGACTGCAGCCAGCTAACCTTCAGCAGCATTTCTAACACACCCTTTGGGGAGGCTCTCTTAGGAGCTGGCCTGGTTTAAGTGGTCAGATTTCACAACCTTCCTATTATTAGTGGGGCAATTAAGGGGCTGATACCATCTTGAACACAGCTCAGTGTTTTAGAAATGAGTTGTGGGCACACTTCCTCAACTACTTAAAAAAAAAAAAAATCTCTTAGGGCCCTTGCCAGGTAAACTTGCTCTTGGAGTAATAAATACAATTTTCCCAAAGCAGTAACAATTTCTTTTTGTTTTGTTTTGTTTTGTTTTGTTTTTTTTAGCAGTAACAATTTCTAAAACCAGTCCTCACACTGGGTCTTAACTTTTGCTTCTTGATGGTGGAATGGTTTTATGTTGGGTAACTTTATATCAATCGGTTCTGCTGAGGCTTTTTTTTTTTCCCCCTCTTGCCTTGCTAGTTGCTTGAAAAACATCGATGGAACAAAGAATTAGGCATCGGCTCCCACAGGTTTTTATTTAGTGACAGTTTCCTGCAGAGGGAACAAAAATGCCTTCCTATCTAAATGGGGTACATCTTCTTTAGTCTTTTATCTCTGAAACAAATGTCTGCCCTGCAAAAAGCCTGCTCCTCCAGGAATTCAGGAAGCCAGAATGCTGGCATCATCTTTACAATGAAGTGCAAGTTTCCCATTTAAGGCAAATACTTCATCTCAAAAGGTAGGAAGGAATAGGGTGGTACTTGGAAAAGAAGAAGTTCCAGCTGGTTAAAATTTAGGTCCTGATAAAAGTCCAATCCAAGAACTCTCCTTGGCTGTGGGCCCAGGCATGTTTATTTGATTCTGAATTGGATGCGTTTTCATTCACTTGCAGCTCATGGCTCCCTAGCCTGCATCTGGTCTGCCTGTCTTGTGGCCATGTCTTCCATGTTATACATGCTCTTGTGTCTCTTATAGAATTCTTGGTTAAAAAATGACTCAGCCCTGGTTGACACATTTTTCAGAGAGACATTTTTATAAGAACTGCGATGCTTTCCTGCAGCCTGTTTTGCCATGTTAATTGGGAATCCTCTTGGCCAGGGTCCATCTCTCTTGAACAGCCCTCCCTTCTCTCCCCTCCCCCATCCATCCCACCGAACCTCCCCCCCCCCCCCAGCCCCTGCAGTGCCTGGGGCATTGTGCTAGTTGTATTAACAAGGGGATACAGCTGGGTGAATGAGACCGGCAAGTAAGTACCGGCTGTGGACCCTTTCCCCTTTCCCGCTGAACACAATTTCTCAAAGTCTAGGGGCTTCCAGTATCAGGATTGCCTTGGGAGCTTGTTAAAATGCAGATTCAAGGCTAATACGACCAGAATGGGAGTGCGATGGGGGTTCAGGAATTGGCATTTTAACAAATCCCTCTGATGCTCTCTCAATGATGTGAACCATTGCTTTAGGAGACAGGACTTCCCCAGGCCAGAGAAGTGGGGAGAAGCCACATTCTAAACATTTAAAATCAGAGTTTGACTTTAAATTATTTTCCTGGACTTACAGAGGAAGTGGAGACTTTGTCAGAGCCCTGACCAGTGAAAGGGGTCAGGCTGGCTGAGGGGATCCCGGAGAGCCAGTTGGGCAGGGCATCCTGGTTTGGGTGGATGCCTTTAGCCTGGGGTTGAAGAGGAGGCCGGGAGTGAAGGCAACCCTGACGCTTCCATGGGTTCCTCCCCAGAACAGCTGGGCTTGTCTGGAAAACAGTCTCAGGAAAGAGGAGAGTAGCATCCAAATCATATTCTCTGCAGTTCAAACCTTACAGAGTCCCTACAAAGGAAAGAACTGCTAATGCTTTTGTAAGTCTTCATTTTAAGTTATTTTTCATGCTTCATTTGGCCTAAAATGTGTGTGTGTGTGTTTAAGCTTTTAGACCCTCTTTTCCCCTCATCGGTCCCGGAGCTTTTCACATACCATGCCCAGCAGATGTCTGCTGCTGCTGGGGCCACCCCATCAGCAATTAATTGTATCTTTTCATTTCTCATTGCCCCTTGTGTCTGCCTCTGATAGATGGGCTTTTAGGCTTCTGAAAGCTTGCACCGCCCCCCCCCCCCATTTGTAAGAGTATAGGCTGAGGGAGGGGGCTCCAGTATCCCTAGAAGCTTGACAGGTTGGGGTGAGGGGCAGTACCCTTGGAGGAGACTTTTCTCCTGCATTTTACCCTGGCAGTGGAGACCCTGTCTGTTTCACATCTACCCCAAATTTGGAGGTCTCCTGTCCTCAGCAAGCTTTGGGGGCCTGTCTGTGCTGGGGCCAGAGGCCCCAACTCCCAGCAGCCTGACTTGCTCGTCCGGTGGGAGGCAATGTCCTTCTGGGCAGTGTTTGTCTTGGCTGCTGGGACATTCTGAATGGTCCTGACACACGATTAGGTGACTGATGGCCCCACAACACATTGTCTCCTCCAGGGCCCGGGGCCTTTGAAGCTCTTCCCTGTGGGAAGTAAAGAGACTATTTGCTCTATTAAAATGCCTTGGAATTTCCTCTGTTTAACCACAGGCCACTTCCTCTCTGCCACTCTAAACCCGGCAGGGCCACTGGCTGATTGAAAAGACACAAGCCCAGGAATGAGCACATCCTATTGAAACAGATAGTCTTACTACAGATTAAAAGCTGAGACAAATCTCTAAGAAACCAAATCTAAGGGGAAATCCTAGAGGTGGCTCCTTATCTTGCTCAAAATTTCGCTTGTTGATGTAATTCACACTTAAAGCGCCAGTGCATCATAGGGTACTTTTTTTTTTTTTTTAAAGACAGGAAATCTACATTGTAATAAAATTAGTGTGTTATATTTACATGTGGCAAGTTAAAGTCGTACAATAAGTGGATTTCTCACTGTGTGAGTTGGAAAGTCTTTATTATCTGGGAAGAGCATGGTGTCTGTTCATAGAAAACCATACCATGCTTATGCTCTATTTGCAGACTCTCTGCTGGTGCTGGTTTCATGTGCTCAGAAGTCCCAAGTAATGAGTTGTAGCCTAAATAATGCCAAGAGTATCTCTGGGGAGGCTGTTCCTAACCGTTTCCCAAGCAGTATCTTGGGAAAGTTTAATAACACCAGGCGTGAAACTAAAAATTACCTAAGTAACTAACACCAAACATTTAAGCCCTGTCCGTACCGTGTTTTTGTGATGGGACCTAAAAAAGGAATGACTACCTGGTTTCTAATGGAGACTATTATTTTAACATTTACAACTCCATTGTTCAAAGCATCTGTGATAAAAACGGCTTCCCTTTTCTTTGGTTCCTTGTTTGGAAATGTTGGGGGAAGGTGGATGTAGCTAATTAAGGCTACAACATTTAAAGGGGGGACTTAATAGGTACCAGCTGTCCTCAACAAATCACTGAGTGGATGACAAAATAAAGATGTGATGTGAACACACATGTAATTCTCTTCTAAAACGGAAGTTGGCCTATAAATTGTCTGATTTAATGGCATGAATGGAAACTACCTCCATTAAAAAAAAACTGCGCTTTTAAGAAGCATTTGTTTCTAGTGCTAAAATGTCTTATTTGCATAAGGCTGGTACTTTAAAGAGTTGAAAGGGCAGTAGATGGCAAGTATTATTGGAAATTTAATAAATTATAATTTTATTGTATGTTCCTCATTCCAAACCTGAACATTAATCATGAGGCTTTTTCATTAAAATTACTACATTGTAGGGAAGCTTGCTTGAATGTATCAGAAATGTCCTATAAAACTGAAGCAGCAACTTTGAAAGGGAATGGAAATTGATAGCATTTATTAAGTGTTCCAATGGATATTTAGATTTTACACATTAAATGAATGCTTTAGATGAATCCTTCTGAAATCGTAGGGGATTAGACTTTAGATATAACCTTTTTATATTTGAAAAGTACTTTATTTCCTTAAAAACTAGGAGTTTTTCCAAGTGTTCTGTTTTGTCAGTTTTGTAGAATGACCCCCCCCCCCACTACCTTCAACCCAGCCCCCATTGAATGGTAACCCTTTAGAAAATGCTGGCTATGGCCCCAGACTTCTGGTCTGAGATGGGGATAGAGGGAGGGTTTCCTTGGAATGAAGAAGTGCATTTTCCTGAGATAGGCCGTATGGTTTAAAAACCCTTTCTCTGTGATTCGATTTTGTCCAGGTGATTTCTGGTTTCTTCTCTCCTGAAATGCCTCCCCCCTTTTACCAGAGGAAAATGCAGTGTAATCCAGACCAATGCACGAGCAGTCAGCCCTAGCAAGTGTGGGCTCTGCTGAGTGACAGTTTATCACTGCCTTTCTCTGGAGTGGGCACATTGGCTCTGGGTGGGGCATGGGCACTCACATGGTTAGGATTTATTTAACTGCTTAATATCTGAAGTTCAAGAAGACTAATCTGGAGTGAAGAGGTAAGCCATGTTTTTTTTGAGCAGCTACACTGTGTCAAGTCTTGGTGTGGTTCTGTAGTTACTTAGATTTTGCAGGGAAAAGACAAAAGATGGTAGCACCATCTGGCTCCCCACCCAGCTGAGGCTGTAAGAAAAAGGGATAGGGGCTCAGAGACATGGACTTGCAGAAAGGATTCCAAGGTACAGGGAGCTCTGTCCTCTCTCTACCTCCCCACTCCTTCCAGAAAACATGAACCACAGTTCCTGCTGCTCCTCATCCTAGAACAGTCCACCTATGCAGTTGCCAGTGTGAGAATCAGGGTAATGATGTGTCAGTGGCTGTGGCACTGCTTGACATCTTTGGAAATCTGGCTTTTTATTAGCCCATGTCCCCTGTGGTTCCCAGTAATTTTGGCTTCTTTGCCTTAGTTTCCTCTGCTTTGGAGGAAGCTCACCTTTGTTTGTGAGGCTTCTCCACATCGTGCTCCCCCTTCCCCGGTCTCCCCATGTGAATTTCACCTGTGCCAGAAAACCCTACATTTAGTAACGTCAGACTCATCCCATCATGACTCCAGATCTAGTGAGAATGCATCCAGCCTTTTGCAGTTATGCGTTGAAGAAGCAGCAGAAACTTGATTTGTTCATGAAGAAGAAACTTAATTTGGATGGTTCAGAGGGGCTTAGAAGAAGGGAATGGATGGCCAAAGAAGGCAAGCCCCCTCCACCCCCCGGCAAATGGAACCAGGAGGTGGGGGATCCTTTGAAAGAAAGAAAGACGTGGCAAAGCTGGGGGAGGGTAGTTCATTTGACAGGGTGAAGACAGGAAGGCTGAGGATGTAGGTTGGGACTGGATTATAGGGTGCCATGAGTTTTGCCTGTGTGCACCTGTCAGGAACCATGAGGCTTGACAGGTTTCTCCAGTGGATGAATGGTTTAATAAGAGTAACCCTCAGTGGCCATTTCTTCATTCACTGAGTGTTCGGAGCTTTCTATGTGCTGGGCCCGATTTCTGGAGCTTAGATTGTAGCATGGAAATAACAAGGACAACAGAATAGTGACGTGACCACCCTATTTGAAATAGCGGTTGCCCTCTTTTCCTCACTTTGTTTTTCTCCACAGAACTTTTCACCATGAGACACTTGGTGTTTTCTTGTCTGTCTCCCCCACTGTTGCGTCAACTGCATGAGGGCAGAGCCTGTATCTGTTTTGCTCTCTGCCACATCAGGAAATCTGGAGCAGGCATATTGTAGGTTATTCCCTGCATGTTCCTTGAATGACCAAGTGCTCTGCAGGAAATTATAGTCGTTGATGAGAATGATGGTGGCACGTGCAGATGATCTCAGGTGGTCTCTCTGCTGAGGTGACATGGAAGACGAGCAGTAGTCCTATAGATATCCTCTGAACTTCTAGGTTTTCTTATGTTTTCACAGCATTAGTGCATCATGTGGCATTAGGTGCTCAGAGTTAGCTAAAATATGCTCCAGCTATTCACATCATAGATTATTGGCACCAAGTGTCCACCTTGGTCACTGCTGGGCTGCAGGATGTTCCAGGGGATGACTGAGGTAGTGATTGGGTTGGTATTGGATGGAGATCAATACCAGAGACATGGACATGGAGGAAGGATTCCAAGTTACAGGGAACTCTGTCCCTATACTTTGTAAAGTGTTTGTTGCTTCAAGAGGAGATGTTTGGACTGTACAGTTTGCACTGTGGATAAAAAAAATGTAAAAATATTATTGTCCAGTGCTAACCAAGCATCCTGGTTTTTGGACTTTATGAAATAATTCCCATTTCCTAGCAGCAGCTGCCAGCTGGTATGAAAACTTTGTCTTTTTAACAGAGGTACGGGTCTCATTTTGTTTCATCCCTTCTGGTTGTGAACACATTTTATTTTCTGAAGTCACTAGATGGTCCATCCAGAATCAAAGATGCTCTTTGCCTTCTTTCCAGGGCTGTGGGTTTGCTGGCCAGCTGTGGTAATGAGTTTTTGCCTGGCTTTGATTTTCATGGCTTGCCTCCCTGTGGGAGGAACTAGATATTTCTGATCTTACCTCTGCTCATATTCAGATCCAGCCAAGCAGTCAGTGACTTCCCGGGCTTTTTTGTGGGAGACTGTGGGAAAGGTCCTGGTTGGCTGGTTATGAATTAATGAAATCCTTAGAAGGCTTCACTAAAGATAGCTCCTGTGGTTTAAAAAAATAGCATTGCCTTTTTAATTTGAGAAAGAGGTCATGGAGTTTTACCAAAATTAAGCAGAGAAAAATGTAACATCTGGTTGTGCTGCCCAAAGGCTGCTTCAGGGCAGTGGAGCCGTGGGTTCCCAGTGTTGGACTCGCCCAAGGTGACATTCACCCCCCATCCCTCATAAGGCTGCTCTGGACATGCTGCCTCTCTCATTGTTCTCCTCCCTGGGTTTTGAAGTCCTCAAGAGACAGAAATTCTACCCCCACATCTTTTCACTTGAGCACATTTCCCATTTACTGAGCTTTCTTCCTTTTACTTAGAGGGTCGCACTTTTTTTTTTTTTAAGTGCATAGTTTTCGAGTTGGTCAAGACTAGTGTAATTATTGCTTTTATCTCATTAAAGAAAGATGAGGGTGGATAATGGGGGGAGACTTTGGGCGGAAGGGGGGTTTTAAAGAGCTGTTCTAAAAAGTTTTTAAATTAGTAGGCTTTTTGACATGAGGAGAAAGAGAATGATAAATTGCAGGAGAAGAGTTTTAGGGAAAGGAATAAAGTGGCTTTTAAAGGACCTATGACTGTTTTAAAAGCAGAAACATGAATAAATGTCTGCTGTGTGTACATCTCCACCTCCCTTTGCCCAGTTAAGTGAATAAGTCCTATTATTCTGTTTTTTTAAATTTTATTTTTTATCTTAGATCTATGTTATATAAAGACTATGTAATTTTCCTTTAAAAACCATTATTCATATTTTGGACATATATTTTCTGAAACTAATTAGGAAGATGAAATTTTTGCTACGGAGCACCCTCCTCCCCACTCTTGCCAAGCCCAGCAGGCGGCCGCCGGTTACTGCTATCTGGGCTTCTCTTTACTGTGCTTTCTCTCCCATATTTTGGATTCTGAAAATTTTTAAGCCTATAGAAAAATTGAAAAAACAGTAAAATGAACACCTATTTACCTTTTGCCTAGAGTTACCAGTTGCTTGCCACGCGTATGTCAGCTGTCTCACAGTCCTTCGTGATTTCTTTCTGAATCACATTCTAGGATTCAGACAAGGATTACTCTTACATAGATCACTTGTACAGAGACATCATGTCTCTTCCATCTCCTCTACTTGAGGACGGCTCTTCCACCCATTTCTTTTTTTCTTTTTTCTTTTTTTTTTTTTTAAAGATTTTATTTATTTATTCATGAGAGAGAGAGAGAGAGGCAGAGGGAGAAGCAGGCTCCCAGGACCAGGCCCTGGGCTGAAGGCAGTGCTAAACCGCTGAGCCACCCGGGGTGCCCTTTTTCTTTGGTCTTTTATAACAGGGTCACTTGTGGTGTAGATGGTGCCACAAGTTAGATTTCTGAGTGTTTCCTCACGACTAGGATCAAGTTAAATATTTTGGCCAGATCCCTTAAAAGGTGATATTGTGCCGTTGTGTATTAGATATCAGTAGGTAACAAATATGGATGCAGTTTCAGCGATGAGCATAATTGGTTTTTCTTATTTGAAATTGTTGCACATGGATACCTTGCCAGTGGTTTAATCCAGTTGAGTCTTAGGTTGTCTTTTTTAAAAACGCGATGCTTTACATTAAGGCTACCTTTTTACTGGGGATCCAAAGCACGGGGCGTCATGTGCTATCCTGTAATATAATCTCCTCTCTTAAAAACGATTTGAAATGAATTGTGCTCTCAAAATTAGGACTGTGGTGTCTCAAGAATGTTGAAGGCTTTTGCTATTCACACGGGCCGGTTGCAAACAGTTGTAGGTGTCGCCCTCAGCGACTAGGAACAAGTGCCTCTTACAACCTCTGTTTGGCCGGGGCAGGTTTACGGTTGAGTGCATCCTCGCACCACAGTTCAGTCATGACTTTCCTTTGTGCTAAGAAAACATTGAACTTTATTTCCAGTAAAGGCCACTCCACTCAAAACATATCCTCGAAGTCAGTTTCCAGCCTTTTGGTTCTGTGATCGCCTGTTGCCTAAATTACTTTAGTAGAGGCCCTACAGACAGTTTCATTACTTTAACCTGTATTGCTATCGTCCGTCTAATTACGGGGCTTTTCTTTTCTTTGCCCTTACCCCAGAGGTGAGTAAGGGCGTGTAAAGTCAAAGACGTGTAAAGTTAATATTGGTTATTTTTTCAAAGTAAGTTAAAACGTCAAAAAGTGTCCAGTTGTTATTCTTGCAGGGTACCAGGAAGGCGGCCCAGACGAACCCTCTATCTTTTATTCATGAGGCCTGGAGGGCGGGCAGGCGGGCGGGCCTGTGCTGCTGGCGTTTGTTCGCTCTCGGCCGGCCCCCTCCCCTGCTGGCCGTGAAATGTCATGCCGAGATGGAATAGTGGGACATTCAGCACGCAGAGAATGGGCCGCAGAGGCGCACCTTTGCTTTTCATTTTCTTTTCTGGCACCGGGTCCCAGGTCCCCTCCTTGGCCTGACCGTGAAAGGCCAGAAAGCAGCAGTCTGGAGGCTGGCAGGGATGCGGTGCCGCCCAGCCCCGCAGCGGCCCCTGTGCTGGAATGTGCTGGACACAAAGGCCCGGCCAGCCTGTGCCTCAGGAGGGGGTTGCCTTTGCTTAGGCTCCTTTGCTCTGGTCACAGGGGAGGGAGTTCTTGTTTCCATGGCTGTGCCGCCGTCGGTTTTGGTGGGAGAGGGGGTGCAGAGTGCTTTTGGTTTTCAGAAATCACTTGGGCTCACCATTTCTGTGCAGAGGGAGGCCCTGGAGCTGAGTGCTGAGGCCGCCGCGAGACTTCTTCGGCCCTGATGTGGTCTTTGGATAAAGAGAAATCAGGCAGCATTTGCTTAGCAGGCCTAGATTTCGATTCAGAGCAGTAGTTCTCAATTGGCGGGTGATTTGGGGGTTCCCCGGAGACATTTTTCATTGTCACAACTGGGAAGGAGTTTTGCTACTGGCTTTTTGTGGGTAGGGGCCAGGGATGCTGCTAAACACCCTGAAATGCGTGAGCCGGCCTTCCCCAATAAAGACTTATCTGGCCCAAAGTGTCAATAGTGTTAAGGTTGACAGACCTTGATTTAGAGGTCCCATTTTAGCATTTGAATTTCTCAGCTCACTTAGCCTCATAACACTTTGCAACTTCCTTTCTGTTTAACAGAAGCTGTTGGTTCTATTAATCTGCATTCAGGATGAATTTCCATTAAACTCTCCAAAACATGATTAAACTATTGTGGTGCTCCTTGAAGATATTCCCTGAATGCAACTACTATTTTAAATGCAAAAGACGATTTTTTTTTTTGCCATAATTTGATCAAAGTAGCATAACCTGTGCCTCTGTTTTTGTTACTCACTGATGGTCTGTGGATAACATTACATTTTTTCAGCATGAAACCCAACACTTCAAATCCCTAAAGCAGTCTCAAATTTATGGTTAATAAAAGCATTTATTGTACTGGATGTCATCTGTTATATCACTCTGGGGCTAGAAACTGGCAAGCAGTGGACAGGAAATATTTTCATTTCAAATCGCTTCAATCTTATGGTCTAGGGGCAAAAGTGTCTGATTTCAGGAAAGCCACGGTGAATAGCATAGTAATGAATGCATTTTTAGTTGATTAAGCAGGCATTCTCTCCCTTTCAAACAGTCTTCTCTCTTTGGTTTGGTGGGGCTAAATAAACACGTGATGTTAAATGATAGCATTTCTTGTGTTGGCCATACTTTTCCTTTGATCATCTGAAACTTTTCAAAGTGTTTTCCAGGAATCCTCAGCAGAACTGAAGAAGCTGGAGAGAATGGCTAAACTCAAGTGTTGACCCTCTTTGTAAATTGTTTACTTTCTGAGCAGAGGAGGTTTTCTAAGATGTTGTTGACTCTTCCGAATTCCCCTTTAAAAATGGAATTTGGTACCTTGCCCTTGGGATCATGCATTTAGGAGGAAAAATTTTTGATTTTTTTTTTTTTTGGTTGCAATTTTATTGTACTTTGTGTCCTGATCTCCCATATCTGACAGGTGAACAGTCAGGGTGAGGAGAGTTCCAATCTGAAGGCGGCCCTGTGTGGTGATGATGTATCTAGGACAGGGTGCCTTTCATCCTGGCTGCTCAGTGCCTTCTGTATTATCTAAATCATTGCGGGAAGCCTGGGTGACTCAGCGGTTGAGCGGCTGCCTTTGGCCCAGGGTGTGATCCCAGGGTCCCAGGATCGAGTCCCACATCAGGCTCCCTCCATGGAGCCTACTTCTTCTTCTGCCTATGTCTCTGCATCTCTCTCTCTGTGTCTCTCATGAATAAATAAATAAAATCTTTAAAAAAAAAAAAAAAAAAGAAAGAAAGCAGCATGTTGCTTATATTTAAAAAAAAAAAAATCCTTGCTTCCCAGAGAGCCTCGGAGGTGGGCAGGCAGTTATTTTCTGATGTGGTTCCTTTTTGCCAGATGAGGATTCCATGGCACAAAGAGCCAGGAAGGGATTAGGATGGCAGGCCACGTGATGCAAAGAGGCCTCTCTCTGCCAGAAACCAGAGTCACAGAGTTCTTACCCTGCCTGTGCCCCCCGGCAGCCGAGCCTGCCCTGCCTTCCGATCCCCCAGCCTGGGATGGAAATCTGCCATGTGCAGCAGAGCAGCTAATGGAGGTGGGAAGAGAGATACAGGGGAGCGCTTTGCAGATAATTAAATTAAACTAGGATTCGGCATTTACCCCAGAAGTTCCCTAGAGTCACCTGAGGAACATGGCGGGGTGGGGGTAGAGGGAGAGATTCCAGGCCTCCTCCCAGACCTGCTTAAGTGAGATTTCCAGGGGGAAGGCCAGGAATCTGAGGTTTTGTTTTGTGTTTTGTTTTGTTTTAGAAAGCTTCCAGATCAATGGTTTTGGGGGGTATATGCAGGGTTTGTTACAAAGGAGCTGTACAAGGAAATTTTGGAGGGTGATGGGATGGAACTGATTTGTATGCTGATTGTGATGGTGGATACACAAGGGTAGACATGGATATAAGTGTAAATTAATGGAAATATCCATTTTACTGTGTCTTAAAAAAAACATGCCGCCCAGGTGAAACTGAGCTGTCACCTCAGTGTCTGATGAGGTGACAGATGGTTCCTGGTGACAGCTGGGAAAAGTTTTCCAGCTGTGAGAGAATGTCACCTGAAACTGCAGAGGCAGGTGGGCTGAAACCGTTCAGCTCAGTGCTGTCTAGTAGAACTTTCTGTGATGATAGACGTGTTCTTCCCTGTATTGGCAGTTCAGTAACTATTACCCACTTGTGGCTGTTGAGCACTTGAAATGTGGCTAGTGTAACCGAGGAACTGAATTTTAAATTTTACGCAAATTACTTTATGTTTAGGTAACTACACATGGCTGGAGGCTTCCATGTTGGACAGCTTGTCCTTAGATGCAGACATGACCATATTGGGGGGCTTTGGGTCTGTGCCAGGTGCACAGGGGGCCCAGTGGTTCTTTATGCTTGATGGACTTTAGTAAGTCATTCCAAGTATAGGGCAAAACAGGAATGTAGACAGGATGTGTAGGTTGGTAAGGACAGAGAAAAAGGCACCTTGGAATGAAAACTGATGTGGGATCTGCCCAGGCAGAGGACACTCTTGCCGAACAGAGGAATCTGCTTTTCTTTCTCCAGTGAGGATCAGATAGCACTGACTTTGGCCCAGTTCCTCCCAGGACTTCCCAACCTTGTTCATCTTAAATGATGCAGCAGTTAATTTGGGTAGTCTTTAGTTGTGTCTCTGTTACCCTAATAACCCTATACCTCTCAGTTATATATGAAGCTGTTGGAGGGCCCAAGGGAGCCACATGCAAGACAGGGTCAGAGAATGTCTAGTACCTGGTTGGGGGTGTGCTGCCCACCCCCCCACCTTCCCCCCGCCAACCGTGAGAAAGTGTGATGAACCATTGTGGGCATGCCTTGCTCCTTTTCAGGCAAGGAGACCCCATAAAAACTGCATCTGGGGCGTAAACCTTCATATTGACTTATGTTCAGACACTCTTAAACTTTCCTCCTCCGTGGCCTTTGGATTTATGTTATCTTCAGTAGTGTTAACGTTTTCAAATGTGTTAGAAAAGAGTAAGATTCTGAAGAGTGGCCTTGTGGTAGTAGAGCAAACCAAATGGTGACAGAAAGAATGTTCCAATATGTAGACATACTTGGTCTTAAATAAATTTACTAAATGGCTAACAAATTTCCTGAGATACGGACTTTTAACTCAGGAGATTTTGTTACTCTGATTTAAACATAGGAATGCCTAGTGTGTCAACTATACTTCAATAAAAAGAAAAGTGCCAAAATTGAGGGGGGGGGCTTTGAAATTAGTGGAGCTATTCCTTTATTTTTATATGAAAACTTCACTTCTTTGGATCCAGAAGAGAAGGACATTCTGAATTATAACATCTTAAAGCAGGGCTTCCCTGTGTTGCTTTTACAAATTGGTAACTTAAAGCTAATGCAAAAGAAAGGGGTGGGAGTGCTAAATGAACATTAAATGTGGTTCTTCCTTTTTTTTTAACATTTAATTAATTAATTAATTAATTAATTTTTTAAACATTTATTTATTCATGAGAGCCACAGGGAGAGAGAGAGGCAGAGACACAGGCAGAGGGAGAAAGAGGCTCCATGCAGGGAGCCCGATGTGGGTGGGACTCGATCCTGGGACTCCAGGACCACACTCTGGGCCAAAGGCAGATGCTAAACCACCGAGCCACCCAAGGATCCCCTAAATGTGGTTCTTCCACACTTGAACACACAGGTGCATGTTGCTATGGGGTTGGAATTACTGGATTTATTTTTTATGGTTATTTTTTTGGTTTAATTAGTTTTCTTTTTTTGGTTTTTAGTTTCAGGTGTCAAATTTAGTGATCACCCTGTGCTCATCCTAAGTGCACTCCTTATTCCCCATCACCTATTTCCCCCATCCCCTACCCACCTCCCTTCTGGTAACCATCAGTTCGTTCTCTGTAGTTAATAATCTGTTTTTTGATTTGCCTCCCCACCCCCACTATGTATGTTTTCTTAAATTCCACATGAGTGAAATCATATGGTATTTTGTCCTCTCTGACTAACTTATTTCCATTTGTATAATATACTCTAGCTCCATCCATGTCTTTGCAAATGGTAGGATTTCATTCTTTTTAATGGCTGAATAATATTCCATTCTGTAGATATATCACATATTCTTTATCCTTTAGTCGATGGACATTTGGGCTGTTTCCATAATTTGGTTATTGTTGATAATGCTGCTATAAATATTGGGTGCATATATCTCTTTGAATTAGTTAAATTTGTTTTCTAAAGATATTTCCATACATTGACATAGTTCACAGACATGACACTTTTACTGGCCATGTAATATTTTCATGTTGTGTGCACCCCTGTTCTTGGCCCTGAAGCCCCACTGATGAAACATTTGGGCTGTTTCCAGCATATTGCTGTTATAAAGCTGCTTGGACATCTTCTTGTAGATTGGTTTCCAGCCTGCCTCTTTGGCCATTTTGATTTGCTTACTTGGCATATATTCTCCCAAATGGAATTACCATGGCAAAACTTTTTGTAGGTCTTATTGTGTGTTTGTTTACCAGCTTGCCCTGTATAATGATGAAGAATTGTGTTTTGGGAAGAGGGCAAATTTGGTTTTCAAATCCCAGCTCTGCCATTTGCTCTTCTTTATTATGACCTTGGGCAAATTTCTTCATCTGTAAAATGGATTAGTAAGAGATTATCCTCCAGGATTATTTTGAGACTTAAATAAGATACTGTCTTTAAAATATTTTGCTCTGCAACTGGCCACATAGGAAGTGCTTAGTCATTGGTGGTAACCTATTATCAGAGGAATAAGTGTGCTCATTTTTCCATATTCTAGAAAATATTGACATTTATAATTCTCATTCTTTTTTTTTTAATATCTTATTTATTTATTCATGAGAGACACAGAAGGAGAGAGGAAGAGACTTAGGCAGAGGGAGAAGCAGGCTCCATGCAGGGAGCCCGACGTGGGACCCGATCCCAGAACTCCAGGAACATACCCTGAGCCAAAGGCAGAGGCTCAACCCCTGAGCCACCCAGGCGTCCCTATAATTCTCATTCTTTATTATTTTGTTTATACCTTATACTTGTCTTATTCTGCATTTATTAGAGAAGGAATGAATATTTCTACCTGATGATTTACCTTCCGAGTAAGTTTTACTACTTTTTAGTCTGGTAGTTTTAAAGTGAGGTATGGATGAGATGTTGCTTTTAGTAGAGAGTATTAGGGAAGATGTTTAAGTGAATGAGGGCTTTAAAATAAGAATATTGATAGACTCTTTTGGACTTAATAGCATATTATGAAAATAGTTGAATTTTAGTATTATGGTGGGAATTCTATATGTATCAGTAATTTGGCTAGTAAATCTTTTCTTCATTTATATATTTTCCAAGGTCGATTTTGGATTGATCACACATTTCCTCATAAATAAAATATAAGTTAATCCTGTTTTATTGGAGTTCTCACAAATTCTGATTTGTGAAGCCACTGTTAGACTGTCTCATTTACCTCAGTGTGACATGCCAGATGAAGGCATCCCAGGCCAGCTGAGTGCGATTAGGACAGGGCATGTGACCCCACTCGGTTTATTTATCTGTAAAATAGGACAGACTAGAATTCTTAAGAATGTAACAGTTATTTTTATTATTTTTATTTATGATTTTTATTTTTTAAAAGATTTTATTTATTCATTCATGAGAGACATAGAGAAAGAGGCAGAAACACAGGCAGAAGGAGAAGCAGGCTCCCCTGCAGGACTTGATCCCGGGACTCTGGGATCATGACATGAGCCAAAGGCAGACACTCAACCATTGAGCTACCCAGGCACCCTAACAGTTACTTTTATTGAGATAACTTGAACTTTTAAAAAACTCAGAGGGAGTTATTTTTCTATCATACCCATTCCATCTCCTTACTGAGTTTGGTCACTTTTGTTTCCACCTGGACTCTTGCCTCTTGCACACCTGGGTGTCTATTTTTGATCTCTCTAGAGAAAAGATACTAACTTATGGCCATTTTTGGCAGATCTTTCTCTAATACTGTGAACTCTTTGTCCTCCATATAGGTTTTGAATTTTTAAAATATTCCAACATAGGAGTGCACTGATTGTGATGAGCACCAGTCATTGTATGAAGTATTGAATCCCTATATTGTACACCTGAAAATAATATTAACTGTGTAAACTAACCAAAATTTTATTTATTTTTAAAAAATATGGGGGTGCCTAGGTGGCTCAGTGGATTAAGCATCTGCCTTCAGCTCAGATCATGGTCCTGGGATCCAGCCTCATGTTGAGCTCTCTGCTCAGTGGGGAGCTTGCTTCTCCCTTTCCCTTTGCTGCTCACCATGTTCATGCTCTCTCACTCTCTTTCACATAAAGGTATAAATAAAATCTTTTTTTTTAAAGATTGATAAAGGGGAGAAAGAGAGAGAAGGAGAAGCAGAATTTCTGCTGAACAGGGAGCCCAATGAGGGGCTCGATCGCAGGACTCTGGGATCATGACCTGAGCCCAAGGCACATGCTTAACCGACTGAGATACCCAGGTGCCCCTACTACTGGAATTTAAATAAAAACTTAAAAAAAGAGAGAGGCAAGCCAGAAAAAGAAAATTCACACACAGATGACTTTATTTTTTACAGAATGTGCCCCATCACCTCTGCTGGTCATTGTCAGTTTGCCTGTGGGATTTATCAGAGGTGCCCAGGGGTATTCATCTGCTTTGGTCCTCTGCATTTCCTGTGTATTTGTCCGGTTTGTTCAAATGGCCAGAGGTCCCTTTGTATCGCTTATTTTTTAACACTGTGCTACTGTTAATGATGGATTTCAATCCATTTAGTCTTCTGGGCCAGGAGCTTTTAGGGCCTAATCAATCACTGAATCCATAAACAAAGGCACTGCCTTAGACTCCCCATGAGCTCTGAATTACATTGGGGTGTTGACAGTCCTGGAGGTCTGAACCACTCTGTCAGCACCTGTCAGGGGAAGAGAGGATTCGGTATGCACTAGGTGGTGAGGTGGGGGGCAGGGGAAAGGCAGCCACAGATAAAAATTGATCAGAGATAAGAAATTGTTTGGCAGATAATCTACATGTGAGTAATTGCAGAGCTGAGAGATTAACTTTGTTGTTGTTTCCCTTGTACCCCCGTTTGCACCAGGCTGTCTTATTAAGAACACTAAAGAGGTTAGCATTTGTGACACATAGACAACCTAGCTCCTTACCCCTGGTTTCCTTTGGAGTCCAGGAGCTGTCCTCCTGAGTGATTGCCACCTGCCCAGGTTGAGGTGGTGTTGCTTTAGTGGGTCCCAGATGAGGGTCCCTTGGATACCCTAAGAACATTTCAGGAAGAGCTCCATAAAAGCAACTTCTTTATCTCCACAAAAGTGAGTCTGGGCTACCCTCAACAGACCGGAGGATCTGGACTTAGCAATATATGGGTGGGTAGAGAGAGAAGATAAAAGCAGAGATGTGCTTTTTTTTTTTTCTCTCTCTCTCTCTCTTTTTTTAAGATTTTATTTATTTATTCATGAGAGACACAGAGAGAGAGAGACAGAGACACAGGCAGAGGGAGAAGCAGGTTCCTTGCAGGGAGCCCAATTCAGGACTCGATCCCGGGTCTCCAGGATCACTCCTTGGACTGAAGGCGGCGCTAAACCACTGAGCCACCTGAGGTGCCCAAAAGCAGAGATGTGCATTAAGAAGATAAGGTGAAGGCTTGCACTGATGTCCTCTGATGTGCAGGAGAGGAGACAGGAATGCCCGATTGACAGTTGGGAAGACTGTCACCTGCAGTGTCTGTGAAACAGGCTAGATGAGTAAGAGGCTGGGGAGAGGTCACCCATTCAGAGATCAGAAGGGTCTGAGAAGGCTGATGGGATGAAGAGTCTTATCTCAGGGGTCACACCCTTGGGACGTTCTGAGCTTAGATAGGAGTGATGACAAGTTGTTCTGGGAAGGGACTGGTAGTTTTAGGCCAGAGATTCCACCTGCAACAGGAGCAGACAGTGTCTTAATCTCCCATGGGAAGGTCTGAGATGTGCATGGTACATGCAGCTTGAACCTCTAAGTAACCACACCTAAAGAAAGCTTGGTTGTGAACATACCTTCCTCTAGCCTTTGCCAATACCCTACAAATGGTGGTCCCTTTTCTGTGGCCTGTGGTTTGTGATGCTCCGCCAGAAGAATGATTGGCATTATGGCCATCCCTTTATGTTTGCAAGATCATTTGAGGGTTGCCCCAGTGCCACCATCTGGTCATTCACTTAGTATAGAATTCATGTGCTTCCATGGCATGAGCCACACTGCTGAAGTGAGGCTGAGAGGGGGCGAGGGAAGAGGTGGCATCCTCGGAGTTGACTCTTTGCTGGGGCTCTTCCTCTTGTTTGGCCTTGGGCAGGTTGGAGCTTCTTCAGCCTTTGCAGGAAGACCTTGGCTGGGTGAACACACGTTGAAATGGGCTTCATATCCAGATTGAAAAGGAGAGAAACCCCAGGGACCATTTCTTCAGTTCTCATGTACCTCCTGCCTCTGTAGATACAGATCTGTTTAACTCCAAATAAGTGGCTGGAGATGCCACACTGTTCTAATTTGGAAATATGACCCTGGCTACTTCCAAAAGGTGCCCCTTCACCCAGTCTTCACACAAGTAACACAGGTGTGTCACTTCTCCCTGAATGTCACTTCGTGGGGCCCTGGGCCCCCATCTCAGTCACTGTCAGTCCCTTCCCCACAGCCTAGCCCTGCACCCCACCCATCTGAGGTACTCTGAATAAGGGCTGGATTACTCTGCTGAGTACAGATATTTAGCTTACACAGTTAAGGCTTTTGGCTAAAAGGGGTTTATGTGGGGGTGGCAGTTTGGGGAGTGCGTGATGCCTGGAGGGTCTTCATGACTTGGCAGGTCCATGGCTAAGCACAGCCTTGAGCCTCCTGGCCTCCTTCCCGTAAGGTTCCTGGCAGCCTCCAGGGACTAAGACTCTTCATCCGGAACATGTTCTTTGGACTTCTGAGGATGGGGGGGCAGTAGGAGGGTGCCCCCAGGGCTGCCTCTCTGATGGGGTCACCATTTTCACCCTCAGGGGACTGATGAGGGTGACTTGGCCTTTGTCAGGACTGCCCAGGAAGAGTGGGGATGAGGTCCTTCCAGTACTGAGACAGTTCCATGCCTCTGCAAACAAAACACTTCAAAAAGGGTGCCGCCTCCGCCCCCATCCTGGTGAAAGGTGGCGGAAGGAAGCGGTGGCTGACAGCTGAGTTAAACAAACTTGAAGGTAGGTCACATTTCTGACATACCATTTCCCCCGCCGTACCAGCAGCTGCCCTCTGCTTTGAAAGGGGGCTTAGCTGCTCATATAAACTTTGGTTCATGATAATGTAAACTATTATTAGGATTATCTTTTTATTCACAATATATGCCTGACTCTCTGTCTCCCTTATTTATGCTTTTTGAAACACTCCTTTGCCTCCAGTACCGAGAGCTAGCATCAGCCTCTCTGAGAGCACCTCATAACAGACTACCTCCTAGAATCTTGCTGGGCTTGCAAAGGACTCTGGGAACAGACCACTGGGCTGAGGAAACTTCACATCTCAGCAGAGCTTCCAGGTTCAAACTGGGATGTGATGTTGATAAAACATTTCAGTTAAAATTTTTTTTTCTTTTGGGGGTGGGGGAGGAAGGGAGTGAAGATTTGTCCCAAGGGTGATTGTTTTATGTTTTAATATAGAAGTACTTGATTGTCACTTGAGGATCTTTGGCTTTCAGAGTCTCTCCTCCATTTGATCACCACGCAGTAGAACCATCTGCCACTCTGGACATTCTAGGAGGTTAGGGAAGATCCAGAGGCCCACACTGCTGCCCGCCAGTTCCTCCCCACCCCAACTTTGTGGGGGGCCTCAGTGGTCCTGCCTCAGATGCTCCTGTGTTGTTTGTCAGTGGAGGGCGGGTTAGTATACAAGCTAAGAAAAACTAATAACCCTTTCAGTTTTTTTTTTTTTTAAAGATTTTATTTATTTATTCATGAGAGACACAGGCAGAGGGAGAAGCAGGCTCCATGCAGGGAGCCCGACATGGGACTCACTCTCGGGTCTCCAGGATCACACCCTGGACTGAGGCGGTGCTAAACCGCTGAGCTACCAGGGCTGCCCAACCCTTTCAATTTTTAATAAAATGTCCCTCCTACCCTTTGTTTCTCTCTTCACTCTTCCTTAAAAGAAAGAACAGACTGACTTTTTAAGCACATCTGGACACTTTGTAAAGCTCTTACCCTGAATTCCCAGAAGGAATGTATTGGCTCCCATTTTTCTAAGCAAAAACTGAAATGACTTCTTTGTTTATAAGTACTGTGCTTGCATATTTTAATAAAACTATAAAGAAATTGCACAGATTTGAGGGTCCTTAGCTAGGGCAACACATTCTCCTTTATGTTTCTCTTGAAGTCTTTGAGAGGTGCCATAAGTTTATGGTTGGTTATTTTTGGTGGGGGTGGGGCAGGGAGGAGTAGGGGATCCATGTGTTTCTTTTGAAATTACTTTTTCTTCTTTCTGTGACCATGCTGGGGCTGGAGGACAGGGATGTTCATAGCCCTGGTCTATCTGTTCCACTCTACCCATGCATTGCCCTCATGGTGAACATTATATAGATACAGATTATAATGATCCAGATCTGAAAGCCCAGAGGTCTGCAATAGAATCCATTTTTCCTTTTTCAGATAATGTTTGTTTTCTTCTAACAGAAGGAAATCTTCTAGAAGCTTATTGCTGTTGAGAAAATGAGGCTAATTTTTCATTAATATTAGTCTATGAGATGGTGGCATGGGGTTCTTCTAGAACTTTTAAACAAAAGATAAAGAGTCATTTGCCATTTTGGGGAACTTGTAAGATGACATGGCTCTTCTCCAACTGGTGATTGCAGGATTTTTTGTGTGTGTGCCTTTAAAAATTGTGTTTATGAAATGAAATCGTACCTCAGAAACATGAGTGTAGTGTGATTAAATTATGAGGGTTATGGCTCTACCCGATAAATGTTCATTTGTGATAAACATTTAACCAGTGTGATAGTTACTGCTTCTTAGAATATGATTTTCTCTAGACCTGTTCTGAACATCTAGAAATAAGCTGTAGAGGTGGAATCCTCTTCTCAGAGACGAAGCAAATTTCAGTGACGACCACACTTTGGCTTTTTTCCTTTACTTTCAGGGAGGAAGACTGTTAGGATTGGAAGCCAAAATTGATCTACAGAGCCTGTCAGTATTATTGGATGTACATCTGTTAAATGGCCACAAGTGTTGAATAGTGTCCAAAACAGAGTAGTCTGCAAATTAATATTAGTGTTTGTGACTTCGTGTAAAAATTCACCTTTTTCATGAGCTGTGGACAAATAGGATTTGCCTGAACTGAAATTTAACCTGATAGCTTTGAGTCATACTGATAATGTTCTAGCTTATCTTTTCAACTTTTTCTCTTTGAGTTCTGGTAAATTGTCAGTGATTTGGAATGCTAGCTATTAAACCAGTTGGTTGGAGTGTTTGGTTTAAAAAAAAAAAAATGACCTGGGACACTCGGGTGGCTCAGTGGTTGAGTATCTGCCTTTGGCTCAGGTCGTGATCCTGTCTTGGGATCTAGGGCCGCATCAGGATCTCCTCAAGGAGCCTGCTTCTCCCTCTGCCTATGTCTCTGCCTCTCTCTCTGTGTCTGTCATGAATAAATAATCTAAAAAAAAAAAAAAAAAAAAAAGACCTGATTGATTTAGGACTAGTAATTAATTCCGTATTGGTTGCCTCTTTGTTTTTTCAGATAGCATTGTTTCAAAAACTGCAAAAATGTTTTATATATGTAACTGTGGCTCAAGTACTGTACTGAGCAGATCTTGGGAGGCATATGGTGACTTGGGGAACTGTGTTCTTCTCCCTCCATGAGAGATTGGAGGCTTGTCCTGGCAGGATCTGGACTCTGAAAATAGCTTTGCCTGCATAGTGGCTTTTGCCTGCATGCATAAGCCTGACC
The DNA here is from genome assembly GCF_018345385.1 of Vulpes lagopus. Lineage (NCBI taxonomy): Eukaryota > Metazoa > Chordata > Mammalia > Carnivora > Canidae > Vulpes > Vulpes lagopus. The sequence continues at coordinate 24,942,568 of NC_054830.1, read as the reverse complement.
GTGACCAACAGTGTTTCAGTACCTTTTTCCAGTACTATCACTTGTTTTCTTAGGTTTTCACACATATGAAAATATTTTATTTAGATGGTTCTTTGAATATGCTTTCTACTTTTATAGGAAAGCAGAGGATGAGTCTGAATAGCCACAAAAGGCTTGGGAATTAATATGGAGGAGTGATTCTAAATGATCCACCAATATGATGATTTTCTTAGGAATTTGTATCATCACGGTGGTTTTTGTGTTGAAAATATACATTTTGACATTTTTTTATATGTGATCTATTTTCTATTTTTGTTTTATTTATTTTTATAAAGATGTTATTGAGAGAGAGAGAGAGAGAGAGAGAGAGAGAGGCAGAGACACAAGCAGAGGGAAAAGCAGGCTCTATGCAGGGAGCTCGACGTAGGACTCGATCCGAGGTCTCCAGGATCATGCCCTGGGCTGAAGGCAGCACCAAACAGCTGAGCCACTTGGGCTGCCCCATATTTTTTATTTTAATTGTTTCATTCTTCACTGCCTGCTGGCTTTTTCGGTCTCTTCTACTTGGCCAACTTCACATCTTCTACCTTTTTTTCCTCCTCATATGCCCTAATTGTGGGCAAAGCCCAATTCTCGACCATTTGCTTTTCTTTATTCCTTCTTATTAGCCCATCTGTCCTTAAGGTTCTGTGATATGACTTCACATATGACTTTCTTCTAATCCTATATTTCCAAAAAATACAAGAGACTCTCTAGTCCCCTCACCTCCACTAAGTTTTTTTCCACATCCTCCTTAAAAAAGGAAAGACTCCTCTTTTTCAGTGTTCTCTTTATTACTGCAAAAATCACTATTCTTCCCAATTCCCAAAATAGGAGCCCTCAAGGTACCTTGGAATATTCCATCATCCCCTCTATATCACATTTGTCCCAACGCCTCACCATTTGTTCTTAAAAATACCCCTCAGACCCGAGCTCTGTCATCCCCCTGCCGTTGCTGCTATACCACCTCACACCTGGATGCCTGTAGTGGCTGCCTTGCGGGCCTACTGAGCTCAGCTCCAACTGGCCACCTTCCTAGTTCTTGCAATTGTGCTATAGCACTATTTTATTCCTGTTACTTTCCTTCTCAAAATCCTGCTCAAAATGTGGTAAAATAGACACAAGATAAAACTTACCATTTTAACCATTTCTAAATATTAATTCAGTGTCATTAAGTACATTTACATCATTGAGCAACCAGTACTACCCTTCATCCCTAGAACTTTGATCTTCCTAATCTGCAACTTTGTGCCCAGTAAAGAGTAACTCCCCAGGTCCACCCCCCCCCCCATTCTATTTTCATTCTGTGAATTTGACCACTCCAGGAACCTCACAGCAGAGGAGAGGACGCTATCTATCCCTTTGTGTCAATGTCAGATTTTTTGAGATGGTATTTACCGATTCTGGTTTTTAGAAATTTCGTTCAGGAGTTGGAAAAAGCTAACAAAGGGCCTTTGTTTCAGAGTCGTCTTCTCTCATATGTAGTGAACTCTACCTGGGAGCATGGTATTGATTTACCCCAGGTGTAGACAGAGTTGAGATGTGGGAGGGACTGGGGAAGATGAGAAGGGTGCTGATGGGGACTCCCAGCTTGGGCCTCCACTCACCAATACCAAAAGTTAGTGACTTTTTTTTGTGGAGAGAAGATGGGGAGAAAACTGGAAGTGGTTGATGACCAGGCCTCCCCTTGCTCCTTCCTGAATGCTTTCCATCTGTTTTAGGGGCAGGGAATCAGGCCCATCCTGAAAATAAGAGGATGTGTGTCATAAGCCCCTCACTTTGGGCTTCTCTGTTTTGTGACTGGCACCTCTGGACTGCAGGGCCTGCGGTCTAGCTCATGTCTTTGATTCAATTCTCAGTCCTTTTGGTTTATCCTTTTAAGCTGTTGTTTAATTGCCTCTTTCTTGTCTACCTGGAGCCTTGCCCACTGCTACCTTGGCTTGGATCAGAGTCCCTTCCCCTGAACTGCTGTCTGCCAAATCAGACATGTGCTCACTTCTGTGAGGACCACGTTGTTCTGGTCTCACCTGGCTGCAGGATGGACCACATGCAAAACTGAGCCCTAGATCCTCTTAGGGGTGTTTCCAATAGAAGCCTGAGGATATCGGTCACTTATTACAGTACTGCTAGAGCGGTCATTCTGGCTAATGAGGAAGGTTTCAGATATACCTTGTGGTGTAGTGGCCATTTACTGAATGCTTGTCATGGGGGCGGTGTAGTTGGTTACATGTGTATTTGTGCCTGCATTTGCTTGAAATGGTCTCCCCATTCACCACTTCAAAGCTCCCAGTGCCCTAGGGTCCAGCTAGAGACCCGTCTACTCTATGAAGACACTTCTCTGGGAAGCCTTCTTCCATTCAACACCCCCTTCTGTGAAATTCTCTTACACTTGGAGCTCAATCACATATTCTATAAGGTATAACATTGCTCTCTAATTTTATGCCTTTTAGCTTTGTTTTCCAAAACAAATTGTAAACTCTTGAAGAGGGGCTTCTTCTCAATCACTCATAATGGCCTTCCCAGTGTAAAGTACATTTCTAGCCTTCATAAACATCTGTTGATAAATTCTAGGGTATTATCTAAGGTTATTCATGAATAAATGAGGAAGAGGGAACCCTGGGGTACAGTTATATACTGCTTTTAGATTGAGCAAAGTTTTGAGGCAGAGATCATTCTTTGATACCCAGGCTACACATGTGTTATGATTTTAATCACAAAGTAGAATTTACAATTTTAGCAAATGAATGGGCTTCATCTCAGCTTGCTCTGTAGAATCTCCCCATGCTGGTGTTCTTCCAGCTGCCTTACTTTTAAGAGTTGAGCTCTTAGGTCTGTAATGGGATTACTGTGTAGTACAGAGGATGTTGTCAGCCCTCTTCTTGGGTTTGCCAGAGTTTCCCTTTTCATTTTGCACAGTTCTCTCATTTACATCAGACTAGCCAATAATCATAAAATCCCCTAAATTCCTGTAATTTTTAAAAACCCTCAGGATAAGTTGTAGTAATTTGGATATTGCACAGAATGGTATTCTCAATACCCATATCAGCAGGCAACCTATTGAAATATCAACACGTATGTGTTGCACCAGGAAGCCTTTTTGATGTGTTTGTCCTGTTGCCTTTTCTATGTATACAACCAGCTGTAGAACAGGTGAAGGGGCCTGTCTTATTACTTTTTAATAGATGCCTTCTCTTTGTGGAGAATGATGGGTAATTAGAGCTGGCAGGACCTTTAGAAAGAATTTGCACAGTGGTCCTAATTCTTACCTCATTAGGATCTTTTGTTATTTCTTCCATTGGACCCACATGCTTCTCCCAAAAGGCACTGCATTCCTGTTAGCTGGTGAAGATTTATCAGAACAAGTGTTCTGTATATAGGATCTAACTGATGTCAAGCCATAGTCCATGTGATGCATGCAATACAGACAGTCCGAAAGTGTCTTCAAAATGATCAGAAGGGAGGATTTGGGGAGGGTTTTCTTTTTGTTTTCAGTGGAGATATAATTAACATATAACTGTGTAAGTTTAGGATATATGGTATGTTGATTTGATTACATTAAGTGATATCAATACGATTACCACTGAAGCTTTAGCCAACACCTCTATCAAGTCACATAATTATTATTTCTTTTTTGTGGTGAGAACATTTAAGAACTAGTCCCTTAGCAATTTTGAAGTATATAGTATTATTGATGTTGACTAGGGAGCACTTTCATATTCTCTGTAATTCAATTTCCTTTGCCTTGAATTTGTTATATTTACAAAAATAATAAAGCCCTTGTTAAAAGCCTATACTTTTTCCTAGAAACCTGAAAAGCCACTCTTTGGGTTTTGTCTATTTGAGAACCAGGGAGTCTCTCACCCTCCCAGGCAGATGAGGGGTAGTGGCAGATGCGACAGGTGCCCACTCCAGCCTCTTGTTCACCACGCCCCTGGGCCGCCATGCGGGTCTGGGGCTTTTCCTCCTCAGTACTCTTGTGAATTCATGGGCTTTGTGCCCCACAAAACAGGGCTACTTGCCTGAAGCTTGGCTTTGTTTTGACCCAGCTCCTTTTTAGATTGAAGTCATATTAGCCAGAAACTCTGGTCTCATTATTTTATTTTATTTTTTAAATCCTTAGTCACTGCTTTGGTTTTTTCCCCAGTGAGTCTGTTTCATCATAACCTCATGACAAAATGTTACAAGTTTCTAATTTATCTCCCCCATCATGCTTTGATTTTGTAAACATCTCTCCATGGGGAGCCTGATGAAGGAAATGAAGTGCATTGATTTCTTCCTATTCCCTGACCAAGAAAGTACTGTGTGCCATTTTGCTTGTCTCAGTCCCATTGGAGGGGAGCCAGAACCCACTACCGGGGCCACTTCAGGGAGGAAGTGTGCTCCTAACTGTTGTTCATTACCTTGTCTCACACGAATCTGCTTTCCTGCTCTATACCAATTCGTGCCAGGAGTCCTCAGAGGGGTAGAATAGAGAGGCCTTCATTCCTGGGAAGTCTGTACTGCCTCCTTCAGCCACGGGAAAGGTTATCTAAGTCCAAAATCAACCAAGACGGTGATTCCTCATTTTTACATCATTCTTTGCCCTCTTTTCTCAGGATGACACTTTAGCTGCTCGAGGAATTTAAAACAAAGCTGAATATTTCTTGGCAAACACAATTATTTCCTGGCCTAAATCACCCAGTGATTTAATTGCTATGTCATTGTGTATGTGTGTGCTTTAATGGGAATTCCATGTGGTATCATTGGGAAATTAGGAGTCTTCTAGATTTATTGCTTATACTTTAAGGGCAGACTGCTGGCTTCCATCCAAGAAGTGGAGAGACGTTAAGTTGCAAAGACCATTAGTGTCTGAGTATATTCTTCCGATTGCCTGCTATTTTGAAATTAGCTTGGCAAAAGGTAAAAATCAGAGCCAATAGTGAAATACTTTACTCTTTTGAAACTTGTAAAGTTCATCAAAACTATCTTGTGGGGGGACTTGGCATCACAGAAGTCCTGATGTTCTTTCTCTGCCTACCAACATCTTTTTGAAGCTTTGAAGGAATTTTGGTATGTCTAGAGTAGATGTCAAAGCCATAGATTATTCTTCATTTAAAAAAAAAAAAGGAGTTTTAGAAGTTTTAGATTATCCTCGACTGTAGCTCTCAGGAAAATATTTAAAAACATTTCCAAAACCCAACTCAATTTTGTGTGTTGACCACAAACACTGTAGACTGCAAAGGCAATTGAGCAGGGGCGGGGGGGGGGGGGCGATCAGCTGTTCTCTTGATCTTCTGGATACCATGGGTATGGTAAAAAAGAAATAGCCACATTGTTTATTTTTTTAACTTAATTCAGTGAAACAGACTTGACTACAGACCTGTTGTCACTTGTGGTCTTAAGATTCTCTCCCAGTCCCACTTAATAGGCTTCTATTCTTTTATGTTGCTACTTTGTAAAGTTCAGGAGTCCTAACACCTGAACAGTGTTCAATTACTGACTTGTAACAAATACTGCCTGTAAAGGATTACAGTTGAGGGATCTATGTGGAGTTCTATTCAAAACTGAGGTTTTGGGGATCCCTGGGTGGCTCAGTGGTTTAGCACCTGCCTTCAGCCCATGGGGATCCCTGGGTGGCTCAGTGGTTTAGCACCTGTGTTCGGCCCACGGTGTGATCCTGGAGTCCCAGGATCAAGTCCCACATCGGGCTCCCTGCATGGAGCCTGCTTCTCTCTATCTCTCATGAATAAATAAAATCTTTAAAACAAAAACTGAGGTCTTACTACCAGCCACCTCCCTCTGCCATTTGAATTTTGCTTTTAATCACTAAAGTTTCTCTTGGATCACTGAACCAGTCCAGGTGTCCTGCAGACCTGGTGTTAAGCTGTTGAGCTATGGATAAGGCAGGCTGGTGGGGGCCCTGACTGGATTGCATGGGTCCAGAAGCTTCCCGGAATTCTGTGTGCATGCTTGTGTGTATGCACATGTGCTATAGCTCTCACCAAATTCTCAAACACCTGTGTGTCCCCACATAAGCTGGGACTCTCTGTTGAGGTAAATGGAGGAAGAAATGAGAGGATTTTAGTGATGTTGGTCCTGGTGGTATTGCTGAGAGAGGGATGGTGACAGTAGTGTTATAACTGTGTAGCGATTCACACTTCCCCCAGTTTCAGATGTGATCAGTGTTTGAAAGCCTGGGAATATCAATCAAACCTTCAGCACATCCATCTTTGGATCTTGAGACCATTTTGTGCCTCAACCGGTGAGCACACATGAATGAGAGACACCTGTGCTGACAGGGGTGCTGGACTGGGTGTTGCACAGCCTAGGACTCATGTTGTTTGAGCACCTTCATCTTTGTTCATGTTCACCCTAGTTAATGCCAGACAAGTGACACAGGCCTGGTATCTGGCAGGCACTCAGTAAATGGGAATGGCATGTTTGTAGGGGACTGGTTCTAGGAAATCCCATTTGTCAACCTTTTCTGCATAAAGGAAGCTCTGCTTGCTCAATGCAGAGACTGATACTGCTCTGCTCTCAAGATTCCCACCAGTTGGGGGAAAACCAAGGCTGTTGAGATTTGAGTGTTTGGTGGGCTGGAGGAGTGGCTGAGGTGGGGAGGGGGTGGGGGGAGGGAGATGGCAGGGGGAGAGGAAGGGGGAGGAGAAGCTTGTTCACATGCTTGTTAACATTTGAGGGTCTTTGACAAAGGAAGTCTAATGCCCTGCCCCGGTCAGCCGGCGATTGCCCCCCGGGAGGCCCCGTTGTGCACAGGAAGTCAGACACTAATGATGTTAGCAAGGGGACAAAGGCGCCCAGCCTGGGAAGGGTCTAATTGCTGTGTCCGGCTCCCAGGCGGCCGGCCTCAAGCTGGAGGGGGCTGGGCAGGATGCGCTAAGTGTTAACACCTGGAGCCGAGCTGCTGACTTCCTGGTGCTTTTTTTTCTTTGTGGCTGGGTGAGCACACATACAGACACACACACATACATTTCACAAACCCTGACTGCATCTCAGGGGGACATTTTGGGATGTGGTATCGAAGAGACTAGATGGAAATGGTTCAGTCTGGAGGTCACACTGAAATGGGGCAGGGCTGAGAACCAGTTTCCCATGAGCCCCCTTGATCTGCCCATGGGGCCTGGTGACTGGCTTCCCCTCTGGGCTGGCTGATTCCCTCCCTTACCCCCAGGAAATGTGGGAAAGGCCAAACGTTGCAGAGAGACAGATACATATCGGGAGAGGCACTATTGCTTTGGCTTGAGACATTCTAGTTAGCCCTGATGGGAGAATGCTCCTGGGGGAAAAAGAGATGAAGGTCTTGACCATTGTTTCTTGGAAAAAGAGGTGAAGGTCTTGACCATTGTTGACCTGGGGTCTAGGGAGATAGGATGGTGGCAGAAAGAGGAATGGAGGAGTGGTTGGGGACACCTGCCAGCACCCAAGGGGGGTTGCATTTCATGTATTTGTATGAATCTACATCTGGAGGGGTTGGTTGGAGGAGCTGCATCTCAGGGAAGTGGGGAAGCCCAGATGTAAATCCTCATTTCAAAGTGGGGTCTCTAGATTCTTCATGTCTACACATGGCTTTGGAGCTGGGACCTGAAGCCCTGGCTTCTTCTGGGAGTTCAGGAATGCCCCCAGATAATGTAAGAATGTTTCTGGGGGAAATTGGGTAAGGAATGTTTCTCCCAGGATTCTCCTATGGGTTCTAGAAACCTTTCCCCCTTAACAACAATGAAAAATGAAGACCTCCTGCCTTGGCCAGTATCCCTGCCGGGATGGCAGGGCTTACTTACTTAGTGGCTTACTTCCTGCGATGGCAAGTGACAGAGCTGGAGCCTTGGGTCCCTCCTATGCATAGGCCAGCAATGGGAGGCAGCTGTGTGCACAGGTTGACTCATTTGGATTTTTTTTGCAGCCAGAGAACAGAGTTTAAAAGGGATGCTTGAAGCCTGTCTCCTTCCTAGAGGAAGGGGGAAAGCCACAAATAGCTTTTGAAAAGGGGTCTAATGTTGACTCGCTGCTTCCCACTGTTATTGTAAGGAGGTTTTCCTCTCTGAGACCACCATGTGGACAGAAATAATAGGCTGACAGAAGGGGTCGCCTTGCTTTCTAGTATAGCCTATGATATTTCGATTAGCACTAAAACCTAAAAGGGCGGCCTTCCATAATTTCCAAATATGTGAAATCCACCTTGAAGGAAGCACATGTGTGGGGCACGCAGGGGACCTGCCTGGCTGGAGGAGGCTGGGTCCCCATGGCAACGTCACAATCCCCCATTTCTGCAGGCATTTGTGCTGTAAAAGCAGAATTCCAGATGTGATACAGTATTTCGAGACTCTGTCCCAGGGCCTCAGAAAACAGTATTTGAAACGGCACAATTCAGTGCATGCTCTCTGTGTGGTCCTAAGGCTTTTTATTAGTAGTTTTGTTTTGATCCTAACATTTCCTCTGAGCTTAGGCATAACAATCATGTGTACAGCGTTAAGTTTTCTTCTATTGTCTAATCACTGTTTTGCCCTTGCAGGAAGATACTTTCTTGAGCTTCTGGAGTGGAGTTTTTGTAACTACCTATAACAGCTAAGTGAGAGCAAGCTGGTAGCTGGTTTGCTGGGTGGGTGTTTGGGTGGTTGGTTGGTTGGTTGCTTGCTTCCTTTTCGTACCCAGTATTTACAGAAAAGCAGTTAGATCTGTGTCTGCGAAATTGTCTTTCTGTGCTTTTGAAACTGCAGATGGGTTGATTGTTACCTTAAAGATGCCAGTTCTTTACCATGCGGTTTTCATTTGAGTGGATGGGAGTGGTGTGCAGCTGAGGGAAAAGGTCTGGCTCTCTATCCCGAGGCATGTTTTATAGCTTGCTTTTAATGTTTTGAGAATTGGAAAAATGGAACAATCCTGTCTATTTGTGAGTATCAGCCATGGGAGAACACACAGCCCAGATCCTTAACAGACTTAATTGGAAAAAATACTTGGCCTTTTGCTTTGTGAAAACCAAGAAGGCTGCAACGTTTTGTTTTGTTTTGTTTTGTTTTGTTTTTAAACCCAGGAGAAAAGTCAGTGTGTGTGTGTGTGTGTGTGGGGGGGTGTGTGTGTGGGTGTGTGGGTGTGTGGATATCTCCAGGCTTTAACTGCATGTGTATATTCTAGTGGCAAAGCAATGAGAAAATTAAAGTCTGGAGCCAGGAAAAGACACTTAAAAATATATCAAATTCCATTTAGGCTACTGCCAGTTAGAAAGGTTGCTATTGCAATATATAAATTTTATCAAATCTATACATTGTATACTTTAAACTTATACAATGTTATATGTCAATTCTATCTCAATTTTTTAAAAGTTGCTATCTTAGAAACAACTCCTTAAATGCCCTAACACATCTTTTATCTTTAGTGAATGGATTTCCTTGGGCATAAGAGTGGGGGAGTAGAGGAGGGGTAAAAAGCAACTGAGATGGAAACTAGAGCTCTCAGTTTGATAAGCAAAACACATGGTAACTTGGCATAGGTTGGCTCCATGTTAGAGCTCAGAAACAATTGTCCCTTCAGCTTTCCTTTGGGGAGCGTGAAATTAGGAACATGTGTGTGCTGATTAGCAACATGTCAGAGATGAATCATGATTACGGCTTTGGTCTGGTACACAGGCAATGCTTTGGAGTAGTGATTTCCTACCTCCTCGAGCAAATCTCTCTAATTAGCTTAAGATCTCTGGGTCTTTTTGGGCCGACTCAGTAATTGCTGGTGGGAACACACCGGCACTCCCCCAGAGCTTGTGTGTTCCCTACTAGACATCCAAGACCTCACCTCCCCAAATCAGACAGCTGGCACCCTACGTTTCTGAAGTTGGTTGCATCTAGTTGGAAAGTGAGAGAGAACAGCTCCCGGGAATGTGGAGAAGAATATCTTGAATAGATCCAGACCCAAGCTTGCTTTGTGATTTATTTTCCTTGTGTTTTGGGTTTGCCTGCATTCTCCTCAGCTTACATCACCTGGGGCTTCTCTGCTTTTTGCTGACTTCTTCCATCCCCTCTCACCCCCCCACCCTGTTTTTTTGTTAAAGGTTTGAACTGAAGTGGGATCTGACTTCATTTATGAAACCATCTGAAGCAAACCTGTGCAAACTAAATTGACCCCTTGTTCTGCCTCTTGCCTTCACCATGTCCACTAGTGATAGGCAAAAATGTCAGTCTTGCATTTTAAGCCTCACTGAGCTGTCTGCTATCTTTTAAATATCATCGACACTCTGGAAACCCAAAGTGGAGGAAATGTTAGGAAAAATAGTATAAGTTGCTCTTAGTTTTTTAAGTAGTTGCTCAATGTACCTTTAAAAACCATTCTCTCAGTTTTTTTCTGATGGATGCTTTTTTTAAGATTTTATTTATTTATTCATGAGAGACACTGAGATAGAGGCAGAGACATAGGCAGAGGGAGAGGCAGGCCCCCTGCAGGGAGCCTGGTGAGGAACACATCAATCCCAGGATCCGGGGAGCCAAAGGCAGACGCTCAACCACTGAGCCACCCAGGCATCCCTCTGATGGATGCTCTTGTTTAAATTTTCACCCAAACTCAGTTCACTAAAATTTTACCAGTTTTCTGAGAGGTCCTTCCCTAACTGATTTGAAAGCAGTCTTGTTTAGGCCTTACTGTTTGGCCTGCCTTCCCCTGGAAAGGGAGGTACTATAATTAGCACAGTTCTTTTCAAAATGCGTTTTTCCAAAATGGCAGCTAAGCTGTTTGGAGCTGGATTTGAAACGTTGCTCTGGGAAGTTGGTGTCTTCAGTGGACTTAGAATCCCCAAAGGCCCCTCAGGAAATGGGCCCTCTGATGGCCGCTGGTCTCCAGAGCTGGCTGCTTTGTGTGGGATCACTCCCTGTGGTTGGCTTTGTGTCCAGGCCTTTGCTTCTTTGCCTGGGTGGAACATGGTATGGATTTTGAATTTTATTTCTTTAGAGTACTTTGGATTATCCTCCCCTCCCCCTTTCCTGAGTAAAAGATGTTTTCTCCATTATGTTCCCATTTGCTGCTTCAGTCCACTCACTGTAGAGTGTTCATAGCAGAGCCCCAGGCACCTGGGTCTTGCTTTGCAGTTAGCATTGGAACAAATTAAAAGCTGCCCTAAGTGGCAGCAAATGGGGGAGGTTGATTAACTAAGAATGTGATACCCTGAGGCCACAACATTGACATTTATAGATTTTAAGTAACAGGCAACAAACAAGTACTCTTACTTGTAAGCTCATTGAATATCAAAATGGGTATAGTAGCTAAAAGCTTAGAATTGTTTACTGAAAAACAGCTTCCAAAGCCATTGACCAGCTTTGTAAATTGCTTACCCATGTCCTTTTAGTGTGAGCTCTGATTCCAGGCCCATAAATCACCCTGTCACATGAAGCTAGGTTCTCTTGGGTTCTCTGTGTGCATTACTTGGCTTCATCATGAATTCATTTATTCAGGCAGAAAACCACTACTTATCAAAGGCTGATTAGGGGCCAGGCCCAGGATCCTGGTGCAAGCCTGGGGGAGGATGAGAGAGTAGGAGGCTACCCTGGTCACTTTGTGTTCAGAGTCTCCCCATCTGATCCAACCTGAGCACTCACCGAAGATGGAGGGTACTGGGTCACCCAGTTCCCACCAAGACCATTCCTTAGTCTCGTGGTTAGTGCCTCTGTCTCCTTGCCCTGTCCATCTGTCTGCTGAAACCATCAGGTCTGGATACTGAGACAGATAATACCTGGAGATGCCCTTTCCTGGAAGCACAAATTCATTATCTTTTAGTTGTTGAAGTCAGAATTTCAACAGTGAGTCTTACATGGGGCTAAAATCAAGGTGTTGGCAGGGCTGGCTCCTTCTGGAGGCTCTAGGGGAGAAATGGCTTTTTGTCTTTTCCAGCATCTAGAGGCTGCCTACATTCCTCGGCTTATTGGCCCCTTCTAGAGCTCCATCTTCAAAGCCAGTAGTGTAGCATCTTTAAATCTATGTCAGTGTCTCTGCCTTATACTTCTGTGGTCATATCTCCTTCTCTGATCTTCTGGTATCCCATTTATAAGAACCGTTGTGATTACATTGGGTTCATCAGGATAATCCAGAATAATCTCCCCTTCTCATGTTCCTAAAACTTAATCACATCTATGTAGTCCTTTTTGCTATATAAAGTAACTTGGGTTCTGGGAATTGTGATGTAGATGTGTTTTGGGGAGGGGATGGGGGGTATTACTCTGTGTACCATGGAGTATAAAGAAAACAGTAGTGCTTTGTGGCTAGCCTGTGCATGCCATTTCTCATGTGGTTTCTGAGGGCTCTGGAGCAGCAGGAGCATTATTTGGGTGTGAACTGAAGATAGCCTGGTGGAGCATCTGTCTGATGCATGTGCTGAGAAGACATGCACTGGACAACTTCCAAGATGAAAGGTCTTCTAGTACAAACAGAAGCTGGTCCTTGCCATAGAACTGAGCTCTGTACTCTGTTGCCTCTGAGCTCAAGGACCAGCCTTGATTTTTTGTGGAATCAGAATTACCATTTCGCATGTACATTGGCAGAAGTGTCATGCCGGTCAAGTTGTGGAGGGTGGATTATGATACTTCCATCAAATGAGTATGCAGGTAGATCTGTGTGTCAGGAACACAGTATGATGGAGCTAGACTAAAGTGGGAAACCCATGAAGGGAACAGGACCTGGCTGATGGGAAGGGCATTCTGGGAGCACTTCCAGAACACCTGCTGAGCTGTAATGGAGTACCTAGAAGAGTCTGGCTGGTAGGGAGAGAAGTGGCTGAGAAGATAGGCAGAAGCCACATCAGGAATGTTCTACAAGGACAGGGAGCTGATGGTGGGCTTGAAACAGAGGAATGAGGATAGATTTAGACATTATGAGATCACCTAGGTGGTCAAAGCCCCTTGAGATTAGGACCCAGGTCTGGTTGATGGCCAAGTGCCTAGACCTGCAGGGCTTGGGTCAAGGTGGAATGCTCTGTAAGTAGTAAACCGATGCTGTCTTCAAACCTCACTGTTCTTTGAGGCCAGCTCACTGGGCCCCCTTCTGAACAGCTCTGCATATAGCACATCCCTTATTTGGAGGGATTAAGTTCTTGTCTGCAGGATATAGCACATCTCACTACGTTGGGCTTCTTTCCACAAAGTTGGGCTTCTTTCCACAATACTTTACTCATTGCAAGTGCCCAATAAATACCTGTTAAAAACATGCTGCAATAGGGGTGCCTGGCTGGCTCAGTCGGTAGAGCATGTGACTCTTGATCTTGGGATTGTAAGTTCGAGCCCCACCTGGGATGTAGAGGTTGCTTAAAAATCTTTAAAAGAAAAATATGCTGTCATAGAAATATGGGGAGAACAAGAACAAAGTGAAAAGCTGACAGTCCTACAAGGTAGGATGACTGGTCTTGACTGGTCATTAGAGTCCTTCATACCTGAGAACGTGCTATTCAATGAAATGCATTTCTTTTTGAAAAGCACTTCCTCTACATGGCTTCATGTGGTCCTTCTTAAACCCCTTTCCCAGGGGAAAGTCACACGAATTATATTTTTAGGAAAATAGTTGAGGAGGCTCGGACCCAATGGCGCAAAGTGGTTTGCCCATGGTCACCAGCAGGAGGATGGAAGGATTGAGGTACTTACCTTGGCTCCCTTGCATTTTTGTTTCCCTCCCATGATGCTCCCATTTCCTCTCTCTTCCTTCAAGCTTCTGGTGTATGCTGTCCTCACTCACCCTTGAGTCATCCTCTGTGAGGTGCTGCCTGTGGCATTCATACACTATATGCTTATTTGATGCTAGCTCTTCACTTCTAGCTGCATATACTTTGTATGTCACACTGAGGGTTCTTGGAGGGTCAGGGTGTGATTTGAAATTGGTCTATGTCAGGACATCTGAGCAGCTCAGTGGTTGAGCATCTACCTTCAGCTCAGGGCATGATCCTGGGTCTGGGGATCGAGTCCTGCATTAGGCTTCCTGCGAGGAGCCTACTTCTCCCTCTGTCTATGTCTCTGCCTCTCTCTCTGTGTCTCTCATGAATAAATAAATAAAATCTTTTAAAAAAAAGAAAGAAAGAAATTGGTCTGTGTCCTTTGCATATGATCCATGTGCCAATTAGTCTCTTTGAAGGAATGAGTTACTTTGCTCCTGAGGACAGGGACTGTGGTTGTTTGCTAGGCTATGTACCTAGCATAATGTCTGGCTCATAAGAGATGGTGAGTGATTATATATCCTGGGGCTTTGTAAGGGAGGAGATGAGTTAGGGTGTGGTTTGGGTGTTTGGGGCATTTCTAGGGGTTGTGGTGGGGATTGCATTGTTTCCTGCTTGGTTGTGTTACTCTGGTTTTGGCCATCTGGAAGCTGGGCATCCTCTAGTGGCACACTAGAGGCCATAAGGAATTAAAGAGGCATTTTGGATTTTAATAAGAAAACAACTCTTTCCAAAATATTTCAGCTCAGGGGAAGAAATCCAGACTCTTATGTATGTGGGAAAGAGAGGATGGAAACAGGAAAGCTGGAGAAGGAAGGTGAATCAGGAAGAAGAGGAGCCCCAGTAGATAATGGGCTAGTGTACTCTGTTGATTTAGATTCCTGTTGTTGTTTTTCTCACTTGAATTAGAATTCTGTTATGAGTGTGTAAATGCACCCGTATGTGCATGCACATCCCTTTCTGCACAGCTGTGCTTTCCTAAGGTTTATCTGAGCTCAGGGATACAGTTTCAGTGAGCATGCCTGGCTTCAGGATAAGAAGCGTGAACATGCCTCCAGCATATGAATGTGATGGGGTTGTGGCCTTGAGACCCTGGGCTCCATCAGAAATGTTCTGCACATTGTGTCTCGGTGTGACAATTACCCATTAAATACCAGGCTACCAGCATATGGTTATCCCCAGCATCCCCTTTGTTGAATGGAAACTTTAGCTGTGTGGTTAGAATATTTTCCCATCATTTAGCATTTCAGAATTCACTGGGTTTTTTTTGGAGAATTCTGCAATTAATGCTGAATGGCACATTTGCAGATTATTACAGAAACGGTTAAACCAGAGTCCGCAGATCTGTAGCTGCTCATTCCCATGATGGCTAAGTGGTGGGTTGGAAAAAGGTGGGGCAATGGGAGGATTCCGGTGCTCCCTCTGTGGATGCTGTAATTAAAGTGGGGAGTCTGGCAGGGTTGTTATCCCTGCTATTAAGAGTGCAGATGGCTAACGGCCACATCACCAAGAGTTAGAGTTAGCCCTTTTAAAGTCTTTTTTTTCTTTTTCTTTTATGACCCACCCTATATATTCCAAGCATAGGTATAGATGTAGTGAAGAATTTTCTCATTAAAAGTAATGGCTTATTCCCACACTCATTCCCGGTCTTGGAATGAGAAACCTGTTTCCTTAGACTTGAGGAATTGCCTATCTGTCGTGGCTTAATAGAGCTTTTGGACGAGAGTGTCTGGTAGGCGAATTTTACAACCAATCAGTGCTCAAAGCAGATCCAACTGGAAGGGCTCCAGCTGGCAGCTCATGGTCTCTCTCCCAATTTTACTGTTAATGAATTATTATTTAACCCCCAAACACAGAACAGCATGCTCCTATTGTCTTAGGGGAAGTGAGTGATCATGATGCTCTTGACCTGGCACTTAGGAATCTCCCGGGCTGGAGGGAGGTTGGCAGCCAGTGGCAGAGAAGGAACACAGAGTGGATGGGAAGAGTGGTAGATATTGCTCGGCAACTGGCATGACCTCGAGTCTTTGCAATCTTGTGTGCGTTTGGACTCTATGGGGATCTGTGGTGGAAAAGCAGATTGGCTTCTCTCCTCATCATGTTCTCTTGTTTTCCCACAGGGAGTGGGGCCGGCCAGCAGAAATAGTGGACTGTACAACATCACCTTCAGATATGACAGTAAGTAACTGGCTTCACCGCTGAAGAATGGAGCCCTTTCTGTGATCTAAATCTTACACAGTTGTGTTTAATCAAGGACACTGCAGGTCTTGGGGTTGAAGAATTTTCTGAACCAGCTCAGGTTTGTCAATAGACCTAAAGTGGCTCAGTCTAATTAAGCCACTCAAGTAGGTGGGAGCTTGAACAGATCAAGTCCTCTATAGTGTTGGGAGAAATTGTGTATGGAGGACTCTCCCCTACCCCCAGGTCTTCAAGGCATTACCATGTCCTTAAGAACAAAGGCAGATGCCTGTAGGGGGCCCAACAAGGGACAAATGAGTGAAGCTCCTCAAGTGCAGGGATGCTAGGAAGCTGTAGGGACTGTGGCAAACTGGACAGCACTTGGTAAGGACTGTGGCAAACTGGGTATGAAGGGAGCACTGGCTTCTCCATTCCAGCTCATTGTAGCCTTGAGGAGTTCCCCCTGAGGTAGCCAGATGTGATTTTGAAGGAAGAAAGAGAAATTGGCTTTTTTTCTTTGACTAAATGTTTTTTTAAATATTGGCATCTATCTTAAAATGTTCACAAGTGAGATGCCTGGGTGGCTCAGCGGTTGAGCATCTGCCTTCAGCTCAGGGCATGATCCCAGTCCGGGGATCAAGTCCCACATCAGGCTCCCTGTGAGGAGCCTGCTTCTCTCTCTGCCTATGTCTCTGCCTCTCTCTCTGTGTCTCATGAGTAAATAAATTTATTTTAAAATAAAATTTTTTAAAGATTTTTATTTATTTGTAAATAAAATCTTTTTAAAAGATTTCTATTTATTTATAAATAAAATCTTTTTTTAAGATTTCTATTTATTTATAAATAAAATTATATTTTATTTCCCTGAGGGAAGCCCAATGTGGGACTTGATCCCACCACCTCAGGATCATGACCTGAGCCAAAGGCAGATGCTCAACCACTGAGCCACCCAGGTGCCCAAATAAATAAAGTCAAATAAATAAATTAAAAAAAAATGTTCACAAGCACAGAGTGGGCCCAGTGAATGTGTGTCTGTGTCCCAGATTGGCCCAGGGGATCTCCAGTTGGCCATCTCCGACTTGGGCCTGGGTTTCAACTGTAGTGCCCTACCTGTCCGCTGTGAGCCGTGGCAGGAGACTTGACTTCTATAAGCCTCAGCTTACATGTCCTGTAAAATAAAGATTAGTTTCTTCCTCAGCATCATGTTGAGGCTTAAATGAGGCAATGCTTTTAACTGCTCAACTTAGTTGGCCTGTGATGTGCACTCAGTAATTGATATCTGCCAATATTAGCAGTCATTCCAACTGGAATTGGAATACAGCATCTTTTTGGCCCTTTCTCTCGAGGAAGTGTGGCTTTGTCTGGCTGAATCGTTTCCTAAGGGCAGGGTGGGGTGCTTTTTTCTGACTGAGCATACAGAATCCCCCTCAGCAGCTGCTTTCATGCTTAAGAAGGTAATTACATAGAATTGTGAGCATTTTAGCCTTATGAACCATAATTTATACGTAAAAATGTTAACAAGAGGGAGCTTGACTCCTGTTTAGTAACTCCTGACATTTGATTCATCTCTTGGAGAAGATTATGAATCCATGTAAGTAATGGGTGTGGGTCACAGTGAGGCTTCTGAAATGATCATTGCTAAAGCAAGATTTTTGAGGTTGTGTATACAATCTAACAATTTTAAGATACAAATATGTGTGTCCAATTTATGTCCACAGTTGCTGACGTGAGTACTTTAAGTTAACCAATGAGGACTTCTATTTGAAACAGATATTTCATGTTAGTGGTGTGTTTATGCTCTGGGTAAATGTTATAATGCTAATGAAAGATTTGCAAGTCCATGATACTTAATTCAGCTAAGTGAAGACATGTGTAAGAGATCTCTCTTTGAGCTACAAAGTTAATTTCTAATATATGCTCTTGGTCCTGGCAGATCTTGTATTACATTCAAGAGTTCAAAATTTTCTGGTCAGCTGCAAACAAGTATTTGTAGCTCTAATTTAATATGGGGTTTTGTGAAAGGGAATCTGTACCTGTAAAACTTAAAAGTATCTTATTGTTTTCTTCATGGGACTAAATATTTGGCCCATGTGCTTGATGCCTGCCTCTTAGTCATTTTCTTTCTTATTCTTCAGCATTTAATTAGAATTTAATTCGCAACTCGAATTGACTCCCGAGACATCTGAAGCTCGGTTGCATTTTGGCAGAATGTCATTTGGGCATAATTTTTTGGTAACCAGAATCCAAAATGTTAGAGTTGCTAATAATTGGATCCAGGTTTGTATAAAAATTTATTCATTGTTTTCCATTGAAAAGATATTTCTTTCTCTCTTCCACAAGGAAGTTTCTGTTATTGCTCAGTTGACTGGTTACTAGTTCTGTTTGAAATAGCTAAGAACCAATTACCAAGTTTTCACCAAAAGCATGAAACTACAAAATCTTATTTTTCTACTCCTTTGATGTTATGAAGAAAGAAAATGTCTTGCCATTAAGTCAAAAGCTAATTTCACAGGTCTCCATGTCTCCTTTCACGTGACATTTCTCATTTCTTCTTCAGGCTCTGAGGGGGTAATGCCTGAGTAGGTTGTAATACATTTTCTTAATTCTTAGACTTTATATTTGCATAATTATATTTACAGAAACCTGGAGAGTGCTAATTTTGGTGTTAGGAATGAACAAAGGAAAAAAAAACAACATGATTTACTCTTGTTCTTGCATCTTTTCCTAAAAGCTGTTTAAGTCAGAGGTTTCAATAAATGAAAATGTTTGAACTTGGGGAGCCTGGCTGGCCCAGTCCGGTAAGCATCTGACTTTAGCTCAGGTCATGGTCTCAAGGTCCTGAGATCAAGCCCCATGTTGGACTCCCTGCTTAGCAAGGAGTCTGCTTCTCCCTCTTCCTCTGTCCCTCCCTGCTGCTTGAGCTCTCTCTCAAACAAATAAATAAATCTTAAAAAAAAAAAAAAAAAAGTTTGAACTTGACAAGTGTGATGGGATTTTGTCTTTTTTTTTTTTTTTTTTAAATATTGGGAAGCTAGTTTCAGCCAGGATTTTTTTTTTTTTGCAGGCTGTCTCCAATTCAGAACTTACTGTAGTAATAATCTCTGTGCTGAGGATAGGGATGGCTATCCATCCAAGGCTGCTTTCTGTCCTGACCCTGGTCTGGTCAGCAGTGGAATCCAAAGCTACCCAGCTGGTCCCTTAACTGCAAAACGTTTCCTTATTTGTACAATATGGGTGTTAAACCACATGTTTAAAAATTTTTTTTTCTATCCTAAAATTCTCTTCTGCACCCAGAGAACACATGTTAAATGCTTCGAGTGTCAATTTTCATTAGAGTAGAATTTGGTTTTATTAATTATTAACATCTTTTCAAAAGAAGTAATATTGAAATGTTGAGGTGGCTGCTTTTTAAACAGATGGAGTTTACAGAAAGGGGTCCACTTAGTGCTGTGAGGTAAGAGAGCAGGATCCAAAGCAATGTAGGAGCTAGGAGTTAGCAAAATGAGAGAGGGTGCGTTGTAGTGCATATGTGTGTTGAAATTTAGTAAGAAATTTAAAAAGGAGGAATATTATGTGCATATTAAAAGGCTTGGAAGGATGTTTCTTAGAAGTTGATAGTAGTTACCTTTGTGTGGTGGGAGGGCATGGATGACTTCTACACTTTTCTTATGTTCTTTTATAATTTTCAAATATCCAAGGAATGTTTTTAGTCATAAAAGTGGGAAATGTGGGGGCATCTGGGTGGCTTATTTGGTTGAGCATCTGCCTTCAGCCTAGATCATGATCTCCGGTCCTGGGATTGAGCCCCGTGTCAGGTTCTCTGCTCAGTGGAGAGCCTGCTGCTTCCTCTTCTTCTCTCTCTGCCTTCACCCCCCACCCCCTCCATGCTCTCTCTCTCACACACACACTCTCTCTCAAATAAATAAAATCTTTTTTAAAATTTTGGGAAAGGTGTGGCATACAGCAGGGGCAGGGGGAGTGCAACAGACTCATTGAGCCTGAAAATCCCCCTGTTTCACCTCAAAGAAAAACACCATGACTTCAGAGGGATAATGAGTAGTTTGGATAGTTGATGGAACTGAGGACTTTTTGCAGCAGAGTCCAATGAGAGTTTTCAATTTTAACCATTGAGAAAGAAATGGAGATGAAGCAGTGTAAGAATTTTGAGTTGGTTTTTACCAGGGGTAGCTGGTGTTTCTCCCTGTATGAATGGCCAGAAGAGCTCACAGCCATTCTCTGGAGTTCCATTCTGAGTATGGCTGGAAGCTTCTGGCAGCTATTTAGAATCCTGTAGACTTTGAAGGTATCTTTAGAGATACCAGGTATCATAGCTGCTCACATGGTCATGGCTGCATTGACAGCTGGCAGTAAATAATGTTCTCAGACAATATCAGAGAATTGGTCTTCATTTTATGAGCAGTGTGGAGCTCTTTGAATTTGGTGGGCATTGTGGGTGTCTTTGCTAACACATAGTGTTTGGGAACAGAAGTTTTACCTTTGAGATGCTTGTTAACGTTGAAGGTACTTTGCTTGTCACAAAGTCAGTACTGTTGCAGGTACTAATTGGATTGTTTAATAGTCTTGCTGTGAGGTACTCCTTCATGAGTCCCATCCTCATACTGCTTCCTTTCCCTGTTCACGTTGCCTCCAAATTTCTTCTAAAAGCAAGCCCCAGACTATTTAGCCATTTGTTTCAAATCACTCTAATGCTGAAACCTGTTGAATTGATGTAAATAATTATTGATTTAGGTAAAGTATCATAATAGTAAAAAAGTTAATGCCAGATTAACTTTTGCCAGTCAAACTGTATATACAGTCACACTGTATGTGATCCTCCTCATGCTGTCCTAGAATTTAACTTGAAGGGCAGGTAATGGTACTGGTGCCATAAATAAATCCTTCTGCAGTATCTTAGTTTTCCAAACAGTCAAACTTTGATGTCCTATTTGGGCTTGTGCAGTACACGTCTTGAGACAGAATGGATTTGGCCACCTCCAGACAGCAGCCCTGTGTAATTTGAGAAGAATGAACCTGGACATGGAAAAGTAAATGTTTTAATCTAACTGTTCTTTGTTCTCCTGACTCTCTAGACTGCACCACTTACTTGAATCCAGTGGGGAAGCATGTGATTGCTGATGCCCAGAACATCACCATCAGTCAGTATGCTTGCCACGACCAAGTGGCGGTCACCATTCTTTGGTCCCCAGGGGCTCTCGGTAAGTGGTCAAGATGGAGTCTACCATGTGGCCTTGGTGTGGGTAGTGAAGAACGCAGCGGTCCCATTGTGGCAACCTCCAGGGGCCAGGCAGGTCTTGACATAAGTGTAGGTGTGCTGTGTGCTTGGGCCCAGATACACTTCTTGCTTTGTTGCATATACTTGCTGGGCATGCACAGAGCTTGATACTATGCCTATGGCTCATCTTTGAGTCCTTTGGCTGTTACTGAGAGAGATGTGGGTTTGCAAAATAATGGTGTATGGTGATAAATCACACTGAAGCCTTCACCTCTGGGTCTCAGCAGTAGTTGGGGAACAGGTGACCTGTCTGAGGCTGTAATGGCCTCAGTATCCAGCATTGGCCATCTCTGTGCCCATATGGATATCCAGGCACAGCACTGGCATATGTTGTGAGTTTTCAGGAATATTCTAGTTTTCATAAAAACCCATAAAATCAATTCTTAAATGTTGGCAACAAACTGAATTTATTTAAACTATGTGGGCTGAGAAAAACCAAAATGAAGGAACAGAAGAGAAAAAAAAAAAAAAAACAGAAAAAAACAAACCCATGTTATTTGGCCAGATTCAGGTTAGGGCAGAGTCTGCTTATCCCCTTTAATAATGAGTTGCTGATATATCAGAGAGGATGCGATAGTTGGATGTGGGATGTGGGCAGGGCCCATTTGTTCAGATGTGCCTGGGTGTGAACCCAGATTCTGTGTTTACAAGAGCCCTCTAACCCTTGCCAAGCCCCGCTTCCACATCTGTAATGCTTCCCCATCTGTAATGTGCAGATGACTGCCTCTTGGTTTATTGTAAGATTTCCAGACACACACATGCAGTATATTTCTAGAAAGAGCTTTTTTTTTTTTAAGTTTTTATTTAAGTAATCTGTATACCCAACATGGGGCTTGAACTCGCAACCTTGAGATCAAGAGTTGCATGCTCCACCGACTGGACCAGCCAGCTACCCCTAGAAAGAGCTCTCAAAACACAGTGGCTGTTGGGGCACCTGGCCAGCTCAGTTGGTAAAGCATGTCAATCTTGATCTCGGGGTTATAAATTCAAGCCCCACGTTGGATGTAGAGATTACTTAAAAATAAAAACCTTTAAGAAAAAAAAGTGGAAAAAAACCCTCATACTAGTGGCTACTGTTACCATCATCAGAATCTGGTCCTCAACCTGCTCTTTGACATTGCCATCGAATCTTAGAATTAAAAAAAAAATAGCCAAGGGAAAAGTAAAATAAAAGCCTGGATTTCTTAATCTGAACAGGATAAATCTCAGAAAAATCAGACTGCAGGAGAGGTGAGTGCAGAATGAGGGAGGATAGATCAGACACATGGGCCTGACTCACTTATCCTTGTAAATACTGCTGGGTCTGAACGCAATGGGTTTTCCAAAAATAACATTATCTTAACATTTAAAGATAAAAACATTCTCTGTGGATAAACGGGAAGTGGTCATTCCATGTAAGGCTATACAGTTGAGGGGTTGGCCTGACAAATTGCAGGCTCCTTTAGAATGAAAGTAAGGGATGTGAGTGTGTGGTTGGAAAACTAACAGATGGAGCAGTGAGGGCAGAATGTAGTGCTCTTCCTGCAAGGTGATTTGTGGGTGGACAGGTTCTGTTTCTATGAAATTCTTTGAGATTCTATCAGGGAAAACCCTTGGAAGACAGAAGAGCATATGGGTTAAGAACACCAGTTTAGAGCCAGACACTCTTGGGTTTGAATCCCACACCTGCTGTTTAATTTCTGTGTAATCCTGGGCAGATTGTTCAGTGTCTCTATGCCTGTTTCCTCATCTATAAAATGGGGATTATATCTTCCTCCCATGGATGTTGGGAGGACTCATGAGTTTTAAATGATGGAAAGGAGCAAATAAGTTCCTTCATTGGAAGCTGCTCCATAAAGTTGCTAAACATGTAACTATAAGGCATTCCGAGTATTGTGATAAAGGTGTTACTATGATAGAAGATTTACATTTGCTGCTTCTTCCCACCACCCTCCCCTCCCCCCAGGCTTGGCATCGTGTTTTTTTAAGCCGGTCTTTTACAAATAAGGACTAGAACCACCTGCTCCCATCTCAGCTGATAAATTTTTATGAAATTGTGAAATGTACAGTCTTGAATCGTATTAATCACCCAGCTTTTGTTAAACAGGAGCTCTGGGGACATGGCATGAATTAAATCTTCGTATAAATAATGAGGATTTGTTCACTCTTTTTTTTTTTTTTAAAATCTCAAAAGGCAAATTCCTGTGAGATCTGCTAACTCGTTGTTGGTCTAAGACCTTGGATCTTGTTAGCATATCTGAATCTTAGGCTGTGGGTCAGCTGGCTCTCACCCCCACAGGAGGCTTTGTACTTAAGATGTAATGTGGCTGAGTAGGTACCTGCACATTCTATACCATGACCCCTGAAAATCTGAAGCTCTAATTGTAACTCCTTTGCCCTACTCACCATAAAATACGTGTTCTTCATCAAATAATGATAGAATTGGAGAACCTGTTCAAAAAAGATTCCCCTGTCCTTTGCCATCAATAATTTTCCCACCTGGTTAATTGCATCCTATGTCATTACGTTTGCCCTGTGAGGGAAGGGGTTGAAATTGTCTCCTCCTGTAGTGTTCAGAAAGAATGTGAAATCGATATCGCGCCAATTGAGGCCGACTTTGGGGATCTGCAGCTGCAGTTGGACCGTTCCAGTTTCCATGGGATGCAGAGCACTGGTACTGGCTCTTGTGATCAGCAGAGCTTAATCCTCAGGTGGCAGGAGGCTGGGCCAGTGCCTTTCAGCAGCGCTGTGGGCGTCTCAGGGCTTCTGAGGACTGTATGAAGAGCACACACTGGGCAGCCCTTGGGTGTCTGCCTTTCAGGCCTGATTAGAGCAAGAACTGCTTTGTAAATCACATAGACATTCTAAACTATTTAATCTCAAGCCTAGGAACCCCTTGGGTGCAGACACACACTTTGTTAGGAATTTTGTGCATTACTCAGTGAACCATGCCAGCAAATACAGGATGAAAACTTAAAGCGGAAACATGGTTTGGGGGGAGTCCCTCGTCAGCATTGGGAATTATCATCAGCTAAATACACCCTGTCTGATGACCTAGAAATTATATATTACACTGTAGACATTTAGGATCAATTGTGACTTGAGCCTGAGTGTTTGAACCCTAATGTCACAGAGGCAATGGACATTTGTGAAATGGCTGGCTGGATTAGAGGTAATTAATTAGTCATGATGGGACAGAGGAAATCACCTGGCCTGTACTAGAGGAATGCAGGGCATGTGGTTTTTTCCCTTTCTGCAAAACTTGGATATTCTGGCCAAAGTTAGAATTCCTTTAAGTCTGTTGTGTAGGTGGAAAGGACGGTAATCTTGGAGGAAGGAAAGTGTGTTCAAAGGTAATTAGGTCCGCTTTTAATAAAAGCATTCTGCTTTGCTTAGGCATCGAATTCCTAAAAGGATTTCGAGTAATACTGGAGGAGCTGAAGTCGGAGGGAAGACGGTGCCAACAACTGATTCTAAAGGACCCAAAGCAGCTCAACAGTAGCTTCAAAAGAACTGTAAGTCACACGCAGAGAATGTGTTCCTGAAGACATGCCACTGTTCTGGGGGTCTGAATGGTCTATTGAATGCCTGTGAAACCAGAGAAGGGGGGCAGTGGGGTCCACCCCTCCTGCCAAGGTGGGCAAGAAATAGCTTGGCAACACCCTAAGCCTGCTCCACACCCAGAGAAACCCTCCAGCACATCTCGCTGGTAAACACACCTCTCAGGTTACATGTCCTGGAAGGTGGCTTTGTGCTCTTAAGAATGTGTGAGCTCTTCCCCAAAAGCTTTGAGGTTCCGTATTAAGCAGCCATGGCTGCCTTGCTAAAGGACAGGCAGCATTGCTGATCTTTATTTCAGTTGAACATGGTCCAGAAAGTAGACCCCAGATCTGGAAGAGTGTCTGGGTGACTGTCAGGGAGGTCTGAAGGTCTTGTGTGTAGGCGGAGGGGTGGGTAATTTCTTCATGGTATCATGTCTGTTTTTATTCCCTTTTAGGGAATGGAATCTCAACCTTTCCTGAATATGAAATTTGAAACGGATTACTTTGTGAAGATTGTCCCCTTTCCTTCCATTAAAAATGAAAGCAATTACCACCCTTTCTTCTTCAGAACCCGTGGTGAGTATGCCCTGCTTGCCTGCTTCCCATGATGAGATTGCTCCTGATTCTAAGGACTTTTCAAAGAAATATATTCAAGAGCCCACCTAATACTGGTATGAAATCAGCATGGTTGAGGAGAAAAGCATCCAGAAAAGCAATTCTTAGAATTAAGATTTGGCCTAGGCAGAGTTCACCCAGCTAGAGATACCCATTGGCAACTTATTCAAGAATAGATGTGATGTTTGACTTTTTTTTGGAGGGGGGCGTGCAGCTGCTGTAAGATACATACATATATCTTTATATGTATGTATGTATTTTAAAGATTTTATAAATCTTTAAAATATATATATATATATATGTTTTAAAGATTTTGTTTATTTATTCATGAAAGACACAGAGAGAAGGCAGAGACATAGGCAGAGAGAGAAGCAGGCTCCCCATAGGGAGCCTGATGTGGGACTTGATTCCAGAACTCCAGAATCACGCCCCGAGCTGAAGGCAAATGCTCAACCGCTGAGCACCCAGGCATTCCAAGATATCCATATATTAAAACTACTTGGGGGAAACACACACACACACACACACAAACCTACTTGGAAAAAAAGAAAAAGCAAGACTAAAAAGTATTAGTTGATTTTGGACACAAAGAGTACAGCATGAAATAATTCCATCTTTTTTAACCTGTCATCAGGAAGGTGGCTTTTGGGATCCCTGGGTGGCGCAGCGGTTTAGCGCCTGCCTTTGGCCCAGGGCGCGATCCTGGAGAGCTGGGATCGAATCCCACGTCGGGCTCCCGGTGCATGGAGCCTGCTTCTCCCTCTGCCTGTGTCTCTGCCTCTCTCTCTCTCTCTCTCTCTGTGACTATCATAAATAAATAAAAATAAAAAAAAAATTTTTTTGAAAAAAAGGAAGGTGGCTTTTGTGAATGCCCATTTTCAGGATTCCATTAAGACAGCTAATCAGTAACCCTGAGACTGCCTCTTTCTAGAAAGTTAATTTGTTTAACATCTGTGTGTCAGGCCCTGTTCTAAATGCTTTCTAAATACTGACTCAGTTTACCCCCATCTCCACCCTTCAAAGAATTTAATCCTCCCATCTCTACTTATTAGATGTGGAATCACACACCCAGAGGTTAAAGAGCCTGGTGGGAGCTGGGATTTGAACCCAGAAGGCTGACTCTGGAGTCCACACTCCCCAGCCGACTATGCTGGGTTCCCTTCTCATCTGTTCTGTATGCGGTGTGCCTTTCCACAACCTGAATCACTGCTTTCAGATTTGGTTGCCCAGGCATCCTGAAGCCTGTAGCCATTCCCTCTTGCCTTCCTGGTCAGGCTTTCTGTCTGGCTTCCCAAGCCCCCAATGTTCAGCTGGCGGTCCAAATTGCCAGCACTTCTATGTGGTCTGATTGCTGGCCTCATCCTCCTCTATGATGTTTTTGTTCTCAACTCTATAACTCATACTCTGTTTTCTTTTTTTTTTCTTTTAATTGTATTAAAAGAAATGCAGCAAAGTTATAAAGTCTCATTTTCTTAAATAAAACATTATTTCATAAGGCAAAGATTATGTACATTCGACATCTCAATGCCTTACCCGTAACCAATGAGAGGATTCAAATATGTTTATGAAAAGCTCACCTTTGGGGATCCCTGGGTGGCGCAGCGGTTTGGCGCCTGCCTTTGGCCCAGGGCGCAATCCTAGAGACCCGGGATCGAATCCCACGTCGGGCTCCCGGTGCATGGAGCCAGCTTCTCCCTCTGTCTGTGTGTCTCTGCCTCTCTCTCTCTCTCTCTGTATGACTATCATAAATAAATAATAAAATTTAAAAAAAAGAAAAAAGAAAAGCTCACCTTTGTCAGAACTAGTGTAATTTTTTTAAAAAAAGATTTTATTTATTTATTCATCACACACACACACACACACACACACACACACACACACACACACACAGGCAGAGGGAGAAGCAGGCTCCATGCAGGGAGACTGATATGGGACTCCATCCCAGTACTCCAGGATCACGCCCTGAACCAAAGGCAGATGCTCAACTGCTAAGCTATCGAGGCATCCTAGAACTAGTGTAATTTAAGATTAATTTTTTCCTATCAAAATCAATGTGTCTGTTTGGGGGTGAGGCAGAGGTGGGAGATACGTTTATCACCATTTCAGTGCACTATGATCTTGATGCTGTCTTTGGTTTTCTTGGTGTTGTAGGAATATTTGCCAGAATGTTCTCCCTGGGTGAGCAGCATTGGCATATTGGACTAGCTGTTTGGCCTCTCTCGTCATTTTTTTTTTTTTTTAATCACATTTAAGCCCTGCTTCAAAGCCCTGTTGGCTTTGGTGCCTAGTGTTCAGTTTTGGTGCTACTACTTAGTAGATGTCTCGATGCCATTTTTTGACTCCCTTAGAGGATTTTACAGTAGAATGCTAGCAAAGTTTATAATAACCCTAAGATAGTTCCAGAATCACTCCAAAGTTCTCTTGTGCCTAAACACCTGTACAGTGGAGCAGGGCCTGGTTTTATTTCCGTTTACAGTTAAACCGGAACCTCCATGTGGCAGTAGCCTGAACACAGTCCTGCTGGCCTTGGCTGCTGGCCCTAAAACTATGTAATGCTTGACAAGCTTTAAAAGTCTGGGTGACTTTACACTCTTTTCATTTATTTGGCATAAAATGAACTGCATTAATATTTTTACATTGTACAATTTAAATTTTCATAAGATATAACTATGCTGTACTGGAAATCATTGCTGAATCGATGTATTTTATACTTTTTCCAACACTATCCGGAACCGTATATTTCTATTTTATTGAATTATTGGATGAGGAAAATGTCAAATTGTATTAAAACTAAAAATATGCATCTTTCTTAATAGCCTGCGACCTATTGTTACAGCCGGACAACCTGGCCTGTAAACCCTGTAAGTACAGGTGTTCTTGTCTTTCAAGTCTTGCCAGCACAGTGGTGCCGGGGTGGCCTCTGGGTGCTCATTCTGGGTCCTTCCTCCTCCCAGTCTGGAAGCCTCGGAACCTGAACATCACTCAGCACGGTTTGGACATGCAGGTGTCTTTTGATCACGCGCCACACACCTTTGGCTTCCGTTTCTTCTATCTTCATTATAAGCTCAAGCATGAAGGGCCTTTCAAGAGAAAGGCCTGTAAACAGGTGAGCTGCTCTCCATACATTAAGGAATACTACGTGTTTAATGTGACCCCTGGGCCCCTGGAATTTGGATGATTCAATGTGAATATTAGGCTTTAGTTCAGCAGTTGGTAGATATTCCAGAATGTTATGTCTCAGGGGTGCCCTTCATGCTCTCCAGTTATCTACACTCAGCTATTCCAGTGGTGATGAAGCCTGGGAAAGGTATTATCAAGGAAATAACAGAATTAAATATTTCTAGTTCATTCTGCTCTATTTTAAACATTAATTGGATGCTTGCTGTGTGCCAGTCACCAAACTTTATGCTCACTGAATCCTTACAACTCTGTGCAACAGAGGCTGCTGCCATCATCCCACTTTACAGATAGGGTGACCTGAGGCTCCATGATGTCACCTGGCTTGCTCAAGGCCACGCAGCTAATCAATGGAAAAAAACACATCTAGGAGCAGTCAGTGGCTTACGATCATACACATAGGCCAAAGTTAAGTAGAAACTCAGCCATCAAGTTTTTAAGCTAAAGGAGGTCAGCAAGAGGGGAAAATGTTTTGTGAAAGTGCACAGGACTGCTAGATCGCCTCTAGCAAGCACCAGGAGAGGTTTTTGGTCATAATAGCAGAACTTAGCACCTTCCTAGACGTGCTTCTGTGTTGTTGAGTTTTGCTTTCCTGCAGGCTCTCACCTCTGTCATTGACCTTCTGCTCAAGTTGAAATTATGGCACATAAAATATGCACAAACATGGGCAGGTAATTCCTTTCCTCACCCTTTCCATAAGTAAAGGTTGCAGCTTCTTTGTCTGCAAATGAAGTAGTCCTGCTGAGGGCACCACTAAGTATAGACTCTGACGGGGTTCTCTGGGCTCTCCCGGGCCTTCTTATCAGAGTAAAGTTCAGATCATGTGTAGCAGATAAACACGGCTGCTTTCTGATCTAATTTATGTATTCTGAACATAGTCGTGACTGGTGGCAGGTCTCCTTCAGCTCTGGGGGGAAAAGAGAGGTCCAGATGACCCTTATCCAGGAAGTGAGTTTTAAAAGTGTTGTTTTGTTTCTTTGCAGGAGCAAAATACAGAGACAACCAGCTGCCTCCTTCAAAATGTTTCTCCTGGGGATTATATAATTGAGGTGTGCATAACTCAAGAAAGCCCTATTATTAATTCTACAGAATGAATCTAGTTCATGTAGAATCCAACTGTTTACCACCCTAAAATTTCAAGCTATTGAGGGTGTGCACAGTTATCTTTTTACATGGTCCTTAATATGCTTTTTAAAAACTTTATATGTAATCAGTCTTTGATTTTTCTCAGTATTTCAAATATTTCATACAAATATTTTTATGAAACCATATAGTCCACATAACCATGATTTAAGAATTTCTATACCATATTCCTTTGTAGGGGAGGAAGAAATTCCTTCTTTCCTCCCTGGGTTCTTCCAGCTGGTTTAGGAATTAAATTGACATAAGGCAGATTAAGGATTTTGAGAAAAAACCCAGAGTCTTATTGAGTACTCACAGAGGCCCAGTAATGAAATTGAAAGCCAAAGAAATTACAAAGGCAGGCACAGTTTTTATGCTTTTTGGACAAAGAGATAATAAATTTGTGAGGAATTGACAGGATAAAGAAAATGGATGTTTGGGAACTTTAATTAGTAAGGAATACCAAGTGGGATTTAGGCTGGGATAATAAGATAAAAAGTAACAAGGTTTGTTTCTATAGCTTTCTCGACATTGAAGTCCCTATCTCAAACAATAAGGATATCTGTTTTGTTTTTTTTTTAAGATTTTGTTTATTTGAGAGAAAGGAGCACATGAGCTGGGAGGGAGGGGCAAAGGAAGAGGGAGAAGCAGACTCCCTGCTGAGGGGGGAGCCAGATATGGGGCTCCATCCCAGGACCTTGGGATCATGACCTGAGTTGAAGGCAGATGCTTAACTGACTGAGCCACACAGGGACCCCAAGGAGGTTCTTTTTACTTCTCGATACGGTGAGGGTATTTGTCATATGGGAGATATATTTCCTGCTTTGAGGGGGACAGAGGGAGGATCTGCTTGTCGTACTGCTTGTTTCCCCAGTAGCTTAGTTTCAAAATATTTACCAATAGGGCATTGTGCTACCTACTGGGGCCCCTACACCATTAGACTACAAAAATATGTTCTTAAAACCTTGGATTTAAAAACTTTGAGTAGTAAAACATAAAGGAAAAGTTACGCCAATTGTATCTGCCTCTATTTCTCTAGTTTTCTGCTGACATTTTTCTGTATAAATATACATGAAGTTCTAAATACCACTGAAAAAAGACAGGGGCACGTGGGTGGCTCAGTGGTTGAATGTCTGCCTTTGGCTCAGGTCATGATCCTGGGGTTCCCAGATCGAGTCCCACATTGGGCTCCCCGCGGGAAGCCTGCTTCTCCCTCTGCTTATGTCTCTGCCTCTCTCTGTGTGTCTCATGAATAAATAAACAAAATCTTAAAAAAAAAAAAAGCAAATGGGGTGTGTGTGTGTATATATGTGTATGTAAATATATATATAAATATATAATTTTAGATTACTTTTCCAGTATCAAACATACTACAAAAACAGGAATAAAAGAAAAATAGAAAAGGAAATTAAAAGTTTGTCCATAGCTCTGCTATTCAGAGACCATCAACATGTCTTAACATTTTGGGAGAAACACTGGTTGTATGACTTGGTAGCGGTATGTGGTTTTGAAGTGACACACCCTCTTAAAGCATTCATGGCAGCCCAGGAAAATTAGTGGTAGGATGCCACTGTAATTGAAGATTGTTAGAATGTGGAGCTCACTCGCTGAATTCATCAGTGAATGAACAATGATGGATTCATGCAAGGTGATGAGGTGGAGAGTTTTGCATTCATAAAGCAGAGATTTATCTGATTTAATATCCAGTCGAGGCTCATAAATGATCCTAGGCAGTAGCTGTTCTTCCTTCTGCCCCCTACTGCCCGCAGATGGAAAAATGAATGAAATTGGCTGAGATGTTATCACTTAAAAAAAATAATGATACAGCATCCTCTGTTTTGCAGCTGGTGGATGACACTAATACAACTAGAAAAGTGATGCATTATGCCTTAAAGCCAGGTATGTTTTTTTTTTTTCCTGTGTGAAATGTTGGCTCTGAACTACAGCAGACCATGCACTTTGATACTTTCTGTACTTCATAATTTGTAAAACCAAAACACATCATTTGAGCCCCTCTTTTTTTAAAAGGTGTTCCATCAGGGGTGCCTGGGTGGCTCAGTCACTTGAGTGTCCACAACTTTTGATTTCAACTCCAGTCATGATCTCAGGGGTTCGTGAGATCAAGCCCTGTGTTGGGCTCCATGCTGAGCATGGGGAGTCTGCTTGAGATTCTCTCCCTCCCACTCCCACTGCCCCTCTCCCCTACTCACTCTTTAAAATAAAAAGGTATTGCATCAAAGCTAACTTTCCTTCCATCCTAATGTCAATGTCTGGGAGATCGAGGCCACTGTGGTTGGTGTGTGTCTGTGTGTAGCTGGGACTAAATAGTCACTGGTCCTTGGAAGAAAAGTGGTGGGAAGTGAGGTTTCCTAAGGCTGAATTCTCACAAGTGGTCACTGTGAATTGTATTCTACAACTCCCCCTCCCTTTTCAAATATTTTATTTATTTATTCATGAGAGATGCAGAGGGAGAAGCAGGCTCCATGCAGGGAGCCCGATGTGGGACTCGATCCCAGGACTCCAGGGATCATGTCCTGGGCTAAACCACTGAGCCACTCAGGGATCCTATACTCTACAAACCTTTAAAAGGAATTCTTTGTAATCACCAGACCAAAGCTAGAGAAATGTGGTCAAGGGGTCCTAGCACCTGTTAGGCAACTTATGTTTAAAAAGAGGAAAAAGAGGGGTGCCTGGCTAGCTCAGTAGAGCATGTGACTCTTGACCTTGGAGTTGTGAGTTCAAGCCCCATATTTGGTGTAGAGATTACTTAAATTAAAAAATCTTAAGGAAGAAAAAAGAAAAGGAGGGATTTCTTTGAACTTGCGCTGCTTAAGTTTCAAACCTTCTCTGAAATTTCCCAGCACATTCCCCGTGGGCTGGGCCCATTAGGGCTGTTGCCATCACCGTGCCGCTGGTTGTCATCTCAGCATTTGCTACCCTCTTCACTGTGATGTGCCGCAAGAAGCAACAAGGTATCTCTTTGTGTGGTGTGTTCTTCCCAAGTTGGCAGGACACCAGCCAACAGAGGGAGTCAGGAGCCTTTGGCGCCCCCGCCCCCCAAATGGGCATTTGGGAGGCCACATAGGTCCTTTAGTTTCCTAGCATTGAAATACTTGGCTTTTAACCTCAGGAGCGCCATGAACACGAAGCCATAATCCTATTCCCAGACTCAGGATAGTAAATTTAAGAATATAGATGAAGTCTAAAAGTATGAGTAAGGGTAGAGGTAGGATGTCATTACTTATAAAAGACAGGTGTTGGGAGGGAACTTTCTGGGGAGCTTGGAAATGTTTTATATCTTGATCTGAGTGGTGGTTACATAGGTATATACTTAGATAAGAATTTACTGAGATGTACTCTTAAGACTTACGTACTTTATTTTTTTTTAAGATCTTATTTATTTATTCATGAGAGACACAGATAGAGAGGCAGAGATACAGGCAGAGGGAGAAGCAGACTCCATGCAGGGAGCCCGATGTGGGACTCGATCCTGGGTCTCCAGGATCACGCCCTGGACTGAAGGCAGGCGCCAAACCGATGAGCCACCTAGGTTGACCCAAGACTTACGTACTTTATTATTTTTTTAATTTTTATTTTTTTATGATAGTCACAGAGAGAGAGAGAGAGAGAGAGAGGCAGAGACATAGGCAGAGGGAGAAGCAGGCTCCATGCACCAGGAGCCCGACGTGGGATTCGATCCCAGGTCTCCAGGATCGCGCCCTGGGCCAAAGGCAGGCACTAAACCACTGCCACCCAGGGATCCCGACTTACATACTTTAAAGTCATCGCTCAGCAGGGTTTGCCTTCCCTCTCTCCCTCCCTCCTCCCTTCCTTCCTTTTTTTTAAGAAGGTCAGCTCTTTTAGTGTTTAATTGGTAGATATACTTGGTTGTGAGACCAGCTTCTGGGTGCTCTCTGCTGACCAGGGTGGTCCCTTCAGTTTTCTTGGCTTACTCCAACTCAATTTCAGGTGAACAACTAATTTTGGCCGCTTGTTGCTCCCCTGGGGAAATCCGCTCTCCTATTTCCAGTGGTGACCCAGGGGCTGGGGAGGTGGGGACTGGGATCTCAGGTGTGCATATCAACTGTTGTTTCTTGAAGAGGCATTAGGTCCCGAGTCTTAGGGAACAGGATAAACCATTGGCTCGTAGGCATCAACCCTATCTTCTTTTCCAATTTAGAAAATATATATTCACATTTAGATGAAGAGAGTTCTGAGTCTTCCTCGTACACCACGGCACTCCCCAGAGAGAGGCTCCGGCCACGGCCAAAGGTCTTCCTCTGCTATTCCAGTAAAGATGGCCAGAATCACATGAATGTTGTCCGGTGTTTTGCCTACTTCCTGCAGGACTTCTGCGGCTGTGAGGTGAGCAATCTGAAATCTCTTCTCTTCCCCTGGGTAGGACATGTGCTCCCATGCTCTCCCTTCTATCTCCTTCCCTACAGGCCTCTGGGTGACACCTAGGACCTTGCTTCCTTCCAAATTTGGGTCAGCCTCACACTCCTCCCTCAGCCTGCCCTACCTATCACTACCATAGCACTAAATGTTTCCTAATACTTAGTCCTAACCCTGACACACTCCTGCTCAAAAGCCTTTAGTGGCATCTAACTGGTAGGAAGTTTTATAAACATCAAGGAGATCGTGGACAGCCCGGGTGGCTCAGCGGTTTAGTGCCGCCTTTAGCCCAGGGAGTGATCCTGGAGACCTGGGATCGAGTCCCACATCAGGCTCCCTGCATAGAGCCTGCTTCTCCCTCTGCCTGTGTCTCTGCCTGTGTCTCTGTCTCTCATGAATAAATAAATAAAATCTTAAAAAAAAAAAAAAAAGATTGTGCAGTTGCCTGGAAGGAAATGGCATATCCACTGAGAACATGTAACAGGAGTAGGGGGAGGGGGTCATTCAAGACACCTGGTGAGCCTTGACCGGCCAAAGAGAGGATGGAAGATAAAACAGCAGGCTTAGACAATTCTTTGGAGTAGTTTTGCTGAGAAGGGAGAATAATAATATGTCAAGTACTCAAATGGTCAGCTCTGGTTTCTTGACTGTCTCTTGAGTTAAAGCTATTAATATGTAGCTTTTCTATAATGTGATAGTGCTAATTTTCAGGTGAAGTGAAATTTGAAGCTGTCATGGAAGGCACACTCTGTTTCTTACCAATGCAAGAACTGTACAATAGCTGTGTAATTAAAGTTATTTGTGCTTTGATTACTGCCCACTGGTGGGTGTCTTAGTGTCTCCATGTGGCAAGGCTGCCCCCTAGTGTCAATAATACCTATTTACAAGCTGAAGCTAGGGAGATGCACAGATCCAAACTGCAAACTCCAGCTGGTGCAACACAGTCTTCAGACACGGACAACCCATGGGCTCTGCTTTGTAACTAACTAGCCTCAGGGTGGAAGTGTCTTCCAATTATGAGTGTAATACTTACTGTAGAAAATTTGGAAACAAAGATGACCAAAAAAAATGGCCTATAATCTCAACCTAGAGAAAGAGGAACACAGTTAATATCTGGTCTGTTTGCTTCCAATTTCTTTCTTCACAGATGAACTCATGCATACAGTTTTGCATTTAGGGTAGATTAGAATAATTTTCCTGTCTTTTCATTTAATAACTTTACACTACTGAAAGTTTTATGTAAACTGCAATTGTATTTTATTTTGTAAAGTTTTTATTTAAATTCCTATTAGTTAACATACAGTGTAGTATTATTTTCAGGTATATGATATTCAGCACTTCCATATATCACCCAGTGCTCATCACAATGAATCCCCATTCCGCATTTCTCCTATCTTCCCACCTTCTCCCTTCTACTAACCCTCAGTTTGTTCTCTATAGTTAAGAGTCTGTTTCTTGGTTTGCTGCTCTCTTTTTCCCCTTTAGGATTCTTTGGCTTCTTAAATTCCACATACAAATGAAATCATATCATGTTTGTCTTTTTTCGACTTATTTTGTTTAGCATGATACTTTCTAGTTCCATCCATGTACTTGCAAATGACAAGATTTTATTATTTTTGGTAGCTGAATAATACTCCATTATATCTATATGCATACTACATCTTTATCCATGCATCAGTCGATGAACATTTGGGCTCTTCCCCTAATTTGGCCATTGTTGATAATGCTGCTATAAATATCAGGGTGCATATATCCTTTCAAATTAGTATTTTTATATTCTTTGGGTAAAGATCTAGTGCAATTGTTAGATTGTAGAGTAGTTCTATTTTTAACTTTTTGAGGAATTTCCATAGTGTTTTCCAGAGTGGCTGCACCATGCAATTTTAAACAGCCACGTGATCCATCATATCAACTCTCTATAATTGAGTTATTTCAAATTGCTAAACATCTCAGTAGTTCAATTTTGCCTCATTTCTGATGACTTTGCAGGGATAGAAGCCTGGAAATGGAATTGCTGTATCAAAGATGGGAACATTTTAAAAATGTTTGGTATATACTTCCAGTTAGCTTTTAGAATGTATAATGCAAGGGAATGTAAAGCAATTCAGGATTATTTTCAGCAAGTGAGTGGATGTTGAACTGTGTTCCTTAGAGCCAAAGAAGAAGACAAAGTCATTTCAGAGCCCCCTTCCCCATTAGAGACTGTGGCTCTCATTCAGGCATATAGCCACTGAGGATTAGTTTCTGAACTACAGAAAGAAAGAGGCTGGTAAAACTGCCAAGAGACATTTTTAGCAGAATCAGATGAAAATGGTCTAAGAAGGTGAAGCCCTCTGAGGGGCACATGCATGCCTGGTTTTCTCTCCTTTCTTGGTGCCTCTCCCTCTCACCCCCTCCCAGAATCTCCTTTGGATGGAAGACCTTATATGGATATGACACCCCATAGACTGCTTATGAAGTCATGGTGGGAGGTGCCACGTCACTCACAAATGAGTTAACCAGAGTGGCTGTCCTCTTTGTTCCACATGCTCTCTGGATGTGAGTCCACCAGCCTTGTGGGCAAGTCTGGCATGCAGACCTGAGCCTCTTTCCTGCCTGCTTTGGAGTCCTGCACCCAGTTTCATCCATCATCACCTTCCATCACCATGCAGCTCCACTCATCACACAGACTGACTGACCCCAGTGTGCTCATTGTCTGTGGTCACTAGCACAGAGTCCCTCGAAGGCCTCACTTGTGATATGTGACTTTGGCAGGTTGCTAGAAGCTCTGTGTGTCCATCTTCTCCCTGGTGGGGTGAGATCAGGAATGGCTCCGTGTCAGGCAGAAGCAAGGGCATGATGCCGGAGTCCTGGCATATGACTGTCACCCATAGAATGTTAGCTATTCTGGGACCCCGGCACCCCGGAGCCTGCACACAGCTGTGCCGCTAATACGTAAAGGATGGATAATGTGACCCTCTTGTAACACTCTTGTTTTTGTTACCTGAGTCTCCTCTCCAGGCTGTATAGGTGAGTGAGGCCCATGTTCTCTTTCCAGGTGGCTCTGGACCTGTGGGAGGACTTCAGCCTGTGCAGAGAAGGACAGAGAGAATGGGTCATCCAGAAGATCCACGAGTCACAGTTCATCATCGTGGTGTGTTCCAAAGGCATGAAGTACTTTGTGGACAAGAAGAACTACAAGCACAGAGGTGGAGGCCGGGGCTCGGGAAAGGGTGAGCTCTTCTTGGTGGCTGTGTCGGCCATCGCAGAAAAGCTGCGCCAGGCCAAGCAGAGCTCCTCAGGCCAGCTCAGCAAGTTCATCACCGTTTACTTTGATTACTCATGCGAGGGAGACGTTCCCGGCGTCCTGGACCTGAGCACCAAGTACAAGCTCATGGACAACCTTCCCCAGCTCTGTTCCCATCTGCACTCCCGAGACCACGGCCTTCCGGAGTCGGGGCCGCACCCTGGGCAGGTGAGCAGAAGGAACTACTTTCGGAGCAAGTCGGGCCGCTCCCTTTACGTGGCCATTTGCAACATGCACCAGTTCATCGATGAGGAGCCCGACTGGTTTGAGAAGCAGTTCGTTCCCCTCCGCCCTCCCCCCCTCCACTCCCGAGAGCCGGTGCTGGAGAAGTTTGACTCAGGCTTGGTGTTAAATGACGTCGTGTGCAAACCAGGGCCCGACAGCAGCAATTTCTGCCTCAAGGCTGAGGCTGTGGCCCCTGGGGCGCAGGCCGACTCGCCCTCCGAGGGCCCGCACTTGGGCCTGGACCAAGACACAGAAGTGGGGCCCGGGCCCGGCGGGGGCTCGGTCCTGCGGCCCCTGCTGCACGCCGTGAAAGCCCCCGGCCCCTTGGACATGCCTCGGGACTCGGGCATCTACGACTCGTCCGTGCCCTCCTCGGAGCTGTCCCTGCCCTTAATGGAAGGACTGTCGGCAGACCACACAGAGACATCTTCGCTGACAGAGAGCGTGTCGTCCTCCTCTGGCCTGGGTAAGGTGCAGGGGGAGCCAAGAATGCCTTTGGGTTGGGTTCCTGATGCAGGCCACAGCCTTTGTCTCTAGTTCCCAAATCCATGAGACTGTCTCTCTACTTTTGCTGCACGCTTACTGGCACTGAATCCTTATGGGAGGTTACAGACTCCATTGATAGTCTCGATTTATTCCAGGCAATGGGAATGTTCCCATGTGTGAACTGCTGGAATACTGAGGCTCAGTTATGGTGAGCGGCCCAGTCCCTGCAGGAGGTGTTATGAAACATACAGTGTGTGCATTATATCACCTTCCTGAACTCTGCAGACCTCTGGCAGGCACCAATAGGCAGCTTGCCCCAAGGATATTGGTTGGGGGGGGTTCTGTGGACCTTTATCTTTGCTGGGATTTGTAGTGTTCACCATCCCTCACCTATGCCAGTGACTTAAAAGCCACATCTTTTAATAATCTTGGGATTGGTGGACACAGTGTTTGCTCCATCAAAGCTCAGCACAGGGCCAAGTAGGAGGGCTCTGAAGGAGAGTTCTGTCTCCCCAGGGAGCACCAGCAGGATGCCACCTGGGGCTTCTCCTTACAGTGTCTGTGGCTAGCTGGAGTCATGCATGAAAACCCTTGGCCCTCAACTAAGAGAACCTGCCAACAGGTTGACAGTGCCCTGTCCTGAGTTGGTTGGTAGGCCTGCCTCACTTGTAAAGCCAGATTCAACCACATTCTGGCCTTAGCACCCGCCCCAGTGAAGTACAATGACGTGTGGCTCTGCCCTGTTTTCTTTCCTTAGGTGAGGAGGATCCTCCTGCCTTCCCTTCCAAGCTTCTCACATCTGGGGTGTGCAAAGCAGAGCCTGGTTGCTGCAGCTACACTGGTGAACTCCATGCGGTCGCCCCTTTGTAACAAAATGGAAGAGTCTAAGCATTGCCACTTTAGCTGCCGCCTCTCTCTGGTCCCCCAGCTCTTCTCTCTGGTTGCGCAGTCCACTTGGAGCTGAGGTCTCCTGCAAGGATACTTGGAGTGAAATTTGGGCCAGTACTTGCTCTCCTTGTCCCATCCCTCTACCTGATATCTTGGCAGAGTCTCCAACTTTCTAAAACTGTATGGATCTCTGAAAGGCATGTCCATAAGGTCAGACCTTGGATTAGAGCCAATTCTGGGAGGTAGGAGGATATATGCACAGAGAAACAGCAACGTACCTGCACTGATTATTCAGATTGTATTTATCTCTCCAAACTTTGCCTGTTTGCTGTTGGCTACTTTGATTTGAAATGCTTTGTGGAAGAAGCACTTTTAGCACCATTATAGCCACAGAAGTCAAGTGCCAGTATATCTGGAATCCATGTTGTTACAGATGATGATCTTGTCTGGTTTTGGTATAGAATTTACAGTACTACGGATGTTAAAAAAAGCTGATTCGAAGGTCGAGAAAGTAACTGACTATACTATCACCTTTCATGAAATAAGTCTCTATGTACTAGTGGTGCCATAGCTGGCTGAGGTGGGGGCTGCAGGGTCAGGCTTACCATGCTGACAGTTTTTTTTCTGACATGGGCTGGTCATTGCACAGAAAGCACCATAACTCAGGACACAGGACCACCTCTTGGTTTGAGTAGGCATCATGTGGGGCCCAGATCTGCATGCCAAGTTTCCTTGGGTTCCATTTACTGTGCAGTATCTCAGATGTTGCTGCCTGGAAGTTTATTTTTAAAAGACTAATACCCAACTGAGCTGTATTACTGGAAGCTGGAGTTCATGCTTCAGTTGGCTTCTGATCTAAAGCTGTGTCCAGAA
This sequence comes from Vulpes lagopus, assembly GCF_018345385.1. Classification (NCBI taxonomy): domain Eukaryota; kingdom Metazoa; phylum Chordata; class Mammalia; order Carnivora; family Canidae; genus Vulpes; species Vulpes lagopus. Next base: position 24,902,828 of record NC_054830.1, on the reverse strand, counting down.
TATTAGGGATCAGAATCAATTGAAATATGGCAGTGTGTGCAGGTGGCAGCCACTTAATCTGCTGAACTGGTTTCGTCTAATGAGAAGTCTCATTTTAAGATGGTGAGGAGAGATCTGTCACAAAGATGAGTGTGCGCTTCTAATACCGTCTGAAGAAGACATGAGACCTGAAATCATTGAATTCTTGAATCTTAAAGTACTCCCTCCCAACAACCCAGCCTGTGAATCATGTTTCACTTCGTGTTTCTGTTGTACTTACCCAATGAAAGATTTGTCTCTTGTGCTCTATCCTACCAAAAATAGCTGTCTAGAGCTTAGAAGGAAAATATTTGCTTTAAAAAAGGAAAAGTAAATGTTCTGTTTCTATGAATGATGATTCTACAGAATTTGTTTCCAAAGGAAAAATAGTTGTTCAAATCTTGTTTGTTTATTAGCATGTAGGTAAGGATACCTTGGTCTTCCCTGTGAAAAGCCTTCTTCCCATGTCCCTGAGGGGTTGTGAGGATCTTTCTCCATGTTTTTCATGGGTGTTGCTGGATTTTGGCACTCTGCTTTTACTCAGCATTCACACAGGGGACCTTGGGTTTCACTCCTCTAGCAGATAGGACCAATATGAAGGGAGATGAGAAACCTCTCAAGGAGGGGTAGGAGGTGAAATGGGGCATGACTTTTCCACCGAAGCACGTGCTTGGCAGGTGGGGAAGGGAAGGTTTGCAGCCTTGCTGGAAAGAAGAGGTTTGTGTGTATTTTTGATGCAAATGCCATACTCCATGTTCTGTAAAGGCAGCTGACGGCCTTGGGAGAAGAACGTGCTTGTCTGTTCTACCGGCATCGAATTTCCTGCAGCTGCTCTGAAGGGGAGACAAGTGAGCTGCAGAACCGTCTCCCCCATAAAGCCAGGCATCTTGTTGGAGAAGAGATGTTCCATGTCACCGTGGAATCTGGGACAAGTGCAGAGCTCCTGCCCATGTGTGACTGCCCTGCCATTCCGTCATCAGGATAAGTTCTGCAAGGGAGATTGGTCAGTCCAAACTTGCCAACATGAAAATTCACTTCGGAACATTATCAGGAAGATTGAGGCCAAGAAATGATGCATGCTCCAAAGTAACCATGAGGAGCTACTTTTAGGATATTCAACTTTGCACATAAAATGAAGCATCTCTGAGAAAGTGACCCCAGGAACAGCATGGAGGGGTGCCAGGTGGGGCAGGGAGCATCAGCTGAGCTCCATGATCATGGGCAGGGAGCTTGCTAAATGAACTTAACTTCTTATGAAAATGCAAGGGAAAAATATGCTAGACCAAAAATCAGGTAAAATTCTAGTTTGGATTTAGGGTTTAGATGGTTATTTTCAAGTACTAATTTTTTATGTTCAACACAATTCTAACATACCGAGTAGCAAAACCATAGTGTGAAGGCCTAAGTCAGACTAAGTTGAGATGTTCCAACTTTGTGGTTTTGCTTTATTAGCTTCAGTTTTTTGTTTTTTTTTTTTTTAAACCCTCCGATCTCGTGCTGGGAATGAGAACAGTTGCCTTGTAGATTAAGGCAAAACGTCTGTTTTAAGCAAAGCTGCATTCTTTGACTGATACTGTCCTGGGTAATGGAAATGCTAAGACAGAATTCAGATAAAACTTCTGCCAAATTGCAGGCTTTTAGAAATTTTAGAAACAATAATTAGAATATAGGGATGACCTCAATGAAAAGCTAAGAGGCTTGTGTGGCTAAGTTAGCTGGTGTCCTCTGCGCAGGAGACCAGAGGTAGATGCAAGGAGCCAGGTAAGCAGATCTCGAAGGTAGTTGAAGGTAGGGAGCTAGTCGTTCATCTTAACTCACCAGTGCCCTACAGAAAGGACTTAGCATTTGACATAGCTTTGCAGAGTGGGGAGGGATCAGAGAGGCAGAAGCCTGGGTAAAGGTGTGCTTTTCTCCCAGGAATTGGCTACAAGCAACCAGAACTTACCCGGACAGACCTGGCCCAGCCACATAGTGGGGGCAGAGTGTCCTCCAGAGGGCCAAATCCTGGGCCTTTTGAGGCACATTGATCTTCAGAAAGAATCTGAAGTCATTCAGGTCCAGGCCCAGGTATTCAGGTTGGGCGACCCAGCCAGGTAATAGCATTTTGAGCCAAAAAAATGAGACAGGGCCTTAAAATCATGAGACATGTTTTGATTGACACATGAGTAATAATTGAAGACAGTCCCAGAGCACAAGTTCACAAAGTGTCTTTAGCAACTATGACATCATTGGAATCAACGCATAGTAATTTCAGTGTACATAAGTTGTATGTTAGAGTTCAGTCTTGCTACTTCATAGCTGCAAATGTCTTTTTTTTTTTTCTTTTTTTGAACCAACCCCTAATCTCAGGTTCCCTGATTTAAGCACAAATAAACAGGAAGATTGTCCCTTCAAAAATGTCGAGTTACTTGATTTTTGGAACTTTTCCTTTCTTCAGACTTAGGCATCTTTTAGAAGAAAAAAAAGAAGGAAAAAAAAAACCCCTATTTTATTCCTGGAGAAGAAATGATACACCCTCTTCTTAAAGAAAACCCTGTAGTCCCCAGTAGCCTCAGCACTAATTTGGCTCTCTTAGAGGGGAGAATTATTCTTTGTGTCCTTATTGGAAAGAGGTAGACAGTACCAATGTGAAAGTTATTAGCCTTTTCTGTTTTAAATTGTTTGTGAAGACTGCTGCTCTTATTTAGCAGATGCTATGCCTTTGAGGGTAGCCAGTGCAGCAGGCCAGGAATAATGATAAATAAGGTGTGGTGATAAATGGCAATGACCTACCTTCTCAGTGTCAGAGAGGCCATAGGGCATGGCGAGGACTGTGGCAAACTGAAGTGCTTCCTGTCCCACCTCTAGGAAGGCAGCTATTCCGGTCAGTTGTGGCCATGTGGTACTTACTGATTTTCCCATTTTTCAAGAGAAGCTGAGAATCTGGATTCTTTTTTTTTTTTTAGGTAGACTCCATGCCAGTGTGGAGTCCAATATAGGGCTTGAACTCATGGTTTCAAGATCAAGACCTGACCTAATATCAAGAGTCAGATGCTTAACCCAACTGAGCCAGACACCCAGGCACCCCGAGAATCTGGGTTTTTATGTGAAAAATTATAATTTTTTTTAGAATGTTGGCAGCTAAATAATTTTTTTTTTCAATTCAGGCTCAACACCTGAGCAGGCCTGATTTGTCCCCTAGCTGCCAGTTTGCCACCTCTGCCTTGTAAGATTTGAAATGAAAAGCATTCATGGTGATTACAGATGTCTGGTATCACCAGAAAATGCTCTCTCACTAAATGCAGCTGATGGCTAGATTGCTTTTTCCCGAACTTGCTCCCCCAAAGAAGTCTGATAGGATTGTGAATGTATTTGAAATATTTTGATTGCTTCTTTACATTTCATGGTGCCTTAAGAGAAAGGCAAGCCAGTTACTAATTTCAAAATCAGATTTATGTTCTCCAATTTTAAAAACACTTGGAACAATTTTCACTTAAACTCCACAATCTAAAGGACCTATTTATAGCTTTAGTTCTTGGCTTAATAATTCTTTAAATGATGTGCAATTCTGAATTTAGGCCAAGGCTTAATGAGAAAAGCAGGGATTGTGGGGAGTGAGGCAAGGAATCCCAAGTGTCCACTAGAGCCAGGTATTTGCATTGTCTTCTGTTTTAAATGATCTGTGAATTGACTCTGTTTTGGAGATGTGAAACAGTATATGGAGAAAAGCTTTTCCTGATACTGAGAGATCAGTTAGGAGTCCTCATGGGGTGTTGGGTCATCCTTTCTATGTCACCTCCTTTCCAGGCTCAGGGTGGAAATAAACAAAAGGAAGTCTGACTGTAAGCCAATAGCTTGGATTCCAATTTCAGAGATTTGGAGCTGGGAGAAAGTTTGGATCATCTAGCATGTTTCCCCGCTCTGGTGTCAGCCAGGGCTGAGCCTGAATTATTTCAAACATATGGCTATGGATGGGATTCTGGATTTTCAGTGAGGGAAATTCAGTAACCTACCCTGCTGATCAGATAGTTCTTTGTACGTCTTACAGAAATTCAAACCAGCTTTCTTTTGTTCTGCATGTAGTGGAAAAAGAACAGCTGGTTACCTTCCGTGTATTTGGAAACCACAGTGAAGTCATCCCCCTGGTAAATAATCCCACCTACTTAAACCATTCTTCATAGCTCTTGTTTTGCAAGGGCTTGATAATTTTCACTGCTCTTCTGTGTCTCAGCTTCATGCTCCATTTGGTTGTGCAAACAGAACATGGTGCCTTATTCACATTGGTGCCTTGTGGAGGCCAAGCTCTGGATGGGGATTATAGGGAAATCCTCATGTGCCCGGCTTCTCTTACTATTTAAAACTATAATGGCACTTTTAAGAAGTGGTATATTGCCTATATTAATTCTGAGGATTACTTGGTTGCCACATCCATCCCCCTTCCCAGCAATAGCCTGTTATGTTTTTCCCCCGCTCCTGTGGTCAGATACTTGGTGCTTATTCCTGAGCTTCTTCAAGATACTTTTCAAGACTAGCTCTTACCATCTGAGTGGCAGCTACCCCTCCCTCACAATTTTGGATTCTATTTTTACGTATCTCTAAACATCACCTTTAATTCATGACTCACAATATTATGAAATGGTTTGGACTTCGGGTTAGCCCCTGGTGAGATACAGAGCAGTTGCTAAGAACTGATTTGCAAAGAGAGTGAGGGAGGACCTCCTGGGGAATTTTGGCCAATTGTCTTCCCTCCTGTTCTTTGGTTTCTCCCTGAAATTCATCTGGGACCACAGACTCTTCAAGAGCTTTCCTGTGTTCTGAAGTCATGATTCCAACTCTGGCTAGAGTCATGGCTCTGAATGGACTCAACACTGTGTTTTCCCCAGTCAGAAGTCTGACAAGAGCAAACCAATTATGATCGTGTCTGATGTTTATGTCAAGTAAAATTTCAGTCGAGAAGATTCAAAGAACCATACTCCTGTTTGTACACGATGTAGACAAAGTTGCCTGCTCCATCCATTAGATGAAAAAACTACCATCGGGTCACACTCATGTGTAACTGTTATTTAAAAGTTTCATTTTTTTCCTCAAGAAAAAACATGGTGAGTCTGGACAGAGCAAAAACTTTTGTAAAAACCACATGTGTTCATTTAGAGATTAGGTAACTTCTATTTTCACTTTTTTTTACTACAGAAGCTCCCTGTACTACGTTTTGGGGGAAAAGCCTGTGGAACATGAACATGGTGGTTGTTGTCATTGTCTTTGTTTCTTCTTTAAGATTGTCATTGGTGGGGTTTGGTGGAATAGTGAGCACTGACAGACTGTAGCAGTGTGCTATATTTTTACATTGAAAACAGTGTCTTATTTGATTTGTACATAACTGTAAATAGGTGGCAGTAGGTCACAGCTGACAATTGCAAAATGTTGTTTTTGTACCTTAGAATTTCTGCACCGAATAAAATGTTTTAAGATTGCAGTGGTTCATTGTTCTACATCTTTCCTGTTTGCTGAGGAGCTGGGTTCCTAGCACAGTTTTCTGAGGGCTCTGCCTCTGAAATGGAGAGAGATTATCCAGGGTGAGGAGGAGAGGGTGGCCAGTAGGTCTTGCACATGAAATCTGCTGCCTTGACCATTTACTTTGCCTTCTGGCGTCCAGGAGTGTATTGCCTGTGTGGAGTCAGGAGCAGGGATATTCATGTCAAGGAGAAATTTGACTGTCATAACAAATAGACCTTTTCAGAAATTTGAAAAAGAGGAATGCCCAGGTGGCTCAGTTGGTTGAGCATCTGACTCGGTTTTGGCTCAGGTGGTGATCTTAGGGTCCTGGGATCGAGCCCCATGTCGGGTTTCCTGCTCAGCGGGGAGTCTACTTCTCCCTCTCCCTCTGCCCCTTCTCCTGCTCGCTCTCTGTCAAGTAAATAAAATCTTTAAAAAAAATTGAAAAGAGGCACTGAAATGTGGGAGCCACGAATGTCCGGCTATCCAGTTAGAAGAGTCCTTTCATGCTGTTGCACATTCTCTCACCTTCTGTGTGCTAGTGCTCTGTGAGTTAACTTCTTTGGTGCCCATCAACATGGGAGTCTGTTTTTGCTCTGCTTCTTTGACCCTGTGGCTGCACTTCTGGGCCTCAGTTTCTCACCTCTAGAATTGGCCAAAGGTCCTCCCTCGCAGGGTGGTGAATGGGAAGTGCCTAATGGCACATAGTTAGTGCTCCAAAAATGACAGGGATCCAGGAGAGGACAATGAGTTAGTAAGAAAGAGCAAGGACACAGAACACAAACCTCCTGGCCATTGCCTGGAAAAACTATGGTGGAAGTGAAGTGTTCGAAGCATTGGGTTTTCCTTGTTTGCTTCCCTGCCTATAACATTGGTGGGTGGCAGGAAGGAAGTGAGGACAGACCATCATGGAATATTAGTTCCTGCTATGAGTGCTTTTTGTGTCTTTTCTCACCACAACCCAGCATACTAAACACAACAAACAACATACATCTTATTTTTGAGATTGTGAGGCCTGGAAATCAGGTAGTTTTGCCAAGAGTGCAACCAAGGAATCAGCAGCACAGAGATTCAGATATTTGATTGAAGCATCTTCACTCCTAGCCAACAGGCTCCCCTGTCTTTCAATATAGTTTATAGGGTGAAGAAAGGACCTGGAGTAGCAAGTTATGGTGGCTTGGTTCCCTTATCAATCCAAATACTGAGAGTAAATTAGTTAGCAGGTTAAGCAAATGGATCTAAAGGGACTTGATTAGAAGAACCTTATTAGGCAGATGCTGCAATAAGTGAATTCTAATTAGTGGTGGGGGGGGGGGAATTCCTCTTTGAACAGAGAGAAACCCTAATTTTTACCGCAGCCATAGATAACAGTCTGTTTTTACAGCGGCTTCAGGTTTTCTTTTCTTTTTTCCCTTAGGTTTTGGTTGTTGTTTTTTGGTGTGAGTGTGTGTGTGTGTGTGTGTGTGTGTATTTTTTAAAAAGTAATCTCTACACCCAACATGGGGCTCAAACTCATGGCCCCAAGATCAAGAGTTGAATGCTCTACCAACTGAGCCAGGTGCTCCTGTTCAGGGTTCTTGTAATTGCCAACATCTGTGGGGCCTTTGCCACTGGTTTTACTTTTAGAAATGCAAACTTTAAAGGTAGCAAAGACAAGCTTCTCTTGCAGGCTTTAATTAGAAGAATTTCATTTGGTTTAGTTGAGTAAGAAACTACTGGCAATAAGCTAAGCCAATGGAGGAGGGAGACATAAAAATGTATCTTTGCTGTCCTGGGTATAAGTGGGTCTTCAATAAATGTCTGTTTCCCACCCCTACCCCCAGCATACCCTGTCCTCCCCTGTCCACAGGAACAAAACCAGAAGCGGTCCAAGAGGTAGAGGATGCAGGGAAGAAGGGAAGGACACAAACGTGAGGTAAGACCTTTTGCAATGAACCAATTCAAATAGGATCTTTAGGATTAAGGGAAAGTAATGCAAGATCAGGGAGTTTGGCTCCCTGGTCTCTTTCTGCTGGTGGGGGGCGATGTTGCACCAGCTTTCACATTTATAGATGATATAACCCTCTTACAACATCTGAGAGTCTGTAGTGGGGATACAGTAATAGGTAAGATGCAAACATGATCCCTTCCCTCCTGAGTCTACCCTCTGTATATATGAGAGTGTAGGCAAGTCATCTAATTGCTCTGAGCCTGTTTTTCCATCTGCAAGATAGGACTAATACCCATTACATAGAGGTTATTGTGAGGATTAAAGGAAATGGGGGTCTATAGAGCACCGGTGGCCATGCTTGGCAAGGGCCTGGCACTTGGTAAATAGTAGCTTATTAATCATTTTGTGGAAGAGCAAGCCTTGGGTTCTATAGGGATCAGATGGAGATGGGTAGGAGACAGTTCCCTGCTCATAGGACCTTCAGCCTAAGTACTTTGTCAGGTGCTGAGATTAAGCATCTTATCCCCTGAGAGAAGAGGATGGATCCATGCCTGGCTGTTTTGGTGTTGATCCAGGAAGGAAGGGATGGGGGTTCAGGAGGGGGAGGTGCTCCTAGCAAAATTAAATTAAGGCAGTAATGCTGGGGTTCTTGATAATTGAACATGTGTAGCCTGTGCCAGCTGACCGTGAACTCTGAGATCTGCTCATGTTCCATTCAACAGGCTCCTCTTTCCCTGGTCATCTGTCAACCCCAATAGAGACACATTTTTCTGGACTTGCTGCTTTAAAAACCCCGTGCCAGGCAGATGGACACACCCTATTCGAGATGTGAACAAAAGCTGAGATTGTTTCTCTAAACCATCAATGAAAGGTTAGGGGGATTCTCTGCTTTTTAGCAGTTGAAGGGGATGAAGACAGTAGTCCTCCAGGATGGTTGGTCCTGCCTGGTGATTCCTGCTCTGGGTCAGAGACATTCCAGGTGGTGGGCAGGTGTCAGCTTTCAGACAAGCCACTGAGGCTTCCCACCAGTCTGGGCAAGGCCCGGCCACGGAGAACTTGCAGTGGAGAAAGATTGCAAACAGGCAGGTCCTGTCTTTGGTTTGTGAACCTGAAGTCAGATATATTTAATGACCTTGCACCTATGTGTATAATTGTGCATTCTTATTGGCAAGAGTGTTTTTTTTAATCATTGTGATTAAAATGGGGCTTTGGTCTCAGGCACCCTGAACTTAGATCTGTGTGACCCTGGCAGGTGACTTGACCTGATTAGGATTTAGTTCCTGCACCTGGAAAAGAGATCATTGGTCAATACCTCACAGGGCTGATGTGAGGCTTGAATGTGAGGCCAGGTGGAGTTTGGGTATAGAGCCTCGTGTGCGGTAAGCCCCTCTGCCTGTGGGGATATGGTCACCTGGGGCAGGTTAAGGGATGTGTGGCTATGAAAAGGTATCCCCTAAATGTCTCCCTCAGTCCTGGATGGGGTGGTTGATGGGCTAGATCACTAATGTGAATTCCTATCTCTTGGAGGTCTTAATTCAGAAGGGCAGCTGGCAATGGCCTCACAAGAGACAGCTACTTGATTAGATGTCATTCCCTGCTTGAAACTGCCAATGGTCCTGGAAGTAAACCCTGATGTTCTGACCTGGCCCCTTGCTTATCTCTTCTGTGTGTCCCTTTTTTTCTCTATGGCCATACCAGAATTTTTTGAGATTCCTCACTTATGTGTTCCTGCCTTGGGGCCTTTGCATATGCTGTTTCTTCTGCCTGAAAACACCCTCTCTCTGTCTCCACCCGTCCTTTGCTGTCAAAACTTCCTTGACCACTGTCTCCTCTGGTCTAGGTCCTGACACCTGCCTTTGGCAGCACTTAACTCAGCTTGTGTGATTATGTGATGGGCCCTCCTGCCCACAAGAATGGCTGCTCCTTGAGGGGGCGCTGTGTCATTTACAGAGACCTCTCTCTTCTGGGCTGGGCTCAGATTCTACTTCTTGAACCTGGCTTGGGACCCCAGCCCTACTACTCAGCAGTCACCGGGGCAAGGCATCTCATCTTCCTGGTCTTCAATTTCCTCATCTGTTGGGTGGGGGTAAAAATGTATCTATCTTATGGGGTTATCATGAGGATAAAGCAGGTGGATGGCATAGCCTAGTGCCTGGCACATGGCAGGTGCTCAGAACCATTAATATTTGTCTCTGATGTCATCAGGAGTAAGTAAGCCCACTTCCCAATAGTAAATTTTAAAAGGTTTCAGGGAGTAGTAAACTTCGTCTATTCCTTATTTTGCAAATTGAGATTAAGTCCCTAGTCACTTACCATGTTCCTAGAGGTGGAAGCCCTTTGAATGGCTTTCATTATCTCAGGTTTTCATCCCCCATGGGTACTAGAATCCTGTAGACATGGGGTTGGTGAGTGACATGGCATATATTAGAATCTGTGGGTTGGGTGCCTGCTACTGTGCCAAGCACCATGCTGTTGCTGGATCACATCACATCGTCCTACTGGGTCTTTGGAGCTTAGGTGACATCCTACATCAGGGCAGGGCCCCATTTAGATTTGAACTTAGGCATTTCCTACTCCAAAGCCCCCCTCTGTCTTTGCATTCCACTGCTCATGCTTGCTTCTTAAGTTTTCCTCTAACCCAGATTATGAAAACAGAAAGGGTCTGTTTTCAAAGACACCTTTTGCTAGTCACTTGAAGAGCATTGCTTAGGTTCAAACAATAAGACCAGCACCTTAATCCTACAGGCATCCCCAATCCCCTGGGTGAGGGCTGTGCCAGGTTAGTGTTGCTTGTTGCCTGGATGCTCCACCCCCTCCCTCTCACCAAAAGGGAGGAGGCATCTGTATGCCTGTAAGGTGCTGCCGGCAGAAGAGTTGAACACCTTTCCCCATAACCCCTGTTCCAGGTTTATCTTTAGGAAATAACCAGAAATGTGTGCCAAAGTTTATTGTGTGCAGGTTTTCATTGCCAAGCATTATTTGTCCTGGATACTGAGAAATGAGGAGCAAAGTACCAGTCAGACTGATTGTAAGAAGGCGCCTTCATACAAGTGGCCCTTAAAAGTTGTGTTGCAGATTGTTTTATGACAAAGGGAAAAAGACTCATGGTAGGTTAGGGGAAAAAGAAAGGACACGGACACCAAACAACAGTGGTTATTGCTAGATGGTATGCTTGTGAATGAGTGTTATGCTCTTTTTAAGCCTGTCAGTATTTTCTACAGTTTTAAAAATATTTATTTATTTTTAGTAATCTCTATGCCCAGTGTGGGACTCAAATTCACTACCCTGAGATCAGAGTCACTTTCTCTGCTGACTGAGTCAGCTGGTGCCCCTCTACATTGTTTGATGAGCGCTATTCTATCGTCAGAGTGTTTTAAATGTATGATCATGCCTGACAGTGCTGATGATACTGGGTAGGCACTAGGAGGTGTCTCATCCTTGCCCTTGTCTCCGTGGTGACTTCACACGAGGTCCTTTCCCCAGCCGTGCTGCCCAGTGCCTGGCCTCGGCCCCCCACTTTCCTGCCGGTGCTCAGTTGCCTATCCTCAGCCATCCCACATTATTTGCTTTTCCAGCGAGCAGGTGGGGACCTCTTGCGGACACCCTGCATGCCCAGTTACTGATTAGTGAGGTGACTGCTCTGGCCCCATTCCAGCCTGTCTCACAGAGTTAGAGGAGATGAGGCTGAACTCAAGAACAGGCCCTCCTGAATTATTTCAAAGAGAAAAACTGGCTCATCATCAATATCTTCTGGCCCCTCTGCCAGTTTCCAAACTTGGTCGATAGAAACCTACGTTTCTTGCCATTCCTTCCCCACTACACTGCCACACCAAAGGGCTCCCATTGGGTATATCTGTTCCCCCTTCAAAGACTCCTGTAGTGAGGCCAAGAGCCAAGCTCCCTCCTTCCCCAGCTCCCTCCACAGGGCCAAGCATGGCTTGGGTGGGAGGGGATGGCTGGTGCATATAAACCCTTGTGGGATTAAACTGATTTGTTTTAGTCTTCCTATCCCACTTGCAGATCTGTTCTGATTTCTGCAAACCCTGAATTATAAAACAGGAAGTCAAAAAGTTTACCTTTAGTAATAAGAATAATGCACATTGTCTTTACTGTGTATAAGAGACTTTCCTACCTCAGTCACAGCAGCGGTGGGATCCCATCACCTCTGCCTGAACCTTTCAAAGGTCAAGGTCTTGTGTCTTACCCTCGCCATCAAGGCCTCCCTAGCTGTGTTCTTCTGGAACCGTTCCTCTCCACAGACTCCCAGAACTGTGCCCTGTGCTCTTCCACTTCTAGGCTTCTGTATTTCCTGTTCTCTCCCACTGCCTTCCTGGTTACCCCACCTCGTCAGGGCTCAGCAGAGGCCCACTTCCCATCGGAAGTCTTTCTAGGCCTGAAGTGGGGCCAGTGCTTCCCCAGGTGTGTCTCTCTCTACTCCCTAACTGCCCGGTGAGGGGTCTGAGCTGTGAGCTCCATGGGGTCAGGGTCAGTGTGTCTTACCGAGATTCACTACTGTTCCCCAGAGCCCAGCACAGTGTGTGGCATGTAGCAGATGCTCAAATCATTATTAAATGGAATCTGATGGAAATAAAACTTTTATCTTGACAAGGCTGCCTGGGTAGAACACCAGGTATTGACTTTGGGTCTGAAGCTCCCACTAAGCTCTGGGGCAGTGGGGGAATGGAAGTCCTTTATTATTCCTTAATAAACATAGCTGGTAGTAATAGGGATATTTTATAGTGTGGAGGAGGTAAGGGTAAGGGAGAAAACAACAAAATAGGTTTTGGGGAAAAGGCTGAGGACTAGGGGTCTGGATATATAGGTTTTGCTATTGGAAATGGAGTACTGCCGAGAGTATGTGTTCCTTGAACAAGAAATGGGTGGGTCACGAGGCACTAGGTTTGGGGTCAAGGAGTCCCCCTTCAAGTTGTAGTGGAATGAAGTTGCAGCTGTTGAAATGAAAGTTGGTTTGCTGAAGATGCTTAGTTTCTGGCCGAAAAGTCACGATGCAGGCCAAAAAGAGGCCTCCCAGAACCAGGAGGTCTGTGCCTGCAACAAGACACAGGCATTCCAAGGAAGAGTCTCAGCCATGTCAGGTCAGTCCTGAACACCTCCTGCTGGTCATGGGAGCCTAGGCTGGGAGGTCTGCCTCTCAGAGGCTGCTGTCAGGACAGGTGCCTCCCAAGGAGGCCTGAGCAGCCCCCTCTTGCTGTGAATGAGGGGGTGGTTAGAGACAGGAGTTCTACTCACAGGCTGCTCTTGCCACTTGCTGGAGGGTCAGCCTGGCAGGAGCCTTGATTCTTGGGCTGTTCCTCTTTCCTCTGACCTTGGGCCTGGCTTCACTCTTCCAGGCTTCAGTTTCTTCATCTGGGAAGCAGGCCTGCACAATTCCTACACCCCACAAGGCTCTTAAATAGAATGTTAAAATAGATCCACCCAGGGGCACCTGGGTGGCTCATTCAGTTAAGCATCTGCCTTTTGACTTAGATCACAACCTCGGGGTCCTGGGATGCAACCCTGGGGTCGGGCTCCCTGCTCAGCCGGAAATCTGCTTCTCCCCCACTCTAAAAATAAATAAAATCTTAAAAAAATAAATAAATAAATAAAACGCACACCACTGAAAGCAACCGCTGGTGAATTTCCGATTTTTACCATCACGGTTTGTATTTTCATAAGAGCCATACAGTGTAGGGCATTCTTTATTTCTGATTGTATGGGGTCCCGAGGACCATAGGCGTTTATCTGTTGAATGAATGAACATAGGAAATAGTTGTATTCGGGTCCCCAAATTTATTGGGGAAATAACTGGATCCCCAATTTATTTCCGCACGATGACCTAGGCCACTGGAGGTGGCTCTGCGTAGGCTCACAAACCCTACGCAGGGTGATTCTCTCTCTCTCTCTTTTAAAGATTTTATTTATTTATTCATGAGAGACACAGAGAGAGCGCAGAGACTCGGGCAGAGGGAGAAGCAGGCTCCGCTCAGGGAGCCCGACGCGGGACTCGATCCCGGGACTCCAGGACCACACCCTGGGCCAATGTCAGGCGCTAAACCGCGGAGCCACCCAGGGATCCCCCAAACCTGCGATTCTTGAGGACTTTCTGAGAGCGCGGGGACTGGCGCAGCTTGCGTCTCGTCCTCCCTTTCACCCCCGCAGTCCGGGGCGCCCCGAGGCGCTGCAGGTCAGCTTAGGGCGGGGTGGGGGCGGGGGTCGGGGTGGGGGCGGGGGTCGGGGTGGGGGTCGGGGTGGGGGCCCCTCGCCCAGGCTCCAGCCATCCCCGGCCCGGGCAGCCCCCGCGTGGCCAGGCCCTTCCTGCTCGGGTCCTCGTCCCGCGAGCCCACCCCGTGGTGGTGGGGGGGGGGGCGGGAGCGCAGGGGCCGGGCTGCACACCCCTCCCCCCGACCCGGGAACCCGGGACACTCCCCCTCCAGAGTCGGGATGAGCTAGCGGTGGGGGGGGCGCCCCGGCCCGGGTCCTCTCCCGCGTCCTCCCAGGGACCCGGCGGGCGCGGAGGGGAGCGCCCTGCAGCAGCCGCCGCCTCCCGCCTCCCGCCCACGTGGCCGCGCGGCCTCCCCGCCCCCGGCCCGGCCCGCCCCGCCCGGGGAGCCGCCCCCGCAGCCGCCGCGGCCGCCGCAGCCCTGCGCCCTCCAGCCCCGGCCGAGCCGCGCCGCGCCGAGGTGAGTGAGGGGGGCGGCCGGGCACCCCGCCCCTCCGGCGGGCCCTCCCCAGCTCGCCGCGCGCCGGCCGGCCGGCTTGGGGCCCCTCTCGGGGGGCTGCCTTCTCGCTGGCCCTACGCCCCCGCCCGGAGACCCCCGCCCCCGCCTCGGGTCGCCGTGGCCGTCCCGGTGCCCGCAGCCCGCTCTGCTGCGCCCCCGGGCCGGGCGCTCGGAGCGCACTTGGGGGCCCCGCGCGGCGCAGGTGGGCGGAGCCGCCGCCACCCCGAGCCCGAACCCCGCTCGCGCCGGCGGAGCCCCTGACTTTGCTCCCGGGAGCTCTTAAGCGAAAGTTCTCGGAGCCACTTCCGGGGAGCGAGGCGCCACCTGTCCTCTCCCCCGAGTCTTCCCCAGCCTTGCGGGGCGCCCGCAGGTCAGCGTGGGGCGCTGCTCGTCGTGGCTCGCGGGGCTGCGGGTCACCCGCTTCGGGGACCCCCTCGGGGCGCGTTCCGGGCCGTGCTGGCGGCTGCATCTTTTAAATTATCCTGAGAGAGAGGCGCGGGAGGCGGACCCCAGGGGTTTAGGGTGAATCTCGGGGCCTCATAGCCGGGAGGCCGGGGAGCATTTTGTGAACGTGGAATTTGGGCCGAGCCGGGTGGAAACGGGCTGCTGTGGGTCTGCCGTGGCGAAGAGCTGTGCTTGCACTGGCGGCTTCATCCTGGACTTGGATGTCGCTGAGACAGAGCGACTTGTTCCTGGAGGAGCCTTTCTCCGTTTAATGCTGGAACCAGGCTTGCTTCCAGCACGGGGCAGAGATGTGAGAGCTGCCAAATAGTAGTTGTCCTGGATGCAGCACCGGCAGAAACTTGTTTTAAAGCATTTCATGCGCAACTCGGGGTATATGTGCCTTCTTTCTCGGTTGGGGTGTGGAAGAGGAGGGCTTTTCTATAAAATTGGTCTTAGCTGTATGGTCTCAGGCAAGTTACTTCACCCACCTATGCCTCAGTTTTCTCATTTATAAGATGGGGGGTGATAAAAGTACAAATCCTAAAGGGTTGTGTAAGGTTAAAGTTCTTAGAATTGTGCCCGATATACGGTAAGTTCTACTTATGTTAGTTGTTCTTGCTATTATTACGGCTGTCATCTGTCTGACATGGCATCCATGTGCCCAGCTCCCCAGTGAGGGGAGTGGGCAGGCTCTTGCTCCATCTTTTGCTAAGAACCGGAGTTATTCACACAGTGGTGTCCCCTTCAGCCCTGGAACACTTGGGCTTTGCAGTTATGTTTCCTATAGCTGAGCAGCCTTTTGCAAAACGTGTCTCAGAATGTCAGATTAGAGATGACCTTTGTCAAGGACACTGCTGGGAAATGGGGTCTCTAACCTTCCCTGGAAGCTCTAGGGTGGGACTGGATATTTGCCTCTCTGAGGGGGAATGGATGAGGTTCCATTTGAATTCCTTCAGATCTTGGGCTCCACCCCCACCCCAATAGGCTGACGTCATCTAATCTCTGAGTGTGGGAGTGTAGTGAGGGGCCAAGGACCTAATCTTGTCTGTTCTCCTCCTATCACTAACCTCCAGGAGACTGTCCCCTCCAGTCCCCTGGTGAAGCCTGCACCAGTTTAGCTTCTTTCTTTTGGTGTTAATACCACAGGCAGGAGTTCTGAACCTGTCACTCCAGGGATTTCCCAAAATCGACATAAGATCCTTGGGGCACAGGTTCATATTTTTCCACAGAGTTCCCTTTTCATCATAGTCTGCAAAGGGCCTGCCCCGCCCCCCACCCCTGCACCAAAGGGGGCTCTGACCTGCCGGTGGGGAATTCTTACCCTTTGTACAGGAGCAGGCCCAAGTGCTTACGGCATCAGGATGTCAGCACTACCTCTGTCTCCCAGAGGTGGAGGTGTACACATGTTGCTTTGTGCCCTTGCTCAGGGCACACCTCCCAGTGGAAAATTCAAGTCTGCCTTAACTTGAGAAAATCTGATAAAGAAGTCAGGGAAAGGAGAAGGCAAGCTGACGGAGTAGGAACTGTTGGCCGTGGTGGGGCCATTAGGATGGGATGCAGTTCATGGAAATTTGAGCTCAGGTTGTCAGGAGACTCCTCAGAGTCTTTGCACATGCTCTTCCTTCTGCTGAGCACACTTTTCTTCCACTTCATCTCAGGTCTGGCACTATCTTTCCCTTTAGCTTGGATGTCTCCTCTGTAGAGAAGATTCTCCTGACCATTCTGTCCCCCTATCAGTACCTGCCACATTCTCCCATTGTATTTTATTCATGGGGCTTACCTGAAATGGTCATACTCATGTATCTATTTATGGGTTTATTAACTGCATCCACCCAGGAGAATGTAGGTTCAAGACGGTAGCGGTGTTGCCCTCTTTACCACTGAACTCTGACTCCCTGCATACAGCAGATGCTCAATAAATGTCCCTTCGTGACAGAATGAATGAGCATCCACTGAGTGAAGTGTGGTGAGGCTGAAGAACATTTTTTTCTTCTTCAGTAAGCTCTACACCAACATAGGGCTTAAAGTCACAACCCTGAGATCAAGAGTCACACGCTCTACCAACTCAGCTAGCCAGGTGCCCTGACCCTAGATATATATATAAAAATTAATCTTTGGTTTAAAAGAGGTCCTGGTCCCTAACCATTATCTTAATGGTTTGTACAAATATTGTATGAATCATATCACTTCGCAAAGGTTGAACAGGTTGAAACTTGAATGAAAATGAAATGCTTTTATATATGATTCTAATTCATTGAGTCCATTCACATTGCTGTGTGGGAGATCACCAGTGTGGTGGGTGGAGTAGGGTCTGTTGTGGAGAGGTTTGGAAGTAAGCTTTGCTTTCTTCTTCACTTTAGTGTACATCATTCATTCAGTTATGAAAACGGGTACATTTTTTCTTAAAAAAAAAAAAAGACTGAGGAAGACTGTAGTTATTTGGAGTCATATTTCTACATGTGCCTTAGCTGCTTAGCTCACTTACTCCACTTATTCAAGAATCATTTATGGAGGGAGGGCTCTGACACTGGCCACAGAACCATCATGAAGACCAACAGTGTTCCTCCCTTGTGGTGTATACATCCCAGTGACAGAGATGGACAATCGACAACTAGACCTATAATGTGATATCAGGGAATGTGGTCAACGTAAGAAAGAGATGAAACTGGATAAGGGGATCCAGAGCAGAAACCTAGATGAATGAGGGATTGCGGATATCTAAGAGAAGACAGTTGCATGCACGTGGACCCCAAGGTGGTGGTTGAGTTCTTGGTTTGGCCAGCCAGCTCTAGAGCCCAGGACACAGTCTGTTTCACTGGGGAAGGGGGAAGGGAAGTGAGGAACCTCCCTCACCTCCTCCGCGGATCCTAGCAGGTGGCTAGACTAAGATCTTGGCCCCATGTGCTCTCATGGTTGACCAGAAGGTTTGTGCCTTCCTTTCCAGAGGGACCTGCAGTGATGTCTCAGTGTTACAGTGTTTCCTGAAACTGCCAGCTGGGCAGTGAGTATGAGCCTTGGGGGCACTGCTGGAAGTATAACCTTACACACAGTAAGACTTGCTTCACCTCACCGCCCTGGCCATGGACCAGGACCTCTTTTATGTCATTTGATTCCAAACACCTCATCACCTGGTGGGAACCACCTAGAGGGAAAGTAGTTTCTTAGCAAAGCTTTGATGGAAAAAAATGAAGTGATGAAAATGTATAGGATCGTGAACCAGGAGGTGCATGCTTCCCATTCTCTCCATTGAGTGGTTTATTGGTTGATCATTTGATGCTATTTAACAAAGCATAAAGGAGGCATGACAGGGAGGCTTCTTGGAAAAAGTCACATCTAAGGAAAGAAAGGGGTGGCTACAAGTGACTTCTATTGGGGGGATGGTAGGAAGAGGGAACAGCATGTGCAAAGGTCCAGATAAAGAGTTACTAGCTCTCAAATGATGCCAGATTTTTTTTTGAAATATTTTATTTATTCGTGAGAGACACAGAGGCAGAGACATAGGCAGAGGGAGGAGTAGGCTCCCTGCGGGGAGCTCGATCCCAGGGCCCCAGGACCCCTGAGCCAAAAAGGCAGATGCTTAACCAGTGAGCCCCCTGGGTGCCCTGATGGCAGATTCTCACTGGTTATAGCAGTGTGTGTGCAAGCACACATGTGTGTGGCCACATTTTGTAGTATTGTGTGGAAAAGGAACTGACATAGAAGTCCTCAGTAAATGCCAGTCGATCGGAATGGCTGTGCCTTGTGCTACTGGGCTCTGCACTGACATCCTCATATATATATCATCTAGAACTGTTCTTTGGCACAGACCCTCTTAGTAACCCCATCTTCCTGACCAAGAAAAGTGAGGTGGGGTGTGATGAATAACTTGCCAACTGTGTCTTTCTGGAACTCTGTTCAATTGTATCAGGGGAGGTGGAAGTGAGGGGGATCTTTCCAGAGGATTGATTCAATGATGTGAAGAGAATTGGGTGCTTTTAAATAGCTCTGGCAGGCCTTGCTTTTGGTGTACAGCCCCTGCAGAATGTCATCTCTGAGAGGGCAGAGGCTGCCTCCCACCAACTGCTCAGTCCCTGGCATGGTGAGGATTTGTTGAGGTGTCAAGTGGATGCTCCAGGATCTCTGGTGGCCACGGAATGACAAGGCTGGAAGAGACCATTGCTTTCTTTCCCCAGGTGTCTCCTGACTTTTCCAAGGTGGACCCTCAAGTCAGGGCAGAGCTGGACATGTGGCCCAAGTCAAAACCGAATACTCTGAAAAGAGAGGCTGGGGACATCGGCCAGAGATGAAGGACAAGTAGGCAGCTTGGTACCTTGCCTGGCTCATCTAGCTAAAGAACAAGCTAGTTATTTAATGGCTCAACTCTGTTATTTGTCCCAACAATCCACCTCCATTTCCAGCCAGCATGTGATAACTCTGTGGGTTGGGATTTACTGCTCCTGCTGATAGAACCCCAGGCCCTGAATTCATCTTCAGTTCTGAGCTTAGTCTTATCCTGGAAGCTGAGGTGGTGACCCAGTACACGAGCTGACTTTAAGGCAAACTGATGTGTCTGGAGGTGTTAGAAGTGGTGGTTGGGGTTCCAGTCTAGCTCCAGCATAAGTTACTAGTGGAGTGTCCTTGAGCAAAGTGCTTGACCTCTCCTAACCTCAGTTTCCGTATCTGTACATGGGGATGGTGCTTGGCTGTACCTCATGAGTTTGCTGTGGAGATTGATGAGCAGAGTGAGTATCCCCATCAACAGCTCCTGGGTAGGTAGGGCTGGCTGTGGTCATTCTCTGGTGACCTAAAATGGACAGAGGTCACTCTGTCACTGTGCTGGGCTCAGAAAGGTTTGCTCAAACACACTGGGAATTCTTCATTCAGGTTTGGAAGCTTCTCCAGGGGTGGGTGCTATGGTTTTTGGAGACTATTGTATTAGGAGCCAAATCTGGATAGTAGAGTCAAGGGTAAGTTTATGGTGAGACATGTGCTAGGTGTGAAATGGCATGAGACTCTCTGCTCACCATGGCCCACCCTCCTGTCCCATCGTCTCCCAGGCCTCCTCCACTACAGTGGTGGCCTCTATGTACCCATGGCCCTCAGAACGTGGCTACTTCAATGGACTGTTCTGGTTCATCTTCTCCACACCCAGGCCTAGGTCATCTGCTAGACCCTCCAGTGGAGCTGAACCCAGTGGCCCTCCAAATACCCCAGAGGCTTTTCCCCTTCACAGTTTTGCACCTGCTGTTCTACTCCTTGGAATGCTTTTCACTCTTGTCAATTTGTAGAACCTCGCATACTGCCTACTTCCAGGGGCTCTTCATTCTTTCCTTCCCTTTGACTAGAAAAGGAAATGCTCCTTTGCGCAAGAAACCCTGGCTATATTCTTCATGTACATGAATGCAAACAAATCAGAAATTGTGGAGTAAAAAATGAAGTTCCACCTGCCTCATCCCTGGCTTGCTTCCAGAGAGAACATTTATGATCAGCTGATTGTATATCTCTCTTATGTTTTCATGTGCAGGTGTGTGTACCTGTGATATCTTTAAAAACCAACGTGATGAGCTCATTTTAAAAAAAAAAACTTAAAAAGATTTTGTTTATTTGAGAGAGAGAGAGAGAAAGAACACTTGTGACCAGAGGGGAGGGAGAGGGAGAGGGAGAGACTCTCCAACAGACTCTGCACTGAGTATGGAGCCTGATATATGGCTCGATCTCACGACTGAGATCATGACTGGACCAAAACTAAGAGTCAGACACCCAACCAACTGAGCCACCCCTTATGGGCTCATTTTATATGCATTGTTCTCCAATGAATTTTTCCTCCAAGAGTGCTTTCTCTGTATATATCTCCCCTCTTTTTACACCCCTCTCTTCCCCTAAGGGAGGAGGAGTGTACAGGTTTGTGTGGACCTGTATTTTCAGTTCTCTCAGGTATATACCTGCAGTGATATTGCAGGTCATATGGTGACTCTATGTTTAACATTTTGAAGAACTGCCACACTGTGTTCCAAAGTGGCAGTACCACTTTGCAATCCCACGAGTCATGTTTGAGAGTTTCAGTGACTCCACATCCTTACCAACACTTTTAGTCTACATCCTTTTTAAAAAAAATAATTGCCGGGATGCCTGGGTGGCTCAGCGGTTGAGCGTCTGCCTTAGGCTCAGGGCGTGATCTCAGATCCTGGGATCGAATCCCGCATCAAGCTCCCTGCATGGAGCCTGCTTCTCCCTCTGCCTGTGTCTCTGTCTCTCTCTGTGTGTCTCTCATGAATAAATAAATTTTAAAAATCTAAAAAAAAAATTGCCATCCTAGTGCATGTGAAGTGTTGTCTCATCATGGTTTTGATTTTCATTTCCCTATGGCTAGTGGTGTTCAATATCTTTTTTTTTAATTCATTTTTTTGAAGTGCAGTTTTAGTTTTGGTTTTCCTTTTAATAATAAAATTGAGAGGAAAGTACAGAGATTTCCTTTATACTTCTGTTCTCACACATGTGCAGCCTTCCCCAATATTAGCATCACTGACCAGATGAACCTACACGGGCACAACATGTTCATCTGAGGCCCATATTTTTTTACCTAAGGGTTCACTCTTGGTGTTGTGCCTTCAGTGGGTTTGAACAAATGTATAATGATAATTATACATACAATTATAATATCCTACAGAATATTTTCACTGCCCTAAGAATCCTCCTGCCCCCTGCAACCACTGATCTTTTTACTATCTCCATGGTTTTGCCTTTTCTGGAATATTATAGAGTTGGGGTCATACAGTAGGTAGCAATTTGTTTCTTTCACTTAGTGACATGCATTTCAATTTCCTCTGTATTTTTTCATAGCCTGAGAGCTCATTCCTTTTTAGTGCTGAGTAGTATTTCATTGTCTGCATGGACCACAGTTTATCCATTCACCTACTAAAGAACATTTTGGTTGCTTCTAAGTTTTGGCAATTATGAATAAAACTGCTATAAACACCCTTGTGAAGGATTTTGTGTGGACAGAAATTTTCAGCAACTCAGGGTAAATACCAAGGGGTGTGATTGATGGATTGTGTGGTGAGAGTATGTTTGGTTTTGTAAGAAACCCACCAAACTGTCTTCCGAAGTGGCTGTACTATTTTGCATTCCCACCAGTAACAAATGAGAGAATTTCTGTTATTTTACATCCTTTGCTAGCATTTGGTATTGTCAGTGTTTTGGATTTTGGCCGATCTAATAGGGGTGGGGTGGTATCTTATTGCCTTAATTTGCATTTTCCTGATGACATATGGTGTGGAGCATCTTTTCATATGTTTCCTTGTCATCTGTCTTCTCTGGTGAGGTGTCTGTTAAGGTCTTTGGCCCACTTCCAATTCAAGTTGTTTGTTTTCTTATTGTTGAGTTTTAAGAGCTCTTTGTATGTTTTGGGTAACAGTTCTTTATCAAACGTGTCTTCTGCAAATATTTTTTTCTAGTCTGTGGTTTGTCTTGTAGTTCTCTTGGAATTATCTATTGCAGAGCAGAACTTTTAAATTTTAGTCAAGTCCAGTTTATCAATTATTTTTTTCATGGATTGTGTTTTTTGGTATTATAGCTAAAAAGGCATCACCATACCTAAGGTTATCTAGGTTTTTCCCTATGTTATCTTCTAGGAGTTTTATAGTTTTGCAATTTACATTTAGGTTTCTGATCCATTTTGAGTTAATTTTTGTGAAGGGTGTAAGGTCTGTGTTTAGATTCATTGTTTTGCATATGGATATTCAGTTTTTCCAGCACCATTTGTTGAAGAGATTATCTTTGCTCCATTGTTTTGCCTTTGCTCCTTTGTCAGAGATCAGTTGACAGTGTATATGAGAGTCCATTTCTGGGCTCTCTGTTTTTTTCCATTGATTTGTTTGTCTATTATTTACTAATATCACACTAATAATTATTATAGTTTCATAATAAGTCTTAAAGTCTGGTAGTGGTAGTCCTCCAACTTTGTTCTTTAACATTGTATTGGTTGAATATCTTTTCATGTGCTTATTGGCCATTTGTATATTTTCTTTGGAGAAATGTCTTTTCAAATCTTTTGCCAATTTTTAAAACTTGGATTGTCTTTATTATTGATTTGTAAGGGTTCTTAATATATTCTAAAGTTAGTCCCTTATCAGATACGTAATTTTCAAATATTTTCTCCTGATTTGTGGGTTACCTTTTCATTTTTTTGGTTGTATTCCTTGAAGCCTAGAATTTTAAGTGTGATGCAGTTCAGTTTATTCATTTTTCTTAAACTGCCTGTACTTTTGGTGTCATACTTAAGAAATGTTTGCCTAATCAAGGTCACAAATATTTATGCCCCAATTTTCTTCTAAGACATTTATAGTTTTTAGTCCTTAGATTTAGGCCTTTGATCCATTTGTGGTTAATTTTTTTATGTGATGTGAGGTAGAGGTACAACTTCTTTCTTTTGCGTGTGGATATCCTACTGCCCCAGCACCATTTGTTGAAAAAACTATTCTTCCTGTTGAAATCTCTTGATGACCTTTTAGAAAATGAATTAGCCATAAATGTGCATGTTTATTTCTGCCCTCTTAATTCTAGTGCATTGGTCTATATGTCTATCTTTATGCCATACCACTGTCTTAATTACTGTAGCTTTGTAATAAGTTTTTAAATTGAGAAGTGTGAGTTTTCTTTTTTTTTTTTTTTAAGAAGTGTGAGTCTTCTAACTTTGTCCCTTTTCATAATTGTTTTGGCTATTCTGGATCCCATATGAATTTTGGGGTCAGCTTGTCAATTTTTACAAAAAAGGTAGCTGAGATTTTAATAGGGACTGTGTTGAATTGGGAGGTTGGTGGGGAGTTTTGCTAGCTTAACAACATTAAGTCCAGATCCTGATGCAATGTATCACTTGCCCATTGATGGGTTGACACTCAGTGTTCTACCCTTCAGGTTGCAAAGACAAAAACCTGGGGATACCAGTGTCTCTTTTCCTTGTTGAAGAAAGTGACAAGTATATTGTAGTGTCTGATCTAAGTCTAGAGACCTTGGATAAAACACTTAACTCCTGAATGTGTGAAATGGGAGTGCATCTGGCACTGACTGAGTGAGCATATGGCAGATCTGGCTTTCCTTTATCTGAGGGGGCATGTTGGAGATCTCTAAAGATCCTCCCATACTCCCCTGCCTTCGTGCTTGAGAATCATGGTGAGAACTGCCCCCCACCCCAACCCTGGAAGCACCAGGGAGTGGTGGAAGGTATTGGAGTGAGGCCACATTTTTAACTTGTTTCATCTATTGGGCAAATGGGTAGGATTTCATTTAAGGAAAGGGTTCTGCTGCTAAAGCAATTTTTACCACCTCCCATCAAAGTGGCATCATGGTTTGAAGAATGGGATAAAAATAAGAAAGGGATACTATCCTATATTAGAAGATTAGTTTACACCTCTACCTGCACTTCTGAATTCCAGATGTCATGCTTTGTCACAAGTCACAACTATTATCTTACAGAAGAAATAACAAGTGAAGCACCTATGTGTGTGTCAATAGGAATCTGGTTTTCCAAACTGAGGGAACAACCCAAGGAACTACATTGGGAAATGTAAATCCATTCTACCTCATCGTGCTCTCAGCAGGGGTGAGGGGCTCCATTTTAAACAAAATGGTGCTACTGTGTATGAGAGATTGGAGTTGTTTATCACCGTTGTCTCAAAAAAAGCAGTTAAAGTGTTAATTTGCGCAGAGTTTCTAGTTTGTTTCTGGAGGGGAAAAATTTTTGTGCAACAGAAGTTATTTTGAGATCTTCAGAACCCAAGTTCCTTTGGTTTAGCAGGTTCCCTTTACCCAATCTGTTAGATCAAGCAGTTCATAAGGATTTTATTTCCATTCTTTAGTGAGGGGTGTGTGTGCATGCATGTGCACATGGAAAGTTAGGGGAAAAACACAATGATATAACCCAAGTCCAGAATAAGGAAACATGTTACAGAGCTGAAGTTCCAGTCTCAGAAGATGCAGCCTAGCTGCCCTTGTGTAACCTCTTTCTATGACACATCTCTCAAGGGGGGTGTGTGGGGGTGTGGGGAACTGTTTCTCTCCAGCATGGCTTTAATTTTACAAAAGCCCTGTGCAGTCTTGCAAACTCAAGTGGTTTTCTCAACAGATCACTCCTATTTCATACGTCCTGGGCTGGGCAGAGCCTCACTAATCTTTGGCCAGCATTGTGAGTCAGAAAATATTTAAATGACCGCCGGGGCCTTTGAGGAGAGAGAATTGGCAAATGACTTTAGGGAGCTAGAGTGACTCTTAAACAGCACTGCAGTAAATGAGTGGCAGGACTGATACCGGGGTGAGCAATTCTGTTTTATTACACTAATAAAGAAAGTTATATTATCTTTTTGAATGAGATAATAATGATGATGCTACTAAATTCTTTTGAGCACTTATTATGTGGTGGAGTCTGGCCTTTCCTACCTGTGTTTGACTGTGATCTGTTGTAAGACATCAATCTAGACTACAACCTGGTGTGTTTGTGTGTGTGAGCACACATGTGCATGCCAGCATATGCATATCTGAAACAACAGTTTGGTGAGACAGTACTTACCTAATGTATGTTTCACATCCTCTGATCATTCTTTTCAAAATTAATGAATTTATACTTTTCAAAAAAAATGATGGCTGTGAGACCCACTAGATTTATTTCATGCATAGGGCAAAACCTACTGTTTGAAAACCACTGTGCTAGACGGTTTGCTGTGTGTTTTACATGTACTATTTCATTTAATCCTCATAAAAACCTCATGGAAGGGATATTATGATACCCGTTTATGGATGAAGAAACAAAGGCATAGAGAGATAACTTGCCCAGGGTCACACTGTGAGTGAATAGGGTCATGAGTTCAAGCCCCACACTGGATGTGGAGTTTACTTTAATAGACTCTTGATATCTAGAGTCACACACTCTACCAACTAAGCCAACCAGGTGACTCTTAATATCCTAATAAGTTGTTATATATTGAAAAGATAGCTACAAAATAGATATAAAATTAATACCACTTATTTAACTTAAAGTTGCATTTAAAAACATGTACATCCATTATGATAGTTTTTTAAATAAGATTTTATTTATTTATTCATGAGAGACACATAGAAAGAGAGGCAGAGACCAGGCAGTGGGAGAAGCAGGCTCCATGCAGGGAGCCTGATGTGACACTCGATTGTGGGACCCCAGGATCACGCCCTGAGCCGAAGGCAGACGCTTTAACTGCTGAGCCACCCAGGCATCCCCATTATGATGGCTTTGATCAATACATAGATACTATTCTTCCTAGGTTGCTGTATTTTGTGGGTTTCTAATTTTTTTGGGGGGGGTTCTAATTTTTAAAAAGGATTTATTCATTTAGTCAGTGTATGTAAGATATATATGTATATTTCCTTTTTTAAAAGATTTTATTTATTTATTCATGAGACACACACACACACACACACACACAGAGGCAGAGACACAGGCAGAGGGAGAAGCAAGCTCCATGTAGGGAACCCAATGTGGGACTCGATCCTGGGATCACGTCCTGACTAAAAGCAGATGTTCAACTGCTGAGCCACCCAAGAGTACATATAAGTGTGTGTGTGTATATATATATATATATATATATATATATATATATATATATATCCAAGGAAGAGGGAGAGAGAGTCCCAAGCTGACTCCACACTGAGCACAGAGTCTGCCGTGGGGCTTGCTCCCACAAACCTGAGATCATGACCTGAGCTGAAACCAAGAGTCAGACACTCAACCAACTATACCACCCAGGCATCCCATGTAGGTTTTTTTTTTTTTTAATCTCCTTAATCATCTGATGACTTGCAATTTCATGCAAGTATAGATAATAAGGAATAATTTCCGATGGAAAGAAAATTGTTTTGGAGGTGTATTAGTCCAGTATCTCCAGAGAAACAAAACCAACAAATTCAACAGGATGTATAATATATAAAAATATATAATACATATTGTAATATGTAATTTATAGTGATATATAATGTGTACATACATAATATATGAAGTATATAATGTATGATATATGGTATAGAATATATATATTATCCAACAGCATGTATGCTCTTCCTCTCGCTCATGATATGTATATGTATATATTATCACATATACAGAGCAAGAGAGGGAGAGGGAGATACATATTTATTTTAAGGAAGTGGCGATTCCTCTATGTGATTGTGGAGACTTGGCAAGTTTGCAATCTGCAGAGCAGGCTGGCAGGCTAGAGACCCAGGAAAGGCAGTTCAAGTCCAAAGGCGGTCTGCTGACAGAATTGCTTCTTGCTAGGGGAGGTCATTGTTCTACGAAGGCCTTCAACTGATTAGACCAAGCCCACCCAAATTATGAAGAGCAATTTGTTTTACTCAGAGTCTACTGATTTAAACGTTAATGTCATCTAAAACAAAGAAACAAACAAACAAACTTGAATCTTCACAAAACTTCTGGAATAACATTTGACCAAATATCTGGGCACTATGGTCTAGACAAGTTGACACATAAAATGAAGTATAACAGTGTAAGATACTGTTTGAAGTTGTTCAGAAGAAAGGAAAAAAGCAGTGGGAAGCTTGAGTGTGATATTGTTACAAATAGAAGGGTGTTTCAGAAACAACTCCCTCTCCCATGATGATTGCCAAATAAGCTCGTCCCTGGTTCCCGTGCAGTTAGAGAAGCCCAGCATGGGGTGGCAGATGGGAGGGGGTGGCAGGTGCAGATTTTCTTGCTTTGAGTTGAATGGATTTTTCTTAACATTTCTCTTTTAGACCAGAGACCTGAGAGTTCATGGCTCTAAGTAAATAGAGCCATTTATGTGCAGCCAGCGGGTGCTGGTTCAGTGGATTTCTCTGTCCGGCTGTGTGTGCTGATGTAGCATTTGTATCTCAGCCTAAACTTGGAAGACTTTGCTCCCCTCTCCTGCACCACAAGCTACCAAGTGACCTGTGGATTGGTGGCCACGGGAACTCTCCGGGGCTGTTTGGGTGGGAACTCATGCTGTCTATGAGAACGTGGTATCCAGACAATATTAAATTCATTATTTTTTCATTTTCTCTTATTTTTATGAAGGTATAATTCACATACCATAAAGTTGATTCTTTTCAAGTGTGTGACTTAGTAATTTTTAGTATATTTGTAAGGTTGTGCAGCCATTACAGTTATCTAATTCCAAAACATTTTCATCACCTCAAAATATAGCTTTTGGTTTGAAAGTAATTTAAACATTTGAGAACACTGCCTGCTGAATCAGTCGTATCAGCAAACAAACATACTGTTATTTCTCCCAACTTAAAAAAGAAACCCCACAACCAAAATCCTCTGTTCACTCTACTTCTCCCTCCAGTTATGCCACCATTTCTCTTCAGTTTAGAGCAAAATTCTTGAAAGAATTGTTTGGACTTGCTGATTCTATTTCTTTGCTTCCCTTCCCCTCTCACTTGTTAAAAAGATTGTAATAAAATACATATAACATAAAACTTACCATCTTGACCATTTTTAGGTGTCCAGTTCAGTAGCATTAAGCATATTCATATTGTTATGCAACAACTTTTTTGTCTTGCTTGATGGAAACTCTGTTCCCATCAATTCTCCAT
This sequence comes from Vulpes lagopus, assembly GCF_018345385.1. Lineage (NCBI taxonomy): Eukaryota > Metazoa > Chordata > Mammalia > Carnivora > Canidae > Vulpes > Vulpes lagopus. Next base: position 24,874,667 of record NC_054830.1, on the reverse strand, counting down.
TTCTACCCACCCCCGCTCCCCGCCCCTGGTAACCACCACTCTCCTCTTTCTCTGTGACTTTATCGACTTTAGGTGCCTTATATAAATGGCATCAACACAAATATTTGTCTTTTATGGGTATATGGCTGGCTTATTTCTCTCTGTATGTCTTCAAGGTTCATTTATGTTGTTGTACGTGTCATTATTCCTTTTCTTTTTAAGGCTGAGTCATATTCCATGGTATGTATATACCACATTTTGTTTATCCATTCATCCGTTGAAGGCTGTTGGGTTGTTCCCACCTTTTGGCTAGTGGAATAATATTGCTGCCCTGTCCTCCTGGGAACCCATGATTCCCAGCCAGGTTTGGGTTCCCCTCATGAACGTCTCTTGCCCAGTTCTGCACTGACTGCCATGTTGCTCATCCCAATGGCTTATTATCTGGCCCCACGCCCACCCCCCCTGGCAACCAGTTGTGTTTGACACCATTTTCCTTAAAGCTCTATCTTTATCTGATTTCCAGGGTACCTTACTTTGGTCTTTTAACCACCTGCCAGTTAACAGCAACTCCATCATTCTGATTGTTCAGACCTGAAGCCTGGGGTGTCATCTTTGACTCTTGTGTCTTTTATCCTCACTCTTATCAGAAAATCACACTGTGCATACTTTTAAAATATACCCAGAATGTGGCCCCTGTTTACCCATTGTCCAAGCTACAGTTCACTCTCACCTGAGTGACTGTGGCGATCTCTGCTGGTCTCCCAACCTCTGTCCTTACCTCCTTCCAGCTTGTTCTTAGTTCACAGAGGGATCCTCCTAAAGCGGTGGGTAGATTACCATTCCTTTGCTCAAAACCCTCAAAGGGGTCCCATCTTAGAGCAGAAGCTAATGTCCTCACAGTGGCCTACAGGACCCCCACAATCTGGCCATGTTTCTCCTATTACTCCTTCCTTAGTTTGCTCTTCCCCTCATTACCCCAGCTGAGTCACACTAGCCTCAATGTTCTCCTCTAATTGGACACTCCAGGATCTTTGTGCTTCCTGCTGCCTCTGCCTGGGATTTCTCTTTTCCTGATGTTGACAGAATTTGGCCCTTCACTTCCTTCAGCCTTTACTCAGATATCATCTTCCCTAACTGTCGTATCTAAACTACTACCACCCTCCCCAATATCCCTCTCTCCCTTCATTGATTTATTTTTGTTTCCTAACTCCTGTTACTATCCAGCATAGAGGATATTTTGCTTATTCATCTTGTTTTTTGTCTGATTTCCTCAGTGGAATGTAAATTCCGTAAGCACAGGGTTTTCTCTTCTGTTTTCTTTCCTGCCATATCCCTAGCACCTCACCTAGCACCAAGTAGACACTCAGTAAGTATTTGTTGGATCAATAAACGAAGATTGGGGAAATAGAGATACAAAGTCATTTATGATTCTTCCATTATGATACAACTCTTGCCTGTATTTTTTCTTACCTGTTCATATAGGTAGGTATGTGTATATCTGTATCTCTTGTCTTTTCCCACCAGGCATTCCTGTACAAACTTTTTCTTATTTTTTTTTAAGTTGCTAGATAATCTTCGTGACTATTACTTGTTAAATAGCTACATAATGTTTCACTAAGTGGATGTAGCAACTTCATTTATTTAACCTTGTTTTGTTCAGTACTATTGGGCAGCTTCCAATCTGTCTCTATGGTAGATTACACCACAGTGAGCATCCTGTTGGGCGTTTTCCTCTCTTCCCTCCCTCTCCTCTGGAAGGAGTCCCCATTCTCTCAAGCCTGGGGGGATCCAGGCTGGACCCATCATGGCCTCCACCCCCTGACTGTGGTGACCGGTTTAGAGCTGCATATAGGACTAGCCAGGCCAGGCCATGGGCTTCTCCAGCTCATCCTAAGTTGCTCAGAAGTGACCCAGAAGATACTCAGATGCATCAGGGTCCAGAGCAGTAAGGCAGGGCCCCAGAGTTGGCGTGGTGACATCATGAGGAAAGGGTTGGTTGGGTACATCATCTCTGGATCAAGTCACTTGATTGAGCTCTTCCAGTATCCTTCCAAAAAACCCCCCTTTACACGAATCTAGATGGAGTTGGATTTCTCACTGCAAGGAGGGGGTCTAGACGAATCCAACCAGTGGAACCTCTCCCCCATTCCCTTTTTCAGTTGATCTTAGGCCAGAACAAGGAAAGATGTTACAGACCTAAGTAAGGCATTGCTTGGGGCAGAAAATGCATGTGGGCAGAGCAGCTCCATTTCTTTGTCATGACTGGAGAAACAATGTAAAAATGTCATCTCTCTGAGTTCAGATGCTGGCCCCGCCATCTGACAGGAGTAACCTCAGTTTCCTTATCTGTAAAATGAGGATGAAAATCATCTCAGGGAATGGTTTGGAGAGAAGGACTCAAACACATACCTGCACACCCATATTCATAGCAGTATTATTCACAGTAGCTAAAAAGTGGAAACCACCGAAGTATCTGTTGGCAGAGGAATGGGTAGACAAGATGTGGTAATTACATACAATGGAGCATTACTAGCCATAGAAAGGGAGGATGTTCAGACACCTGCTTCCACAGGGAAGAATCCTGAAAATGTGCAGAGTGAAATAAGCCAGACACAAAAGAGCAGATACTGTATGATTACACTCACATGAGATTTCTCGAATGACAGATTCTTGGAAACAGAAAATAGACCAAAAGTTACCAGGGCCAGTGGAGGGGAGAATGTGGAATTATTGTTTAGTGGGTGCAGAGCTTCTGTTTGTGAAGATGAAAAAGTTTTGGAGGCAGACAGTGGTGATGGGTGTACAATATTGTGAATGCACTTAACGCCACCGAATTGTACACTTAAACATGGTTCAAATGGTAAATTTTATGTTACATATATTTTCCTATAACAACAAAAAGGTGTCAGAGGAGTTAGAGGATGTGAAATGGGTGTGAGTATCACAGTGGGTCTCTCCTGGGCTTTTTCTTCACAGGTTAAAGTGAAATAAAAATGGAGCACACAGAAAAAACGACAAACAAACCAGGCAGAGACAAAAAAAAAAGATGGTGTGTGTTTGGGGTGGGTAAAGTACCCACAAGAGCCCCAAGGGTTCCTCTAAGATCTGCTGCAGCAGGCTAGAACCTGGCAGGGCAGGAGCAGGTCACCCAGCCTGCATGTGCAGATGGAGTGTTCCTCATGACCGTGGCCAGGTCAGTCAGGTCCCTGGGTCACATGGGCCCAGGCCAGACTGGAGCCCTTGTGAGTCACAGCTCAATCCCCAGAGAACAAAGGGATGTGGCAGGGAGGGGCTGGGCTGTGACTCAGAGGCCACTGCTGCCCTGAGCTTCCTCCAGGTATAGCCACCCCCCCAACTCCCTGATTCAGCTCCCCTCTGTGGGAGTGGATGCAGGTGTACCCACTTCCTGTGCAGACCATGGCAAAGGCTCCCCAGCAGAAGCTGAAGTTGTCCAGCGCTCCTTTTGGGAAACACAAATCACAGCAGCTATACGGTTGGAGCTCTGGGTGTGTACTCTCGCAGCTCAGGGCCCTGCACACTTTGTCTCCTTTGCATCTCTGTCTCATCCCATCAGCTAGTTGGCTTTACAGAAGAAACCATGGGCTAATGAGGTGAAGCAGCTTGCCTAAGGTTACCCCTGTCAGGCTGCAAAGGGCAGAGATTTGGGAGACTGGACTTGCATCCATGCCAGTATACACAAATGCACTCTTGTGCATACATATACATGTGCATGAAAGGTTAGACTCCAAAGTGTGAGCTATCTCTAGGTCATAGGTTTAGAGAGAGAATTTTCATCACTTTTCCTTGTGCTTATGAAAGAAGTTAGAGAATACAGATAATATATTTTACAACAAAAAGGACATTAAATATGATTGCATCCTAGCATTTCAGGTCATTCTTATGGGTACTTTTGGGTTCTAGAAAAGTGGATGACATCACTCCCTGAGTACTGAGTGCTGCTCACTGAGCTAGACTGGGACTATCACAATCCTGACATTTGTGTCCAGAGTTTGTAAAACTGCATTGGCACTTCAAAAAGACCAGACTCATTGGAAACAAGTTACCCTAAATGTTATGGTAGATAAAACAGGCATAACATGGATTATCCCAAGAGGGAGAAAACCATAGTACTCATTTCCAAGGAGTTGTTTGTTCTGTGGGTAAAAGACATGCCTTGCTTTATGGAAAGAAATTTGCTCTTTTAAGATTTTTATGTGAAAGAGATTATGGGAAATATGTAACCTTCCTTGTTTTACAGTCACTTTTTGATGCATGTGATGGACAGGCCTGAAAAGTGAAAGACCAATAAATATGAGCAAAAAGAAATTCACTTTAGTCAATAGTTTCAATCTTGGCTCCTGAAATTTTATCAGGGTTGAGAATTTGGTGGCAAAACTGACTCATTTTGGCGGCCCCTCCTCCGTCTTTGCCTAGGAAGCATTCATTCATTTGTCCACATGTGCACTGAGTGGTATGATGGCTAGGGCTTACTTCATTGGGAGAGGTGTAGAGGAAAGAAGATTAGGAATGAGTTGATCATTGAAGATGTATGATGGGCACATTTCTTTCTACTTCTGTGTATTTGAACTGTGTCATTCAGAAAAGTTAAAATAGGCATGCCTGGGTGGCCCAGTTGGTTAAGCATCTGGCTTCAGCTCAAGTCATGATCCCAGGGTCCCAGGATCAAGCCCCACATTGGGCTCCCTGCTCAACAGGGAGTCTGCTTCTCCTTCTGCACCTCCACCCACTTGTGCTTACTCTCTCTCTCTCTCTCTCTCTCAAATAAATAAAATCTTTTTTAAAAATTAAAAAACATCTTTTAAAAAGTGAAAATATATAATATTGAGCTCTTATGTTGGGCCAGGCCATGTGCTAGGTGCTGGGGAGGTCTTGGTGGCCAAGACAGGCTCAGACTGCCCTTCTGGAGTCAACAGTCAGTCTGATTCAGGAAACAGATATTAACCAAATTGTCACATGAATGCAAGTAAAATTACAGCTGGTATAAGAGCTGCAAAATCATGAGCAGAGATGTAAAAGTCTGCATCATTCCACCCAGGTTTGGAGGAAGAACTGAGAGTCATCAGCTTGAGGTATCACCAAGGGGGCAGGGTGTATGTGTGTTGTGTGTGTGTGCACGCTCACGCTCACGGGCATGTGTATATCAGCACATTCAAGGCTGAGAGCAGTCTTAATGGGTCTTTGCCTGGCCGAACCACAGTGTGATAGAAGGATTTCAAAGTTGACTGAATGCCCTTCGTCCTTTCAGAGAGCTCATGTGGTGCATGTTCAAGAGGATGGCTGAGATGTAGCAGAATTCTCCAGTGGATTCCAGTTCTGCTTAGAAAAAAATCCAATCTTGGTCTTATCCTCACCCACACACTCTGCCACTCCCTGTCGTGCCTTTAGCAAGATCCCAATCTCTGTTCTTTCTCAGCCCTTGAGTATGCCATTCCTCCCATCCAGAATGCTCTTACCCCTTCTCTTCTCAGGGTCAGCTCCTTTGCAGACGTAGGTCTTGGCTCAAATGTTGCAAGGGGGAACTTCCCTCAGTGCTTCTGTTTACTTTCTCTTCCCCCGTTTTCTTGGTCTCTTCCCTAGGCTGAGAGCATGGTGATAACAGGGGCTGTGCCTGGTCATACCCTGTGGCCTCTCTAACTTCCTTGTAGATGCAGAGAGTGGGTACCCAGCAGATGCGACAGCCAGGTGCCATCTGACATTGTCTCTATGCATATTCCTACTTAACTGTTTCTGTATTTTATTATTAATTATTATTATTATGATTTTACATTTTGTATCTTAAAAAGATTTTGGCCTGTGTACAATTGTCAAAATGGACTGTGGGAATTTGTGGAAGCTTCCCCTGAGATGACAGTGGTTTGTATATGGTTTATGTTTAGAAGTTCTCTCAAACAATAGAGATGTGTACATCTGAATTTTGTTGGGCTGTAGTGGCGAGCAGGAATTAGATGCTTCTGCAGGATCCAGTAAAGGCCAGTAAAGAGAAACCACATATACCTCTGGTGATGACAGCAATTGGTCCTTCTTGTGTTTGGTTTGTGGTTACAGTTGACAGAACTTAAAGTACATGCAAGCCACCGCTACCTCATGCCATATATATAAAAATAACTGGAGGTGAGTTGAAGACCTAAATGTGGAAGGCAAATCAGTGGGGCTTCTAGAAAATACTAGAGAAGAATGAAAATTAGGCTAGGCACAGATTTCTTAGACAAGTTCATAAAAAGCATTATCATAAAGGAAACAAGTTTGTAAAGTAGATTTCATTAAAATTAAGAACTCTATCAAAAGACACTATTATGAGAGTGAAGAAACAAATTGCAGTCTGGGAGAAGATATTTGAAACACATATGTCCAACAAAAGATTAATCTCTAGAATATATAAAGAACGTCTGCCAACCAAAAAGAAACGGATAACCCAATATAAAAAAGATAAAAGGGGCAGCCTGGGTGGCTCAGCGGTTTAGTGCTGCCTTCAGCCCAGGGCGTGATTCTGGAGACCTGGGATCAAGTCCCACGTCGGGCTCCCTGCATGGAGCCTGCTTCTCCCTCTGCTTCTCTCCCTCTGCCTCTCTCTCTCCCTCTCTGTGTCTCTCACGAATAAATAAATAAAATCTTTAAAATAAAAAAGACAAAAGACTTGAGCAAACATGTCACCAAAAAGGATTCAAAATGACCAATAAACCTATGGAAAGGTGTCAGGAGTCATCAGAAGAATTTAACCACAATGAGATTCCACTGTACATCCACACAAAATGGCTAAATGAAAAAGACCACCAATACAAGTGTTATTAAAGATAGGAAGCAGCTGGACCCCTCATACACTGCTGGTGGGGGGTAGGAATTGGTACCACCACTTTGGAAGATCATGTTGGCAGTGTCTACCAAAGCTCAACATATGCCTCTCTGTGCTGCAGCAGTTCTAGGTGTATACCCAAGAGAAATGAGTTCATATGAGTGCCCAAGGATTTGTACATGAATGATCATAGCAGCTTTATTCGTAATTTCTAAAACATGGGAATAATCCAAATAGGCATTTGGATATATGGGTGTCAACAGCCATACCAGTAAGCAAATTGTCTATCCATGCAATGGAATATACTCTATAATGAAAGCAAGCCTTTAGGTAGAGCAGTCACTGGGAGGAGCACGAGAAAGCCTTCTAGGGGCCTAGAAGTTTTGTATTTTGATTTGGTTGGTGACGACATGGGACTATAAATATCAAAAAACGTTATTGAGTTGTACACTTAAGATCTGTGTGGTTTATGTATGTTGCAAACTATTTCATTTATGTATTTATTTGCAAACTATTTTATTGATGTATACAGTGGGGGAAAATGTACATGGTAGTCTTTTTTCTAGAGTCCACAGCAGAAGGCTAGGGAGCTAAAACACTGTCAGAGACCAGGGTAGGCCGGAGGGGAGGCCTTCATGCTCCCTGTGATGCTGCTCCTCCCAGGGATTCCTAATTGTCCTTGCCCATCCCCTCCCACTCTGTGGTGGGAGCAACACCACCACCAGCCCCTGGCGTGGTCTTCACCTGGCACAAAAGCCCAGTGCTTGAGAAAGAAGGTGGCCTTTCCTAATTGTGGTGCTGTTCAAGAGAGTGGTGTGCATCTCTCTGGTGCTCTCCTCAGACTCCCTGTAATGTCTCAATCTGGACGGGGAGGGAATCTGCCCAGAGGTTAGCTTTCCCTGAAGCTGAGGATTAAACAGTGGTGGTGGCTGGTGTTACAGGATAGGTTGGAGAGGGTCCAGCGAGGAAGTGGAACCTGCCTTTGTCTGCCCGGGCACATCACTCAGCACCCACACCCTGGGTTGGTCCTCAACAACAAATTAAAGCCTGTTGTGTCGATTGCCTGGGGCAGCCCAGGGGCTGTGCTAGGACAGATGATCTCTGAGCTTAATGGACCTCGGGGCCCCAGGGCATGGTGTGTGTTCTAGGGGGTCTCTGGCTCTGTGCTTGGATGCTCTTGCAGGTGTCTTTCTGACAGGAGAGGGACATGCTTCATTTCCAGGCCTCTGGGCTGGCTGATTGGGACGGCATAAGCATAAAAAAAACTACATGCCCCTAAGAAAGTTTGATGCAAACTCATTTGATGACCAAAGCTGACCTGAATTAATAGGAGGCTATTTATAGTATGTAGCAGAAATAGTCACACGCACAGCTGCAGAAATATATACATATTTGACTAAGGATGCATCTCACCCTGCTGGTTTTTTACACAACACACTGTACACACTTCATATTATCTTTCTAAGATGCAAACCTTATGAATTCTGAAACACATCCAACTCCAAGGGAGGGAAGAGATAGATTATGGACTTGCCTGCTACAGTTTATTCTTCAGTTGGCTGGTTAGGTCACAGTTTCTTTTTTGCTAATATAGAAGGATGCTACAGTGAGTACCCTTGATTGACTTGGAATTAATTACTGGATCAGTGGGCATGCAGATTTTAAATTTTGGTGGTTATCAGCAGATTGCCTTTCAAAGAGCTGAGAGAAAATGATAATTCTACTAATAGCGTGTGCAATCGAATTTGGTCATATCACTCCCTTGCTTCCAAGAGCCTCTTGGGCTGTCCCCAGGCTTATGCCCTAGCTCCATTCTGTGGTGTTCACAGCCTTTCCTTCCCAGTCTGGCCCTGGCCTGTGTGACCAGTCGCTGATTGCCTGACTTCTCTGCTACCACCATACCTGCTCCTCAGACCAGTTGCAGAGTCCCATGACCAGTCAATGACCACCACTCACCCCTGCCACACACACCACTGCTATGTCCCCAGGGGCTCACCTGTGGTCAGGTCAGAGCTGTTTTTGCTCTGTGGCCTTGCCTTCTGGAAGAGGCCAGGGACCCAACTGAGTTCTGGTATTCCTGGAGGTCGGCTAAAGGTTCTGAGCTGAAGGAGCTGGAGTGAGAGGGAAGGGAGGGGATATTCTGGAAGACCTGCAGCAAACCTAAGAGGAAGACTTGTATCTTCAGGCCTCTGAGGAGGCCTTGCAGAGGATTAAGCCAGGGACTGACCTGGCTAACTGGGCTTGTATTTTAAATACCACAGCTCATAATAGAGATGGTTAGGGGGATGAGAGGTTGAGTTCAAGAGAAGAGGGTAGAAAGGGGCAAAGAGCCAGGCCTCATTGTACATAAGGGGTGAGAAGAGAGAAGGGTCAAGGCCACTTCTCTGGTTCCTGGACTCACAGCGTGGGTGGACAGAAGTGTCCTTCCCTGAGCCTGGGACTCAGGAGGAGGACCGAATGGTAGTGAAAAGTGCTCTGGCTGTTGGATTTCAAATCCCAGCCTGGCCTTGCTAATGCCAGGACCTTGGGCAGGTCATTTCACTTGCTTTAATCTTGCGCTGTCACCTGTATGATGGGGGTTAAGATAGCCGTCTTGCAATGTGGTGGTGAATATTCATAGTGCTAACAGTAGTCGGGGATTGGCGTGTAGTGGATGCTGGGTAAGATCTTTCCTCTGTTGGCCATGAAGCCACGCCTAGCCTAGCTCCTCTGTCAGAACTGCTTGCCTCGCCATTAATTTCCAGATCCTTCTCCTTGTCAGGCCTTGCTCTGGTTTTCCCACTGAATTTTGAGTCCCTCAGAATCTAAATCACAGGTGGTAGAGCCTGGACATCTGCATTTCTGAAAAGTTCCCCAGGTGAACCCAGCTGCTCCTGAATGACGAGAGCTGTGTCTTATGGGTGACCCTGGGTAAATGTTACTAGAATCAACAAACACATGAATGGATGAACTTTCAACAATATGGCCTGATGTCCATAGTTAAACCCAGCAGGATGGACTGATTGTGTTCCCAGAGCAACCCAGTATTGGGCTGCTGTCTCAGAATCACCTGAGAGTGGTCTTTAAAGTGCAGATTCCCAGGCCAAAACAGTCTTGGTGAGTGATTCAGAAGACCTGAGCTTGGGCAGAGCATGATTCTGTGCATGTGCAATTCTGTGCTTTGCTGAGTCAAGACACCTGTGGGTTTTGTGGGTCCTCCTGGCTCTGACATCCTCTGACTCTATCATGGAAACGCAAGGCCCTGTCCTCAAGCCACATGCCCTGGCACATCCTGCCCTGCTGGGTGAGGTTGATTTTTTTAGTGCCAGGTCACCAGGTGGAGTTTCTGGGTACTGGCAGCAGCTGCACTTCTCCTACTATTAGTAGGAATTAAAATGTCCTGCTGTTTTGAACTCAAGTGTCCCTCCACTGCCACCAAAACTTACACAAAGGCAAGTGCCTTTATTACAGCTGATGTCCCAACAACGTGGGAGCTCTATGCCTTCAGATTTGCTTTGGGTTGTGGTCTCCTGCTCCCTGCCAGCCCCTTGAGAGGGGAGTGATGGGAAACAGCTGTTCTCATCCCAGCAGAGAACAGGCCTCAAATGCCAGGCTTCGCCTCCAGAAGCATCTGCCCCTTTCTGTTGTCCACTCCTCCCTGGCCACAGGGAAATGATTACCACCAAATGGAAGGGTGCCCCTCACTCCTCTCTTCCTGCTGCTTGCATATCTCCAGGTAGGTTTTGTGGAAGGTGCAGTCTTACTTGACCTGTGCAAGGCTGCTATATGATAGAGTCCCCATTACGGTGTCAGAGGGGCCTCCCTAGTTCACTCTTGGCCTAAGCAGTGAGCGAATGTTCAGCAGCTGGCAGAGCCAGGCCAGTACTGGATATGTGACTTGGCTGGCCCAGCTCTAGATTGCTCATTTCTTGCTGTCATCTCTTATATGTGTTGTGGGTGTGTGCCTCTCAGAGGGGAAGGGTAGGGATCTGGAATCCTAGAGGGGATCTTGCCAAGACTGAGGGTCAGGGAGGAGGGTGCTGGGTGGGTTGACAGTGTCTGGGCTGGCAGGGGAGGAGGACTGCTCCAAGGCTCATCTAGGGTGACTGGCACTCAAGCCACTGTCTTCTTTGTGACTGTGACTGAGGTGGCAATTTACTGCCTCCTGAGATCTCTGTACCTGTATAATCTTGCCTTCTGGGTGGTTCCTCACCAGATATTTTATATTCTCTGGAAGGACTTTCCCCCGTTTCATTCTATCTTCCTGTTTGCATAGTACTCTCGCTCCTAAAGCTTCAGGTTCTGTCCCCTGGGCTCTTAGACCTAGCAGCCCTGGGTCACTTCATTCCAGTCAGGTCTCTTCTTGTACACCCAGCCCCACAAGACCCACAGCGCTGGCTGTGACGTGGACTCTGGAGCTTACTCATTGTAAAATGGGACCTCCGAGAAGTTGTTAACCTCTCTGTGAGCCTCTCTGCTTTCTTGTCTTTTGGTTTTTTTGAAGAGGAAGGGCACACTAACCTTTGTGAAGCTCTGTGTTGGCCTCTTCATTTGCACTGTTTCATTTAATTGCCACAGAAGCCCCATGAGTTAGATACCATTACATCTCCTGTTATACAGTTGGGGAAACTGAGGCACAGGAGTCCTTTCCAGGATCTCGTAGCTGCTAAGTGGCAGAGGTCAAATTACAGTCCCAGTAGTCTTAACTTCAGAACCCAAGGCTTCAGTTGGTTGTCTGTGTTGTGAATGTGTTTAGAGTTTGCAATAGAGTTTTCTAGCAGTAAATGGAAGATCATGTTATTGCAGAATTATGGTATCATGCAATCATATCTTTCTTGTGTTTAACTTATGTGAACTAAACTAGAAGCTCTTAGAAAAAAGAAACAAATGTTTGATCCTGCTTTTCAACTGAAGTGAGTGTATGTTCTGGAGGGTTCCCCAGGCTCACATCCTGAGTGCCCCAGCTAGTGTGGGGCAGCCCTATGTATGAATCTGTCCCAACCACAGACTACCTGGAGTGCATTTGAACACGCAGCCATCTACTCTAGCTCTGGTGTGTGCTGGGCTCCTCAAGGGAGGCGGAGCCCCTCTTCCATAGGCACCTTCCGGAGGGGCTTTCCAGGGAAATTGTGGATGCTGCAGGATTTTCCCACTAACTTCAGAATTTGCCCTGCAGGGTCAGAAGGCTGCAGTTGCTCCTCCCCTTTGCAGGGTCTTTCTTAGCTGACACTTGAGGTCAGAGCACAGAGATGGAGCTAAGATTTAGCCAGAGAGTTTTATTTTATAAGAGAGTTGGGCTGTGTGTTTGCTCAGGTGCCAGAGCCTATGAGATGTTGGAAGTTTGAAGGCCTGGGCCCAGGAGTCAGACAGACCCAGCTGCTCGGTCCTCGCTGTTGCGTTCCAGCTGCTGGAGCTTGACCAAGCTGCTTATGCTGGAGTTTGGCTCCTGCTCTGTAAAATGTGGCTACCAGTGTGTGTCTTATGGGGATCTTTTGTGACCTAATGCGGGTGTAGAGTCAGTCCTAGATAGGTCTTGGTCATCTCCTCCCTAAATGAGAGCCGCATAGATTCCTGTGAATCTTAAATTGTCTCCAAGTGGCTAGCTACATACAATTTCATTAAACATTGTTTCCAGTTGAGCTTTTAAGAGAGCTCACCTTTTCTGCAGGTGTTTTGAAGCACTCTTTGGGCAAGTGGCATGCTCTACTTATAGGCATTTGTCCTTGCGGGTAATGAATGACGGGGCGAACCCAACTGCCATCCTCCAGCTGAGGTAGTGAGTGTCATGTGTGTCAGTTATGTGAAGTTCATTTTAACAAATGCCCTAGTTGGAGAAGGAACAGGTCAGAAAATCTTCCCATGCCCTAGGAATCCAGCTTTCTCCCCCAACTGGGAAAATTGCCACAGGCCTTTCCTGGGACTATTTTATATGACTGTCATCCTCAATTTGGACTTTATTTGGGTGAGGAGGGACAGTGTGTGTGTGCCCTGGTTCTCCCTTCTACTCACTAGCTCTGGGAGCCTGGGCAAGTCACTTAAGCCCCTCTGCGTGTCTGTTTCCACATCTGTGGGAAGGACATAAGAGCCCCTGCCTTACAACATTGCTGAGAGGGCGAAATGGAATCCGAGCATTTGAAGCCCTCCACAGGGTGGCTGGTACACAGGAAGGCCCCTGTCACTGTTGCCTGTGGGGAGGAGGAGGAGGACAGTGACAGCCATGGTGAGCCCTGGGCAGCCCCGTCCCCTCCTTCAGACAGGCTCTGCTTGGGCAATGTCCATCTTCCATCAGGCAAGACAGGAGACCCCGACTGCTCTAACCACTGTGTCTTATCCCTTCTACCTTTGGGTGCTCTATGAATGGAAGAGCATGCTCTCTGTCCATCAACAAAAATGTACCAAGTGTCCGCTAAAGACGTTATTGGAGAGACTTTGAGAGAGGCAGGCAAGTGATAGAGGTTTTGCAGGAAGTGAGGTTTTTAAAATGTTTTTTGTTGTTGTTGCCCTGGAACTATTTTATAGAATGAGAACTCACCCCAGCATAAGAATCATATAGGAGAGGAGATCCCTGGTTGAAATCAGAACACCCTTTGGTCTAAGGACAGTCAACCTGGACAGGAGTTGGCCACCAGTGGTATTTGCACTGAACTCTCGTTCTGGGCACTGGGATGTGACCTCGCACTGGGGAGACTGGAGACTTGTGAGGAGGCCCTGAGGACACCTAATCTCCTGTCCATGCCTCCCCAAACACGCTTGCTGGGCTCACACTTGCAGCCTTGACTTAGGCAGTGAGAATGGGAACTGTTACCCGCCACCATGGCACACTCAGCTCTGCCTCTCCATGTAATTAAGCCACATGGAGAGCTACCTGCCTAACCCTGAGGTGGCCTGACAAGAGGGCAAGTGTGGAGTTCAAAATACCAGTTGGAGCAAGTATGAAAATGACATTAGCCTGTTGCACCCATTTTATCGTTGGAGCACCTTGACTCTATGTCTAGGGATATGGTACCTGAGTTGTTAGGTCTCCAGGATACATCTTCCTTTAATAGAGTGACTTGAGGGCCTGGGTGGGTATAAGGGGTTTTTTGCCTCTTGGAACCTCATTTTTCTGTGATTCTGGGATGGCCAGCTCCCCATGACTATTTCTTCATCTGTCTGAGGATGGCATCTGTGATGTTGGGATTCTGCATCAGGTTCATATCATCTCTCATTAGCATGGAGAAGTGCAGTTAGCTGGCTTTGTTCATTTGTTCAACAACTATTGTACTTGTCACTGTGTTCATGGTTGGGGTGTCACGAAACCCAGTGTAGTTGGGGAGACGTGCACGCACGTGAGTGGGATTTGGATGAGGGAAGAGTATGGAGGGAGCTCTAGTGGGGCATGAGGGGGCTCTAGGAAAGCCCAAGGGCACATGAGTGGTTGAGTTTACAAAGTATCTCTCAGAGGGTGGTTTTGGGGATCTCGTTTCCAAATTCTTGCCCCAGCAACTCCCTGTGACAGCCACAGAATCTAGTGTCCAGGAAGGATGGAGTAGACATACAAGTAAGAGTAGATAATGCCAACCACTCATGAGTGCCTCTTCTTGGCTGAACCCTCAGCATAGATTACATCACCTAACTTTAGCGCATAACCCACTGAGAAGAGGTGCTGTGGTGTCCTAGCCCTTCTCCTACTGCCCTCTATCCTCTTCTCTTGTGACCTCTGTCTCCTCCTTGCCATTAATTATGCTGTGTCCTTCACCCAGAGCAACCCTGGACTGTTGGCCTGGCAAGCTCTTAGTCCTCCTTCAAAACTCAGCCCAGGCAGTGCCTCCTCTGAGAAGCCTTCCATGCGTCCCTCAGGCTGATGTAGGCACTTGATCCCCTTGTAATTATATATTTCTCGATTACTGTGTTATCATGTGGTACTGTGATGATGTGGGGTTTTTTTTTATTAAAAGAAACTTTGAGACCATTTTAATAATTCCCAGAATACCTAAACACTTTTTTTTGTTCTTGTAAAAATATTAGGGGTACAGATATAACTGAAGCCCACCTTAACCTCCAGTCAGTCCCATGTTCCTCCTCAAAGGATGCCATTTAAAAATAACATCTTCTCAATAGTCTGCATGCCCCTGGGCACAGGTCCTTTCTTCTGTATCCACATAGACACTGGAGCTGATCTGTGAGAGAATGAGGGTGAGTGGATGGTACCATGCACCACTGTGTCCATGCTGGTCAGGGCACTGCTTGGTACCTGACTGTGGGTGGGCCTTGAAGGGAGAGAGTGCTGGGGCTTGAGCCAGCCACCACATGATATTCTGGGGACAGCAGAGCTGCTGGTGCCATTATCTCTGGTTCAGTTTACTGGCTTCAGCAGCCCTCAGGGGTGGTGGCCTTGGTACTAGCCAAGGCCTCTGGGTCACAATTCTTGGCCATCGAGGAGGTGAGGTCATCTGGGGCAGGTGGCTTGGGACCTTGTGGTCATAGACTGGGTTGTCCAATCAGCCTTCAACTCTGACGTTGGCTTTGACCCTGAGATTGGCAGACAAAAAAAAAAAATGTATTCATCTCTCTCCCTATTCTGATAAAAGCCTGGAGGACAAACTTTGGCTGATAAATGTTTATAAAGCCCCCTGAATGCCAAGCATGATGCAAAGCAAGGAATATGCAGAGCCTCTGCAAACCTCTCCAGAGGGTGTGTCCTCTTTTTGAGATCTGAGACTAAAAAGATTTTATTTGGTGAAGAGTCTTGATTTGTTATTGGTGAGGGGTTTGATAACACATAAAATATTTTATATGTATTGTGATCAAGCATGTCACAGTGTTTATTAAATACTAATAATATACCTAACTCTGGCTTTGGGTGGGAGGCATTAGGGAAGCAGAGTGGGATCTGGGTCAAAAAGCATGGACTCTGAAATCAGATTGGATAGGTTCAAATCCCATCCTTCCTGTGATAAGCTTTGGGACCCTCAGCAGGTCAATTAGCCATTCTTTGCCTCAGTTTCCTCCTATTCAAAAGAGGGATCATAATAGCACCCATTTCACTGGGGTCAGGGGGAGAAGAGGAAGTGAACTAATGCATGGGGAGTACTGAATGTGATGTGAAGTAGATGCTCATCAAAGGCTGTTAATATCAGTAGTAGTTCTTAATTAGCACAAGAAGTTTACATCAGTAAGAATTGAACGTATAAAACCTGATTTCTGTTCTTGTGTTTGCAGTCTTTTGGAGGAGATTAGACTAAAGTACTTGATACTACTAACAGTTAGTATGTGACAGTAGCAAGTAAGTCCCAATGGTGCGATTTGTATTGCAAGTCTTACAGGAGCTGGGGCGGGGGGAGTTCCTGGGAGAAGATGGGGCTCCCTGAGGACATGTCAGAGGGGTGGAAGGAGTGGAGAAGGGACAGGGGAAGGACCATGTGGTAAGCGACAGGGAAACATTCCAGGCCAGTTGGGTGGGCAGCCATTGTCAGGGCAGGCGGTGTTGAGTGGGCCAGCTCGGATCTGCTTCATCCAGAGGTGAAATGACATGTGCTTATGGAGTGGAAATGGGATGAGAGAGTCAGAGAAGCTACTGCTTCTCTTCCTCCTCCTCCTCAGTTATAAATGCATTTATTATGTTTTCATGACTATTGACCTGGAATTATAGGATGCAAAGTTGGGGAGTTTCACATGGCTATATTGTTTTACAGAAAACAAACTTGCAGCAACCTTATCTGTTGAGAGGATTACTGAGAACTTGGGTGGAGTTGGGGGAAACTTTAAATGGATACAATTATTTGTCATAAAATTCCCAAAGCTTCTTATTAAAGCATACCATACCTGCAGAAGCGGGCACAGGTCGTAACTGTAGCTTGATAGATTGTCACAAACTGAACACACCCGTGTAAGCAGCACCTATATTAAGAAACAGACCCTTAGTCAGCACTCTAGAAGCTCCCTCAGGCTCTCTTCAGCCACTGCTCCCCTGCTACAACTGCCGTCTCAACCACAAACAGCTTGGGGTAGTTGGACCTGGTTCTGGGCTTTCTGCAGATGGACTCATATGGCAGATGCTCTTGCGTTGGTGTCTTGTGAAGAGCCATCCTTAATGCTGCAAGTAGCTGTAGCTCATCTGTTCTCATTGCTGTGAATTACCACCATTTATTTCATTCATCCTACTGCTGATGAGCATTGGGGTTTAGGGCTTCTGGTTTAGGGCTTGAGTTAGGCCAGATAATGGCCCCTTGAAAGATGTTTGTGACCTAATCCCTGGTTACAGGTCCCATTGGCCAGTAATATCCATAACTAAGTTACCATACACAGGAAAGAGACTTAGCCAATGTTAGTTAAGGATAATGACATGGAGAGATGATCCTGAATTATCTGGAAGGGACCAATTGTTTTTTTTTAATAATAAATTTATTTTTTATTGGTGTTCAATTTGCCAACATACAGAATAACACCCAGTGCTCATCCCGTCAAGTGCCCCCCCCAGTGCCCGTCACCCATTCACCCCCACCCCCCACCCTCCTTCCCTTCCACCACCCCTAGTTCGTTTCCCAGAGTTAGGAGTCTTTATGTTCTGTCTCCCTTTCTGATATTTCCCACACATTTCTTCTCTGGAAGGGACCAATTGTAACAAGGATCCTTAAAGAGGGCGTTGGGAGGGTCCGGTGCAGAGAATGAGACATGAAACAGAGATGAGAGAAGGGATTTGAAGATGCTACATTGTTGGTTCTGAAATGTAAGATGGGGCCATGAGCTGAGGAATGCAGGTGGTTTCCAGAAGTTGGAAAGGGAAAGAGAATGGGTTGCTTTCTAGAGCTTCCAGAGGAATGCAACCCTGCTGACCCATTTTAGACCCATTTCTGACCTCCAGAACTATTAGATGATAAATTTGTGTTGTCTTATGCCACTATGTTTGTGGTAATTTGTTATAATAGCAATAGGAAACTAATAGAGGGCTGTTATGCATAGTGCAACTGAGAACATTCTAGAAAATGTCTCCTGGTGCACATAAAGGCGTAGGGGCAAATGCAAGTATTCCTGTAGTTCTCAAAGGTGGTTAGATCCATTTGTGCTCCCACCAACAGCAGGGGTAAGAGTTGTGGTTTCTTTACGTTCTCACTAATACTTGGTGCTTCCTGAGAAGAGAGATTTTTCAGTGAAGAAGTAGCAGGGCTTGGTGTCCAAGGGACACAGTTGTGCCTTGCAGGAAGTTGGTGCTCAGCAAATGGTGTCAATGCTGAGGAGAGGAATGAGGAAGTGGTGGTGCCAGAGTTTCTAGCTGGGGGAAGTGGAATTCCTCTTCCATGAAAGTGACTGGGATGGGAAATACTGACTAACTTTAGATTAAAACAGAACTTTCCAGCTTCAGAGTTAGAACACCACTTATCTTGGCAACTCTGTGATTAACCAGGGTGAGTGGTGGTTATCAGGCAGTGGCAGGAAGGCCTGTGCTGTTCAGCTGGCTGCTCAGAGTTTGAAAACTGCCCTCATGTAAGTGCTGTGACTTTAGGGTACTCACAATCTTTAGAGCTCTGGATTTGCCATTTGTAAAATGGATGTGGTCCTGCCTTCCCTGTGGGCTGTGGGTGGATGAGAAGCCTCTGAGCTGGAGGCCTGAGTTTACTGCCTGCACACAGGTGCTGAATCAGAGGTAGCTGTGGTCATTAGGGACAACGGTATTAAGCTCATAAATTCCTTTTATAGAAGTTGGCAACCCTGGGTTCAGAGTGTTCAAGGGACTGAGTGGCTTTCTTGGGGGAGGGGTCTGAGAATATTACCCACTTAGTTGGCATCCAGAGTGGGTGGGGTCAGGCTTATAGTCCACCCTTCTAGGGCATTACAGAGACACTGTCTCCTCACAGCCCCCATTCCTGAAACTACTTTTGAAACTATTTGTTCGTCATTTGTTCATTCATTCGTTCACTCATTCAGCCCCTACTGAGCCTTACCATGCACATTGTAATGTACAGATTAGGGGCACAGACTCCCAGTTCAAATGCTTGGTTTGAGTCTCGGTTTTACCATTTTATTGTCTGTATGGTATTTGGCCAAATCTTAACTTCCTCGTGCCCAGTTTCTTGATTTTTTTTTTTAAAAGATTTTACTATTTTTTTTTTAATTTTTATTTATTGGGATCCCTTGGTGGCGCAGCGGTTTGGCGCCTGCTTTTGGCCGAGGGCGCGATCCTGGAGACCCAGGATCAAATCCCACGCCGGGCTCCCGGTGCATGGAGCCTGCTTCTCCCTCTGCCTGTGTCTCTGCCTCTCTCTCTCTCTCTCTCTGTGACTATCATAAATAAATAAAAATTTAAAAAATAAATAAATAATAAATAATAAATAAATAAATAAATTTTTATTTATTTATGATAGTCACAGAGAGAGAGAGAGAGAGAGAGAGAGAGAGAGAGAGAGAGAGGCAGAGACACAGGCAGAGGGAGAAGCAGGCTCCATGCACTGGGAGCCCAATGTGGGATTCGATCCCGGGTCTCCAGGATCACGCCCTGGGCCAAAGGCAGGTGCTAAACCGCTGCGCCACCCAGGGATCCCAAGTTTCCTGATTTGTAAAGTAAGGCATATCTGCCTCCCAGGGTTGATGTGAGAAATGGATGAAATAATCTGTGACAGTGGCTGCCCTTGGGCACCCCCTCAGTGTTGGGGTGCAGAGTTGGGTGCCCTCAATCCTTGTCCCTTGTCACAGGCAGAAGGGTGATGGTTCATCAGTGGTTGTCTATGGAATACTTTCACCAGTACCAGGAGGGAAAACCTGAAACCCTGACCCAGGACCAGCTGGTGCTCTCTTAGAGGGTAGGCCCTGACCTCTCATAGTTGCTCGGGAAATGTGGCTTTGAGGAGAATTGGCATAGTTTGGAGATGTAAGTGTCGAACCCCCTTGCAGCAGTTACTATGCTGTGGAAGGGCTTATACATTGCGCTCATGTGGCTTCCAGGCTGAGCCGAGGTGGGCCGAGGTGTTCACAGCTGCAGAAGTGACTCTGGTGTGGGTTGTTTACTTTCTCCCGTCTCCCTTCATAGTGGGGCTGGTGGGGATGTGGTGGCTCTGAGACTCCAAGTCCATGTCTCACTACCCTTCCGTCTCTCCTCATTCCAGGATCCACATCTTCCCTCTTGCCTTTTTCTGGGCCCTGCTGTAATACACATGCCTTAGCTGATGAAGTTAGCCCTGATGGAAGCCAGAGCAGTGGTCCCAGACAGGGATCCAGATGCTAAAAATATCTCATGATGTGCTCTCTTTGCAAGTTAAATAAAAGAGCAGCATTGGAGACTGTGGCTGGGGATTCTCCCCAACACTGACTCTTTTCAA
Source organism: Vulpes lagopus (assembly GCF_018345385.1). Lineage (NCBI taxonomy): Eukaryota > Metazoa > Chordata > Mammalia > Carnivora > Canidae > Vulpes > Vulpes lagopus. The sequence goes on along the minus strand of NC_054830.1, from coordinate 24,854,606 downwards.
TGCCTTGGGGTACAAGAGTCCAAGGTATCTGGTCCTGCTCACCTGGATCTGAGAATTTATCCTAATGGTGCCTTTAAAAAAAAAGAGGCTTTGTTTTTTAAGTGATCTCTATACCCAAAATGGGGCTCGAACTTACAGCCCTGAGATCAAGAGTTGCACACTCTACCAAATAAGCTAGGCAGGTACCCCCTTAATGGTGCTTTGATCCAGAAAAGGACAGACTCATGGTGGGCAGATGGAAAAGGATGGACAGGAGATTGGGCCTAGCAGATTTGATGCTCAGCAGTCAAAACAGGTGATGCATCAGCATGGAAGATCGTGGAAGATCATAAGTGTCAAAATTACCCTGACCCCCCTTTTGCGTAGGAGACGCCAGGTTGAAGACCAGTACATCATCTCTCAGTATGGTCTGCACAGCCAGTGCTTCCAAGGTTGAAACTGATGTAGGTTTCTTTCTTTGGTTGACACTAAATGAAGCAGCTGGTTTGGGTTTGTTCCATGCTGTAGGAAGAGGATCTGCTTTAATGCTAAACCCACCCCGAGTGATGAGGAATATAGTACCTGAAGCTGAGGAGGGCAGCTGGGCATCCTAGCTCAGACTCACTTGGGGCAGATGCTCAGAGGGTAGAAGAGCAAGTGAGAAGAATCCTCCACCCCTCAGAATGTTCTCTCTCTAGGTCTCTCTCTATCTCATCCTCATGTCTCTCCTGGTTTCTGTTGCTTTCAAGCACACAGACTCAAATCCTTAAATGTGGGTATCATGTTCGTTGGGATATCTTACCACTCTGAGTAGTCATTTTGTGAAGCAAAGCTCACAACTCATACTTGTAGATCCCAGTGTTCCTAATTCTGCCCAGTTCCCTGCTCATGACAGTCTTCACACTGGAAGGCATTACATGTTCATTAACATCTTCATCCCTCTACAATGATTGGGTACTACTTAAATTACATGTGGTTTTACCAAAGCTGTGACCAAAATAGTTTGGCCTTACCTGTCTCCATAGACCTAGCATATCGTATGCTCCAAATAACCAAACCCACCCTCAGAAGGGCCCCAAAGGGAATATTTAATGATAGTGCCAACTGTTATGAGAGTTAACTAGCCATAAAAATAGGATCCAGGGATCCCTGGGTGGCGCAGCGGTTTGGCGCCTGCCTTTGGCCCAGGGCTCGATCCTGGAAACCCGGGATCGAATCCCACGTCGGGCTCCCGGTGCATGGAGCCTGCTTCTCCGTCTGCGTGTGTCTCTGCCTCTCTCTTTCTCTCTCTGTGACTATCATAAATCAATAAAAATTAAAAAAAAAATAGGATCCAATAAAACTGTGACTTAAAAAATAAAATCTCTAAGGTAGTAGTTTTTTTTTTGAGATTTTATTTATTTATTCATGAGAGATAGAGATAGGGAGAGGCAGAGAGACAAGCAGAGGGAGAAGCAGACTCCCTGCAAGGAGCCTGATGTGGGACTCCATTCTGGATCCTGGGATCACACCCTGAGCCAAAGGTAGACGCTCAATCACTAAGCCAGCCAGGTATCCCTAAGATAGTAGTTCTAAGGTGAGAGGGTGGTCATGCTCCATGGAGTCCATCACAGACCCAGGTGCCTTCTATCTTGTTGCTCTATTATTTCCAAATGTGTGGTCATCATCTGCACAGTCCAAGTTGAGTTCTAGCCAGTGGGAGCCAGTAGGAAGGGTGGATGAGGTGTGCGTACATCTTGAGACCTAGATGGGGAAGTGGCACATTTTTCTCTCATTCCATCAGGAACTTAGATACCTGGTCACACCAATCTGCAAGGATGCTGGGGAGATGTAGTCCCTGATAAAAATCAAATAACTATGGAAGAAGGGGAGAAAGGATCTTAATGGACACTGGATAGCCTTTGATGTATTCCCCTTGTATATATTTAATGCAACTCTTTGCGTGTTTATAATATAAATACATCCAGGTTATACACATTGGTTGTTTTGCTTTTTCAGAAAGAAGGCCTGGGCCAACCATGCTGTGTCTCTAGACAGTTCCACAGTAATGAATCAGTGTGTCTTCAGAGGGATGGAAGAAAACAAGGAAAGGTAAACATATCTTTAAAGATTAAAAAATTTTAAATTCTCACATGCAACAATTAAATGCAATGTAGGACTTCACCTGTCTGTACATGTCAGTGGAGGTCATCAAGAATTGGAGATAGCAGAATTTCATGTATTTCCTTTTCCTATTTCCAATTTCTGATACCAAAGGAGGATACCTTTGTTAAGTATGAGGCAATTTTTCTAAGACTTAGAAGGGAAAGTTGGTATAAATAGAACTAATGTGGTCTAGAATTATATATTTGATTCTAAAAGCTATGGACACTCATTCCTAGAAACAATGGACACTTGCTCAGATGAGTTATGTCTCCATGTGTGGAGGGAAAGTTGGTATAAATAGAACTAATGTGGTCTAGAATTATATATTTGATTCTAAAAGCTATGGACACTCATTCCTAGAAACAATGGACACTTGCTCAGATGAGTTATGTCTCCATGTGTGGAGGGAAAGTTGGTATAAATAGAACTAATGTGGTCTAGAATTATATATTTGATTCTAAAAGCTATGGACACTCATTCCTAGAAACAATGGACACTTGCTCAGATGAGTTATGTCTTCATGTGGGTGGCCAGTCCATGAGAGGAGGCAGAGACAGCCCCTTAGCTTTTGGCAGCCACATCTTTCTCTTTCTTCCACCTCCTTTTTTTCTTCTTAAAATAAATGTATTCATTTGATTTTATTTTAATGCCCAAGAGATGCATAGTTTTCCTAGTTAAAAATAGGTGATACACCCTTCCCCAATTTCGTTCCTAGGCTCCCCACTCCACACCTGCCTTTCCCAGAAGTAACTACTGTGACCTACTTTTGTGCATTTCTTTCTAGAACTTTTTCTAGGTGCTTATATACATAGAAAACAGCCATTCTTTCTTTTCTTTTTTTTCTTTCTGTTCTCTTGCTGCAGGTAATCATACTGTGCTTATTGGTCTATTTTGTAACCTTTAAAAAAATTCAGTAATATGTCTTAAAATGTTTTCAAGACAGTACATGAGCATTTTACTTGTTTTTATCTGCCACGAAATGAATTGTGCATGCATAGTATAAGAATCCCACTGTTTTTTGAGCCATGTTCCTATGGGTGGTGGGTAGGTGGGTCCCCTTGCTTCCCCTTATATCACTGCTGGGAGGCACTTTCTGTTAAGTGCCTCCCACACACACGGGCAGATAGTCCTCTAGGAAGTTACTGAGGAGTAGAATTTTTGTACCATCCTGCATATACATTTAAGGTCTTACTAAATATTGCCACATCATTCTCTAAAGACCACTTGTCCACAGGGCGCCACATTTCCCATTTGCCTGCCCTCTTGTTACACCTCAGTTCCTCATGCTCTTCCACTTTTGCCCATCTGTTGGGTGAAAAATGGGATCTCTCCATGGTTGTCATTTCCTTCTCCTTCTTTCTGCTCTGGGGAAATTCCTCTTCTCAGATCTCTCCTCAGGACATCTGAGCAGTCCTGGTTCTATTTGGGAGTGGGTACCACTTCATTTTCCTTCCTAAAAAGCATGCTTCTCCAGGAGAGTATCCCAAGATTGTATCATAGGATTACCTCTTGACTTCTGGTTTTGAAGAGCCTTTGGTTGGGTTTTCCTATTTTGGGTGGTTCCGTCCACCACCCACTGTCACCACCACCATCATCAGTGGCAACCATGTGATGCTATGTGTCAGGCTCTGTGTCAATCACTGGGCTGACATATCTCATTTACTTCTCACATGGCCCTATATGATAGGGGTTGTGTCATTATCCTCATTATGGCCATTAGGCAACATCAGAACAGAAATTCACTCCAAACCAACCCAAACAACAAAAACCTTACCTCACCACAGAACTCTAGCTCCTAGTGTTGCCCTCCCTTGCAGCGACAGACATACATTGAGTTCTCCTTGCAAACATAGCTATGGGGCCATCACACCCACGTTTGCAGTTTTCCTGGCCACACTCAGTTGTTATTCTGCATGTATGGCCTTCCCGGAGGAGAGGTGGGAGCTGAGAATTTGGTTTTGGGTTTTGTGCCCAGCTGGCATGTGAACATGGGTTCCTGCATATATCATCAGCCCCTCTGTTCTGGGTACAGTTGGGGTGGCAGCCTTACCTGAGTTTGTCCAAAGTGCTTCCCCTGGAAAGGGGTTTTCCAGTGTTAGAAAACAAAATTCAACCATGTAAATTTGAAGATCAGATTGGCTTTTATTAAGCGATTTGTGAACTGGGCAAGTAGAAAGGAGCTCTGAGGAGGTGTACAGAATGGAAGGTTTTTATAGGAAGGAAAGTGGGGCAAGCAAAAGAAAAGATTGTTTCAGGCCAAGACACCTTTTTTGGGTTGGGGAAGGAATAGCAGGATTTTAATCTTGCAGATGCTAATGCTGACCAGAAAATTTCAGGTTGACTTCTAAAAAGGTCACCTTCCTGGGAAAGTTTGAAACTGTAACAAAGTCTTGGTTTGCTGTTATGAGGGAGCAGAGGACTCAAATTTGAGCTTTTCTTTTTAAGTTTATTTATTTAATTAATCTCTACCCTCAGTGTGGGCCTTGAAACTCATCACCCCAAGATCAAGAGTTACACTGCTCCTCTGTTCCTGTGATTGAGCCAGGTGCTCTTGGACTTGTTTTTTTTTTAATTTTTTTTTGGTTCTTTTTTTAAACACCAGGTTGCACATACTTGTCATGGGAGTAAGTCTGCTTTATTAGGATAAATACACCCACTGAGCTGTGGAGGGAGCTGTGTCACTCGGCTCCATAGACCCAATCAGTTACCCTACTCTAGAATTGTAAGTTTTGATCTCATTCTAAAGCAGACAGTGGTGAAATTCTGGAGATCTTCTGTGGCCTCCTCCCATGACATTTCAGAGACATGCACATTTAGACCCAGATGATCCTAGGCTCATTATTATAATTTCTTGCTTTTTCACCTATAGTTTTAAGCAGTCAGGCCTAGGGTGATGATGTGATTGTTTGAGTTTACAAGACTTGGTCTCAGGTCTCAGGCTCTGGTTCTGGCTCTTTGTACATCACAACTACTTTTTGTGTCCTTATTAGAACACTGACCAGGACTTATTCCAGAAATTGAGCTTACTAGCCAATAGTGCTTGAAGGAAACATGCCTATTGATCAATCAATTGATTATTCATTCAGTGGGCATTTACTGAATACTATCTGTGCAGCAGAGACAAAAAAAAACAAAAAACAAAAAACAGGTAAGATGAGTTGCTAGAGAATCCAGAGTCAGGGGTGGGAGCAGGAGGCACACACTATGAGCAGTGGTAAGGTGGAAAACTAATTTTTCATTGGTCAGTGGAAATAATAACAGTATCTCCTGCAGAGAGTTGTTGGGCATGTCCTAAGTTAATCACAGTAAAGCACCTGGCATATAGTAAGCACCCAATAAAGGTGGCTGTTTTCATTTTTTGTTTATTTATTTTTATTCTTACATAGTGTAAGGAACCTAGGAAGATTTTTTATCAGGAGACTGATAGGGCCAGACTTATGTTTTGTTTTTATTTTTATTATTTATTTATTTATTTGACTGAGAGAGAGTGGGCACAAGTGGTGGGAGCAGCAGCAGAGAAGAGGGAGAAGCAGGCTTCCTGCTAGGCAGGAAGCCCTACAAGGGGCTCAGTCCCAGGACCCTGGGATCATAACCTGAGCCGAGGGCAGATGCTTAACCAATTGAGCCACCCAGGTGCTCTATTTTTTATTTTTTTAAAGATTTTTATTTATTTGAGAGAGAGAGTGAGTATGAGTAAGGGGAGGGGCAGAGGGAGAAGTGGACTGAAGGCAGATGCCCCACTGACTGAGCCATCCAGGCGCCCCAGACTTGTGTTTTAGAAACGATTATCAGTTGACATAAGTTCTCATCTTGCATGTGTTTATCTTCTTGGACTGTGATTTCCATGGGGCCACATCTTACCTGTTTTGCTTCTTATCATCTACTCAGTGTGTGGCACACAGCAGGTGCTCAGCAGTGTTTCTGGACTGATGAGTATAGGGGGTAGAGCGGTGAGCCCTGGGTCCCTGAGGTGAGGTGCTGTGACAGAGACTGCCGCTGGAAAGAAGGAACTCAACTCTCCTGGGGCCAATGCCACTTTCCCAATGAAAGCTGCTACCTGGAGTCCTTGCCCACAGACTGTACTTCCCTCTTCAGGAACATGGTTTTGCTCCAGTGATTTGTGGTGTTTTGTCTTTTAATCTAGTGACTTTCTTGAGGAGACCGCTCTCTACAGCCTTTATTGGCCAAGCCGCCATGACTCACCACTTCTAGCTCTAGGTGCCGACTCATAAGAACACAGGATTTGTAAAAGATTAAGTCCCTGGGGAGTTCAGTTTTCTGTTGTCACCAGTGATTGTGGATGGATATTGCTTTGTTGGGCCTCAGTTTCCTCAGCGGTACAGCAGTGGAGTTAGGCAAGTGGAATTTCTGATGTTCAAAGAGGGAAATTTTGAGGGAAAGAGTCCTTGCACTTCTTATAAATCCTTCCTGTAAATAGACTCGTGGTGAAATGGGTGGGTACTTGGGACTTAACCTATGCCAAAGAAATGGAAAGGTTTAAGTTCGTTAGTTCGTTTGTTCATTCATTCATTCATTCATTCGGTCACTTAGTCAGTTGATCAGTATCCTTTTACTGCTTAGTGGCCATAAGCACTTTGGGAAAATACTCAAATAAGAAATTATGAAGGCTTTTCACTCTCAGCTTGTGCAAATGTGTGTCTCTTTATGAAAATAAAGATCTTCTCCGGCTCACTCATGTATTTCAGTATGTCTTGAGCACCTCCTTTGTGCCAGCTCTGCTTGGCTTTGCTGTCCTGGAAGGCTGGCTCTGCCTGGTGCAGGAACACCTACATCTGGCCCAGGGCCCAGCACACAGTAGGCTCTCAGCCTGTGAGCAGCTTCGGTGGACTGAACTGGCTAGAAAACAGTGATTTTTAGAAGGCTACATGAAGGGCTGTATCCCAAAGTGAGATTTGTCCCCAGCACCGTGTTCTGTTTCATGTTCAGGGCTAACTGATGTGTAGCCCACATGCTCCGGAGCCCTCACCTCTATACAGGTTAGTTCTGCTGTTTGTTGTTACTTGTTCTCTTGATCCCTTATCAGTTTCCATCTTGTCCTTAGGCTGGAGCTGTTTCGGTCACTGATTTTTATTAGCTCTTTGTTCACTGCCCACAGGGCTGTGTGGGGCCCATTCCATGTCCTCCACCCTCCAGAGATTCAGCTGGAATTCACCTTGAGAAGCTGGAAGCTCAACAAGAATGAGAGTATAACCTCTCCTGACCTGAGGCTCTCGCCTGCACCCTTGGATTCACCAGCCCTGTGACCTTGGGGAAGGCACTTCACTCTCCATGGTGTCTTCTTAGAGATCCCCTCAGTTTTTCCTGCAGTCTGCTAATCAGAATATGGTTTCTTCCAAACATTAGTAGGCTTTGCAGGAAAATGGGGCCTATTGCCTAACGTGTTTGGGTACTGCTGACTTAAACTCAGTTAAACGTGGCCTTTCTGGCCTGACCCAGCAGAGCCTGTAAAAGGTCAGTGTGCACAGAGGGGCCTCTCAGGAGAGGGTAGAGTGTGCGGCCTCCCACTTTTGCTGTTGCAGTGGTCATACTGGAGACATGCTGGGCTGGGAAATCTTGAAGTTTCCTCCCAGAACTTCAGTGATATATGTTCCTAGGACAGAAAGGCAGAGTGCCCCCAAAACACAGATATTGGATTTGAATGCTTTAGTGTTTTTTTGTTTTTTGTTTTCATTGGAAACTTGAAAATAGTATAGGAGGCAAAAGGTGGAATGAGTCTTCTAATCCATTTATAGGCCTGCTGGTGAGTGAGTTGAGAATAAGCAATATCTTCATAAAAGATTTTATTCAGACAGAAACTCTCCCATGCAAACACTGCCTTCTTTCTGGCTGTGTGACTTCGGGTGTATTTCTTTACTTCTCTCAGATTCCTCACTGGCTTAAAAGAAAGGAGTTGGTTGATGAGTGAGTTTCCTTTCAAACCTAAAATTTTCTTTTTTTAAAAAAAATATATATTTTAAAGGTTTTATTTATTTGAGAGAGGGTAGAGTAAGAGAGAACATGAGCAGAGAGGAGGGACAGAGGGAGAGGAAGAAGCAGACTCTGCTGAGCAGGGAGCCTAATGTGGGACTCGATCTCAGGACCTGAGATCAGGACCTGAGCCGAAGGCGGACTAACCATCTGAGCCACCCAGGTGCCCTTTAAAATTTTCCATATATTGTTTAAAGCAACTGTAAGCCCTGTGAAGGTGCATGGAGCCTGTATGTCTTCTTATTGATTCCCAGGGCAGTGCCTGGGATACAGTAGTCACTAAACGATTGTTGAATAAATGTGAAACAGAATAGGCTACTTATTATGTTCATTGGCTTAACCCCATAGACAGCTGACTAAGTTATTGTTAAAGTAATTTAATGAGTCTGCATGATCTTGTTTGAGACACATGAAGACCCCTTAAGGGAGACAGTATTATTTGACATTAGTCAGGATTTTGAGAAACAAAGGGCTACTTTGTTTTAGCCCTTTGGTCTTCTAACAAGGAATAAAACAGAAAAGACACAGACTCAGTCTCCTGAACCTCACATTCTGTTTGGTTATGGGGTTTTTTTCCACCAAACCAAATCCTTATCTGTCCTTATACTGGCCAAAAGCAGTGATTAGGACTGGTCTTGGAAGATCTCCCATGCAGACACTGAAAAAGACCTTCAGTTCTCTAGTGGACTGGCTAATCCTCTACATGGCAAATTATAACAATATCTGCTAATTCTTTAGCCACCTCCTAATGGGCTTTTTATATACATTGGCTCCAGACATCACAGGGACTGAGCAGAAGACATGTTGTTTGCCTCTATTTTGCAGATGAGGAAACAAAGGTTTAATTACCTACCCTAATATCACAGATAATTATAGGGCTCAGACTTAAACCTGTCTTTGACTGGCTCAGGGGAGAAAGCCTTTTCACCACCCCGCCTGCTTCTCATATGATTGGGCCCCTCCTCTTACCTTCTCTCTGCAGATAGGAGCTCAGAGTCCCCTGTGGAATGGTGTGGGGTTGGGGGGGTGCTGCTACATCTGCCCCAGGAATAGGTCTACTGAGTACCTGTCATGTGCTCAGCATGCCATCAGGCACCCTGGGGGGTACAGTCAGATGTGGATCTGCTTATGGTATAGAAGGAGACATGAGTGTAAGTCATAGCACGAGAGTATAAGGAGTAGGACAAGAAGGGCTTAAGGAAGGTTCTAGCTGGGTCTGGCACACTGTGCAAATTTGGGGAATGTTTAAAAACACTCAAACTGGAGGATACTCAAATGGGCACGACACTCTGAGGTGGTCCTGGGAAACACAATTCATGGAACACAGTAGGTAGGAAGAGAGCCTTTGAGGGTTCCTCATCTGGCAGAGGAAGCTCCTCCAGCCCCCATTCTATGGAAGGACGGGTCTTGGGTGAAAGGCAGCATCTGTCCTGATGCTAAGCCCTTGCTGGGCAGAGACCATGTGCAGCAGTCTTCCTCCAGGGGAATCAGATATAAAATTCCTTCCAGGCAAGAGCCTGGCACTTCCCATGGAAGTAAATCAACCTTTTCAACTCTAAGGGTAGAAGACTGGGTTTGGAGAGCTGGGGAGACTGTGCATGGGGGTGTGTAACCCCAATGGTTGAAGTGCTCACTGGGCCCACAGAATTATCAAGATACATTTATGAAGTGCTGGTTTTGTCTGGGGTGTTCCGCTAGGGTGTGGATGAGGAGAGTCTTGAGGCTTTTGTTCTCTGGGTGGGAGGAGAGGATGGGAACTCCGGTTGAGACTCTCCCCGGGACTGGGGCCGGGACTATAGCTGAATGTGGCTTCTGCCCCGCCTGTGTGCGGTGCTGTGTGTGCTGTGCGCAGTCAGCCGGCGGCTCCCTCAAGGATGGGTGTTGACGGAGGCGGGCTGTGTGGCCAGGCGCTGTGCTGAGCTCCGGGATATACCTGTGCCTGGGGCAGGCGGGAGCCAGATAACAGGGTCTAACAGGGTCCCTGCCCTGGAGGGTTTTGGAGTTCAGTTGAGGTTGTGTAAGGACAGGAAACTAAACAGAAAGCAGAAACAAGAGTGCAAGGAAGGAATGTGTTTTAGAAAAATCACTTCTGTGTTTTGGTTTATTCTGTTTTGTTTTTTGTATATAAGAAAGCTACTGATTAATAATTTCTTTTATTAATGTTGACTGATATTATAAAATTGTCCTACTGGTTCTCATAGTTTCTTAGAGCTTATTTTATTTTTCTGTGGGGAGGAATTTTTCTAGGCACGTAATCACATTATCTGCAAGTTAATGGGATTTTACTTCTCCCTTCACAATTGGTAAAACTTTGTTTGTTTATTGGTCTAATTAGGATGGCAAATGCTTCCTCAATAATATTGAACAATGGTGATGTCTCGGATCATTTTTACCTTGTACTGACATTAATGGGAGTATTGGCTATTAGGTTAAGCCGTATATCTTTTAAGGAAGTTTCTCTCTATTCCTATTTTGTTAAGAAATTTTTTCAAAAAGTCAGGAATAAATATTGAAATATAACAAAATTGACATCTAAGAAGACGTATGTGTTTTTCCTCTTGATCCTGTTAATGAGGTAAATTATATGGATAGATTCCCTAATATTGACCTATCCTTGCATTCCTGGAGTGAGCCACATTTGGTTGTGCTCTGAATCTCTTTAAATAAAAAAGTATTTCAAGTTACTTGCCATCATTTGAATTATTGTTCCATGAAGATGCAGTTGGTTTATCCTGCAGTTTAGAATAATGTCAACAGGATAGCTTTACTTCAGTTCGAGAAGTCAGAACTAGAGTGATGAACAAATTAATTCATTAGACCAACATTTTGCTACTGAATGCTGATATATGCAAAACACTGCTGGTTGGATGGCCTCCAGTGCTCCTTTTAGCTCCGAGTTCTTGCAATTCTGTGTAGCATTTCCATTAGTCAGGTTTGTTGTTGTTGCAAGCGACTGAAACACAGTTCAGCCTGGATTAAGGGAATATATGATTCATATAAATGGACAGCCCAAAAGTGGGTAGCTTCAGGCATAGCTGGATCCAGGGGCTCAGTGTCATTAGGTTTTGGTCCCACTCTTTCCTTCGGTTCTTCTGTATTGGCTTCATTCCCAGGAAGGCTTCCTTTACATGATACCTCCAAGAAGCTCCTGGCTGACATTCTTCCACAGCTGTGGACTGGGAGTTTATCATTCCCATTTGTTCCAGCAAGACTTCCCAAGTAGTCTCATATTTGTTCTGCTTGGGACACATGCTGTCTCCTGGACTTCAAGGGTGGGGGGATAAAATAAGCCTTACCTGGACCTTTGGACTGAGATGGGGGGTGGGTGGGAAGGCCACATACTATTACCCACAGATGGGCAATCTGATGCACAGTGGCAGAAACACCCGATGTCCATGCCATTGGGGCCAGTGATCCCCTTTCTTTTGTGGTCTTCACTGTCCTTTTTCATAGGTAGAAGGGGAGGTTGCAAGGGGCTGTGACTCCTGACCCAACCCTAAGGCCCAACAAGTCAGTGATAGAACCAGGATTCTAAGTCCCTATCTAAATTCTAGGCTGTTCTTGTTCCACTTGGAAATATGAGTAGAGAGTTAAGGTGTTAGCTGGGCACTTTGAGATTTGATTGTTAAATGAAGGATTTCCATGGGTCACCCTCACCACTGATGCACTCACCAGATGTAATTATTTATCATGGTGATTCTCTATTGTCCCCTTTCCATAACAAACTTAGAAGGAAGGTAGGTACTTTTAAGGGTCTTCCTTTGGTGGGATGTTAAGTATTTTATGTGGAGCATGTATACTAACAAAGTTTTAATTTGGCAAAATCTTGCCTGGTCTGATCTGTCATCTCTTCAAATACTTTGTGTCTTTTAAGCTTTGATGTATGAGGTGTGTCAGATTAAGGGAAAAGCTCAGTGAGTTTCTACATATGTTCCTACCTTTCATATTAAGGTACAGTACTCGTTCAAACACTGTTTAATAGCTTCTTTTTAGCCTCCCTGTTTTGCCCCACTCCTTCCTCCCACAAGAGCTGTGACTTCCTCACCACAGCCTGGCCTTAGGCTGTCCCTAAGAACTCTCTTCTGAGTGTACCAACCTGAGTCCAGGGACAGAGTTAGGAACCCATTCTGAAAGACTTGTGTGAGGAGAGAGGAGGGTAGTTACCATCCATAGAGGATAAACACAGAGCCCTCAGGTGCTCTAGGAGGCTGCAAAAGCACATCATCCAATCATGGTATTGAAGGGGGCCCCCTTGCACTCTTGCTCCTCCCTTCACAGATGAGGAAACTGAAGCCTTCAAGAGAGGTAGGATCTGCCAGAGGTCATGGGCTAATGCAGGTTCAAGGTCAGACAGATGATCCACAGCTATAAGCCAGCCACCCGCTGTAGTCTCACTCTCATTTTATGATACTTTTTATTTTTTTTTTCCTGGAAAATCTTGAAATTCTGTGAAAGACAGTATATATATATATATATATATATATATATATATATATATATATATATACACACACACACACACCCAGTTTCCAATTAAATGGAATGAAATTCATTTTCCAAAATTAAATGGAATGGGAGAAAATAAAAGGTGTTAGCTTGGCAGGCTCAGCCTTTATTTTGATTTAAATATATATATTAGAAAGAATGTAGGTCTGGTAACTGGCATTCTTCAGCTCAAATCCCTGTTCTGTTTTATGACCTTGGGCAAGGCTGTTAATCTTCCTAAACCTCAGTGTCTTCATCTATAGATAGGATCATATTAATACCAACCTTATAGGGGGTGGTCCTGAGGTTTAAATGAAATGACATGTATCATGTGCTCAGCACATGTGATTTTTATATTTGAAAAGCCAGTTTAGGGGCACCTGGGTTGGCTCAGTGGTTGAGCATCTGTCTTCAGCTCACGTTGTGATCCTGGGGTCCTGGGGTCGAGTCCCACATCGGGCTCCTGTCTGTGCCTATGTTTCTGCCTCTCTCTATATGTCTCTCATGAATAAATAAAATCTTAAAAAAAAAAAAAAAGAAAAGCCAGTTTATAGCCTCTCTTGTGGGGGGAGGGTGAGAAGTGATATAAAAGTAAGCTGACAAACTCATAACCTCCCCCCAAATAGGAACACTTTAGCATGACTTTAATTTTGCAGTTCTCAATTGGTTTGGTAATAATGATAGCATGATATTTAAGAACACAGGCTCTGAAGATGGACCGCCTTGATTCAAATCCTGACTGTTGCATGGTATAATCTGGCTAAATTATTTAACATCTCTGGGCTATAGTTTCCTTGAATGTAAAGTGAGGCTAATGATAGGACCTACCTTAGAGGGTAGCTCTGAGGACTGAATGAGCTCATGGGTGAAACATACTTCCTTAGCCCAGTACCTTAGTTGATGTGCAATGAATGTGAGTTATATACACTACCAACAAATTGATCTACCTTTTCCATTGGCCTTTAAACACCTTGCTGGAAGTTGGCCTCCATTTTCAGTTTGCACCCTCTTTGTGCTGGCACATAACTCCAAATATTCCCCTCATGTTTGTGTCAGCCACGGACTTGGGAAAGAGAAGAGGGACCGCCAGGACAGCAGCATCCTCTAGAAGTTACAGGAAGAGGTTGGCTCTTGGAGAATAGTGAATGGACTACTCTCCTGAGTTGAGCGTTTTTTTGTCTGTTGGGGACAATGTGTGGCTTTCATGGGTGACTCATCCTTGGGCAGCCGTGACCACTCCATGGGAAAAGCAGAATGGAGTTCAGCCCCACATGTGCTGGGAGGGTCCGGAGCTGATGGGGCTGGGGAGGGTCCATTTCTCTGTGGACCAAGGAGTCAGCTCAGTTAGCCATGGGTCAGGCTGAGCAACTGAAAGAATGGGAGAAAATAAAAGGTGCTAGCTTGGCGGGCTCAGCCTTTTTATATTTTGAAAAATGCTCCTTTCAGCTCTGAATCAGCCCCTTGAGCTGCAAGGAGTGGTGCCAGTTAACCCACATTTAATTGGAAACTGGGTTAGGGGATATTCTTCCCCCGCCCCCCTCCCTCCAGAGTATGTCCTGTGTGTTGGACCCCTTCCAATGGCTGGTACAGTAACAGCCATTGACACGGCCCTGGCTGCCTGGATGCTGGAATCAGCTGGGTGAATATACATCCCTCTCCTCCCACATCCGCTGACTCTCTCCTAATTGCATTTTGCCAGCTCTGCAGAGAATGCAGACTTTCCCTCTGATTTTCCTAAAGATCAGTCTCCTTTGTTTATTTTTGTCTACCTCCGCTGTTTGGGAAATACCTCAACACATCCTTATTGTTAGATTTTAATTTTCCTGTTCAGTGGAAACTTTTCCTCTCCTGGGTTAAATGATGCAGATTTCCTTTTGTCGACTGCCCCCCACCCCCAACCATTCTGTGTGTGTGTGTGTGTGTGTGTGTGTGTGAGAGAGAGAGAGAGAGAGAGAGAGAGAGGGAGAAAGCTTCCCTCTCTCCCTCCCTCAGGGCCTCACTGTGCCTTGTTTTAGAGTCTAGTAGACAGTGATACAGTGACTCCCTTGTCTGCTGGGTTCCCACCAGCTGATGAGCAAGGTCATTTTCACTCTCATTACACCTGCTTATCAGAACTGCCAGCTGCATCCCCTCCCCCACATTGGAGAAAGACGAGATAAGAATAGACTAGGAAGGGACCAAGAGCCAGAGAATGAAGGACACTATCCCCTGATGGTTAAGGCATGGATGGGCATTTGATTGGACAACTGGGCTCTGTAGGTTCTGGATTGCTATAATACCCCACCATAACATTTGAATTGGAAGAAGTTTTTAAAATAAACAGTAAGATATTTGTGCACACATTATGTGATCTGATCCCTTTTTCTGTTGTTCTTGTGACCAACTTGACCTTTAGAAAGCAGTTTTACATCATCCATCTGTCTCTTATCATTTGATAATGCTATGATTATAGAGGCTCTGTATCATGAAATACATAAATTAAATTGGCTAGTGGGATTTCAGTGGAGGTAACAAAAGGTTAAGAGACACTGTGTGTTAACTGGTATATTCCTCTTTTCCTGTCATGGGTGTGGATGCCATCAGGGTCCCTCTCTCTAGATGACCTGCTCTGAACTTCCTGGTGGATCCTGAGGACTGACCCAGTTGGGTCCCTTTCCCTGTGGTCTCTGGAGCTGTATACTGAAGGATAGCTGCTTTTGGTCTGTAGCTATCTGGGGATTGGAAATGAAAGGAGCTCATCATGCCTAAAGCTGCTTGGGGATTGGTAGGAACAGACCTTTCTCACCATTGAACACATTGTGGTCTTAAAAATGGAATAAAGGTGGTGAAATGTCTGGGGCTTTAGGTAGGAGTGGATCTGGGTTTGAGGAGTCTGAAACATAACTGGGGAGTCTTCAAAAATACCCTTTTCCAAATTTTACAAAAGGATATGACTGTATGGATACCTTTCTAAGGAGGGGCTTGAGGTTCATTAGCTTCCTGCTATATCCAGTTTGGGCTGTAACAAAACAAGCAGAGACACAATGTGAGGAAAAATTGAGGTGGGAAAGTAAGAGATCCATCTTAGGCCAGGTTAGAAAGGGGATATAGTGTCCCTATGTCTACTCACAGCTATTCATCTCTACAGGTGTCACAAAAAGCAGGCACAGTCATTTATGTGAATGAATGGGTATGGCTGTGTTTCAATAAAATTTTATTTACAAAAAGAGGCAGACCATAGTTTGTCAACTTTTGGTCTAGACAATAATTAGAGATTTAGCTAAAAAAAGTGATGTTGAAAAAGCAGATTCGTTAATTTTTACTTTTGTAAGGTTTTTATTAACTGTGTTGATTATAAAAACTTTGAGAAGTTTAAAAAATATAAAGAGGAAATGAAATAATCACATGTACTTCTACCACATATTGGTAAATACTATTAATCAGTGACTATTGCAGGAAATTTCCTTTTTGCATATGCATCAGCATGCACACTAATTATTTCAATTGAAATTATACTATCAGCTTGGTTTCTGGTTTTCTTCTAGAATATGGAAGTCCAGGTGTGATGGAAGTGGTACAGTTTTAGGGGAGGGTGATGTTGTGATTAAGGCTGTGGACTGTGGCATCTGAGTTCTAGGTGTGAAGTTATGTTTGAGCTGAGGAGCCTTGGGCAAATCACTTTAGTTCCTGCAAAATGGAGATCTTTATCTTACCCACTTTCCGTGGTGGTTGTGAGGATTAAATAAGATCCCCCACAAATAGGGCCTAATTCTTGGCCAGGCACAGGTTAAGTACATAATAGATGTTGGACATTATTATTATTACTGTTGTGGTTTTGTTGTTGTAGGAATGGTAGCAGTTCCTGGTTTTTGAGGCAGGTCATGGAGGAGGTCATTTGAGGAGGCCCTGCCCTGTAGACCCCAGCTCATCATCAACCCCACCTACTTGGCATAGCTTGATGGGAGCAGTGATGTCCCAGGCCCACCAAGTTCCCTTAGAATGCACTATCACTCCACAAGGGAGTCACATCTTCAGTGGGTCCCTCAGGACCCAGGGGCAGTCTATGCTTGCCACTCTGAGACATCACCCTTCCCACCTAACCAGATCTGCTTCTCTTTCCACCCCATGTCTTTTAGCCTCTGTGCAAGTTAGAGGCTCTGCAAGCCTTGCAGGGAATGATGACGGAGCAAGACCTGTGATCGACAAAGCACTTTCCCAAACCAGGTCTCATTAAGCTCCAGCAAAGCCCATGGAGGGTTTGGGACTGATCATCCCATCCTGTACACCAGCCTCTGTATAGGGGATCCTTTTACAGGCGAGGGGGGCCAAAGTCCAAGGTCACACAGCAGGTAAATTCATGATAGTGTTGAGACAGCTTTCTTTTTGATGTCTAACCCTGACCCACCACCTTTGCTTTGTTTTGGATCTGGGTTTCTCAGCCTTGACAGCACTGACATTTTGGGTACAACAGTAATTCTTTGTTGTGGGGGCTCTTTGTGCATTGTAGGGTATTCAGTGGCGTCTCTAGCTTTACCCACTAGATGCCAGTAATGTACCTTCTCTCCACTTGTGACAACCAAAAATGTTTCCGCTGATTGCCCAATGTCACCTGGGGGCAACAGAGGAGGCACTGCTTGCCAGTGGGTGGGTGGGGTTGGGATGCCCCAGTAGCAACTATGAACTGCTGGCATTGGTGTGTCCAGGTGGGGCCTCTATAGGGAGTTCTGTTTTGGGCAGAAAAGAGTGAGATTCTTATTTGAGAGCTTGTGCTCAGAACCAACATGTCTCTGTAAATTCCAGGGGATTTAACTTTAACCTCCTGATGCCTATCAACTTCTTGTTCACCTGTACCCATGCTTCTTCAGTAGGCTGCTCACCTCTCTATGTTAGATATAGCACTCGGGTCCCAATTTCACCTTTCCTCTTTGACTCTCCACGTTGCTAGCCTACAGGTTCATGATAGCACCTTCATGTAGCCATATACCCCGTGACTAGGGATCGGGATAAAAACCTTGTCCCTGGTGCTAAATCCTGCTTTGAAATTTCCTTTTGGTCACCTTCCTAGAGATCCTGCGTCACCTGTCAGCTCCCTCCTCTTTTGCTCATTTCCTTTTTCAAATTTTGCCGCTTCTCATCTCGTTCTTCCTAAGTTTAATGGAGAGTATGTAAGGTAAGAGGGAGAGATAGCGAAGGAGGGCCCAACATCTCTTCCTTGGAGTAAGATGGATCTTGTAAAACATCCCATGTCTCTTCTTCACCAGAACCCTTCCCATTATTCAGGCCTTTTCACAAATCCTGGGATCTTTTGTTCCTCAGGAGGGCTGGGGGTTCCTGGGAGTCAGGACTCTGAGGGAGCAGACACTTTCCTGTGAATGGGGCTGAAGACAAGTGGGGTAGTTTGCACACCGAAAGCTGGTGAGTAAGGTACAGGTTGCAAATGGCCAAAACTAATCTTTAAAAATCCTCCAAACCACACATAAAGAAGAATGTGCATGTTTTTTTTTTTTTTAACAGCTACAATGCTTCTTTATTTTAACAAAAAGGATATAAGGAGGGTGAGAAAATAGGGGGATGGTAAGATAGGATGTAAAGTGTGGGGTGTCTCTGGACACCATCCCTCTAGTCCTGCCCCACACCCAAAAGTTATTAAATAATTTAAAGGATACCATTTAAGTACCAGAACACCATCAAAATAATTGTTTTTTTTAATCAGTATAAAAAAATACAGTGATTATGAATGTGCTATGACCAGTTATGGAATTTTACAGGTAACATAACTATAGTCAGCAGTCCAACGGTGTGCACAGTGCCTTCAATTAATGCACATGAGCGTATAGCTCTCCACAGTGACCTGTGGATTTAGATGTCACTATATATAGTTATTACGCAGCAGGGAGGGTATGCACAAATAAACTCCATTGTGATTTTTAATGTAAGACAATAGGGAAAGGAGCGGTATCCCCGAACGCTGAACAGCAAGGCCCTGTGGCCTGTGCCCGCACTGAAAGAGGCAGCAGAGAGCCCTCTGGGCAGAGCCAGGGCTCAGGAGGCAGCTGCCTAGGATCCCGTTCCGGCTGCCACTTGCTGCCTGGTGATCTCATTCAAGTCACTGGCCTTGGCGGGCCTCAGATGCCTCTCCTCTAAAGCAGTATGATAATAGCATCAGCACCTGGCACACTAAGTGTTAGCTGTCATGCTGCCGCTAGTGTCATTGTCATTACACTGTTATCATTACCGATGAGATGCAACTGGTTTGAGAACAGTTTCCATTCCTGTACCTCTTGGCTCACGTGTGTCCTTTGAAGAGACGGGGCACAGAGTCCTCCTCCCTACCTGCCTCGCATCATGCTGACACGACTGAGTTGGCGGAGGCTCTTCTCCATGCATTCCCTCCCTCACTTTTGCTGCAACGTGGCTCGCTTGCTGTTTTAACTCCCCCAGCAACTTGGCAGGCCCACAGGCAGCCCTGCACATGCTGGCTGTCCAGAAGGATGACAAAATGCAGATGTGGTTTTGACCTCCTCAGAAACCTGCCTGCTTCTCACTTCGCTGTCCCAGCTCTCAGACATGTGTCCCTGGCTCAGGGCTGAGGGACCTGGATGAGGGGTAGGGGCTGAAATGAGACAACCCACAAAGGTCAAAGGGTCCCCGGAGGACTTTTAAACCAGCTCTGGGTTGACCATCTCCCTGGATGGTCAATTATCAGAATTGCTGGAGGCTGGTGTGCAGGCCCCCAACTTTGTGGATTTCCACTTAACAGATTATCTATACTGATTATTTGTGAAATATTTTGACTTTGGAACTTGTTCGTGAGTCTTCCAGCTGAAATGAAAAGTGAGAAAGTTAAGCAATAAGGGAAAGAAAATAAGCCAGACTTATGAACAGAAGTCCCAAACTTAAATGTTCACAGGGCCACCAGTGATGACAATGATAGTCGCAGCATGGGTGGTTTGTTCCCTGTCCTGGGAAATTTTTCCTCCTTCCAGTTTCTGCCTCCTATTGGGAATGCAAGCCCACTGTGACCAGATTTGCTGATTTCCCAAGGGAATCCAGAAATTAGGATTTTTTAAAAGATTATTTATTTATTTATTTATTTACTCATGAGAGACAGAGAGAGAGAGAGAGAGAGAGAGAAAGGCAGAGACATAGGCAGAGGGAGAAACAGGCTCCATGCAGGGAACCCAATGCAGGGCTCTATCCCAGGTCTCCAGGATCACGCCCTGGGCCAAAGGTGGGCGCTAAACCTCTGAGCCATCCAGGCTGCCCCAGAAATTGGGATCTTAATGTAAAATCTCCAAACTCTCATAAAAGCACTCCAGAGTTTGAAATGTTTGCAGCCAATCTGCAAACACACAACAACAACAACAAAACAAAACAAAAAACCCTTTAAATACATCTCTGGGCTGGAATTGAAAAGCTTGCAAGGGGCTTAAGAAATGCTCTGCTTGTGCCTGTGGGGTTTGCAGATGAGGAAACTGAGGTCCAGAGAAATGTGACTTATTCATGATTCCAGAGCTAGAGCTGAATCCAGTCTCTGGGGCTCCTATCACAGGGGCCTTTTATCCCCTTCCCAATTTTGCCCAGATAGTGTGTGTGGCCTCCAAGAGGGCTGTTGGATAGAGTTTTATTGCAGGTGTCAGGGTCATCCAAACTCTGCTGGAGCTAGCAGAGTGGCGGCAGGAGGAAGGGGCCCCAGGAAGGATGAACATGGTCTCCATTCTCGGTTGACTCTGGGATGTTTGCACATATCCAGAAGGGGCTGTTCTTGGCAGAGCTACCCCCTCAGATTCATCATACTGAAAAGTGCATGGATTTAATTTTGCTGAAGTTTGATCTGTTTTAGGAAAGTATATCCAGTGTGGTTCCACAGAATTTTCTGCCCAAGAATCTACAGTTTCGAATATTTTGGAGATCTTAGCACAAAGCAGTCTAGGATAATCGCCATGATGTCAGGCCAAGTCAGCATTGTCCTTTGGCTAGAAAACACCATGCTGCCTCTGAATTGTGGCATCAAACCCCAGCTGCCCAGCAGAGCAGCCCTGCTGGGATACGGTGATGAGAAATTTGCATCTGTTAGGTGGTGGTTGTGGCCAAATGACTGTCTGACCAAGGGGCTCAGAAACGAATGTTTCCTGTTACACAGGAGGGTGGGGGTGGGCGTGGGGTGGGGTGGGGCATTGCTGGAGACTTGGTCCTCATGTGCCATTCAGTCTGCTTGTAAAAAGGAGAGTTTTATTTTTGCAAGTTACTGCAGCGTGAACCCCAAACACCAAAGCGAGTCTCTTGAAGGAAATTGATCAGGATCCAGGAGCAGCTGTCAGGCCCCAGGAGGATGACTCATGAGCAGCAACGTTCCTGGAACACACCCGTCCCTGGCCAGCTAGGAAGAGGCTAAGCAAGGAGGTGTAAAGGGAGGTGTGGGGTGGGCGCTGCAGGCCTGGCCTCCATTTTCAAAAACAATGTGTGTTACAGTCAAAGCATCCATCCCCTGTGACCGACCAGGCTGTTTTAAAAATAGGAGTTTCTACAGGCAATGCTGGCTGCCTGTTTTCCTCTGGAAGACCAAGTGGTCACTTTCCAAGCCAGATCTTGGAATAAACAAAACTGGTTCTAGCTCAGGCACAGCAGGAGGCATGTGCCACTGCAGCTCCTTTGTGACCGCCTTTCCTTCAGGGCTGTTGGAAGTGTTTCTGAAACCAGTGTGTCTGTGGTCCTCAACAGCGGGAACAACTGGTTTTTCAGGCTGTTGAGAAAGAAAGTCTGTGATTTATGTGGCTGAAGTATGGCGTAACTGACCCCCCACCTCCATTTGCTCAAGTTCCAGAACAAACAATTCATGTGAATTAACAGTTTATTTATTAACTTTTTGTAGATGAATAACATACATGCAGAAGAGGTTACAAATAACCATACAGCTCTCTGGGTTTTCACACATGGAATGCACCTTTGTATTCAGAACAGTGTCCCAGAAACGTTGCCCGTGGCCCCCTCCATGGTGGGGTGAGGCCTACCCTGCCTTTTGACTTTGTGTAAATGGAATCACCAGGATTTGGGTCAGTGGTTTTGAACTTGGAGTATCCTAAGCAGGGTGATGCTGTGAAGCTGAGGGAAACCCTCAGCCAGGGGGAGGGTTGTACTTTGTCAGAAGGAAGATTCTTATGGTGTTTATGGGTTGGGGTAGATGCTAGTGTGTTGGCTGGGGAAGAGATGGATTTGTGGGCACCTCCTTGAGAGTAGGGGAGTGTGAGAAGTTGTGACCACGTCTAGGGTACCATCCAGGAGGCAATACACTGAACTTTTGATTGTGTTGACAATATGGTGTGAACCACTAGTACATGACCATTTTCTTAAAGGCATGATTGTTCAGGAAGTATTAAAAGCTGAGAGCTGCCTGCTGGGGGTGGAATGGGGTCCTGAACTGGAGCCAGCGAGAAATGCCATGTGTCGTTACTGATAGAAATCTGATCATCCCCGGATGCCGCCTGTCAGCATGTGGGATCCTGGGAGCTGTTTTCTGCTGGCCTGGATGGTGCCTGTTGACAATGGGGGCCGGAGGATGCAGCTCTGCCTAATGAGTTCCTTGTCTTTTGGCCCAAGGTGTGGGGTTTCTTTGTGGGAAGCCATTAGCCATTTTGATGGTTTGTTTAAAAACAAGGGAAATCTGTCTTGTCCCTGTGGCTGTTCCACGTGTACTTCACACTGGTCCTTGACACCAACAGCTGGGAGCTCCCCCAGCAGGTGTGGACATAGCCGGGCTTCTGGGTGATTTGCTCTCACGTTACTTGAATATGTGCCTGGGGTAGTTTCTATATATACACTTGCTTTGTGTGGCTCAAGGCAGCAAAGAAAGTGGCAGATCCTATTAAAAGTGGTTCCTATTTATTCAGAATTCATTCAACATTTATTAAGCACCAGCTGTGCACCAGGTGCTATGGATGACTTTATTGACAGTTATCAGGGTCTTGGGCTCTGTCGGCGTGCAGTGTTACAGGTAAGCTAATGATTCACTTCGAGTTTGTATGCTGTGCATGTGTCTCTCCTGATGTGTGCCACTGATGTCCTAACCAGGAATTAATCCCAAACAAGCTGATATATGTAAAGCATTGTGTACACTAGAAAATATTTGGCAAGTAGGTCCAGGGGGTTATTTTTATAAAAGCCTTCTCTTTTTGTGCCAAGTTACAGTATAAGAAACAGGCCCTGTGCTGGGCACGCTTTGCTTAAGGTAGTGTTTGCTTCCCTGGGCTCTCATTCTGTTCTGCTTACTGTCTGTGGGCATGCCTCAGTTTCCTCATCTGTCAAATGGGGTTGATAATTAGTACCTAAGACATGGGATTGTTACAGTAATCATGGTAAAGTGCTTAACAGGTACTCACTGTCATTTCTCTTGTTATTCTCAGTTATTCCAGCATTGTCCCATTTCCCAAATTCTGAAGGCACTCTAAGTAAATCGGAGTCTCTTTTGCCCAACAGTGTGTAGCTTAAGATTTTGGCTTTATATGGTCTATATTTTAGGAAGGGCTGGGCTCCTTTGTGGATTTTTTTTAAAAAATTTTATTTATTTATTTGACAGAGCATGCATAAGCAGGGGGAGTAGCAGAGGGAGAGGGATAAGCAGGCTTCCTGCTGAGCAGGGAGCCCGGCGTGTGGCTCAATCCCAGGACCCTAGGATCATGACCTGAACCAAAGGCAGATGCTTAACCAACTGAGCCACCCAGGCACCCATTCTTTGTGGATTTAAAAAAATATTTTAGGGGTGCCTGGTTGGCTCAGTGGTTGAGCATCTGTCTTTGGCTCAGGGTGTGATCCCAGTCTGGGGATCAAGTCCCACACTGAGCTCCCTGTGAGGGGCCTGCTTCTCCCTCTGCCTATGTCTCTGCCTTTCTGTGTCTCTCATGAATAAACAAATAAAATCTTTAAGAAATTATTTATTTATTTATTTATTTATTTATTTATTTATTTATTTATTTAAGAGAGAGAGAGAGTGCATGTGAGTGGGGGAAGGGGCCGAAGGAGAAGGAGAGAGAGAATCTCAAGCAGACTCCTCTGAGCATGGAGCTGGATGTAGGGCTCGATCACAAGACCCCAAGATCTTGACCTGAACTGAAACCAAGAGTTGGATGCTCAACCAACTGAGTCATGTAGCAACGTCCCTCCCGTTTGTGGATTTGTAAAGACATCTTATAAAGAGGGAGGTCCATTCCGTCTTTGCGCCCCCATTTATCTCGGAGACTGCATGGACTGCACCATCACCTAGGTGTGTGGTAAACCCTCCGTTTCTCAGGCTGGCCAGGTGAGGTGTTGGGAAGGGCTGGTACACGCAGGAGACAGGTACTTGAAAGACGATCTGTGGATCAAAGATGGTCCTGGCTTTTTCTTTCGAGTAGTATGTTTTTGTGCCTGACTTTGGCCATAGAAAGAGGAAATGTCAGGCATTGGCTGCCTGACAGCACCGGGAACCCAGCTGCAGGGAATGGAAGGAAGACCTAGCTGGTAAATCCAGACAAGTGACTGGAGGATTCCAGGAAGGAAGCTTGGAGGGTGTTGCCTTTCTCTTGCCAAGTTTTTGTCTCTTACAAATGCGGAAACATTATCAGGGTGGATCCATGAGAAAACAAGTCCACTGACAAATCCGTTAGTAAGGAGTTCCAGACTGTCATGATGTCCCTGGGTTTTGTAACCAGTTGTAGGTGGCAGCGACCCACATGTGTGGACCAAACACATTTTTCTGGTTCCCACAGCACTTTGTGGCCGGGGTTCTGTGGCTCTTATTCCATTTAGTTTTTAAGAGCAGGTGGTGGTGTGTCTGTCTCCCTCTCTGGATGAATGAATTTCTGGAGGATAAGGCCTGTGGGGGTTGTGTGTGTGTGTGTGTGTGTGTATGTGTGTCAGAGTTATCAACCATGTTTGTTTCCTATGGCTGCTGTGACACATGACTTCAGACAGTGGTTTCAAACAACACACATCTATTGGTTTACAGTTCTGGAGATGCAAAGTTTAAAATCAGTCTCACTGGGCTAATTTCAAGGTGTCAGTCGGCCTAGATCCTTTTGGAGGCTCTGAGGCAGAATCTGTTTCTTTGCCTTTTCTGGTGTTTAGAGGTTGCCTGCAGTCGTTGGATTATAGCCCCTTCCTTGTGTCTCCACCCTCTGCTTCCCTCAGGTCTCCCACTACAGCTCTGACCCTCTAGTCTCCCTCTTAGGGGAGCCTGATGATTCTATCAGGCCCATCTGGATAATCCAGGATACTCTCCCCACTTAGAATACTTAACTTCATCACATCTGCAAAGTTCTTTGTGCCATGCAAGGTAATATATTCACAGGTTCTGGGAATTAGGACATGGGCATCTTTGGGGGACTTTTAGCCTGTCACGCCAACACATTCCTTATAGGGCTAGGCTCGCAAGTCCTGACTCTGCCCATCACCAGCTCTGTGATATTGGTAAGTTACTTAACATCCCGTCAGGCTCTTCCTCTGATAATACTACTTTCCCTTCTGAGACTTAATTGAAGTAATAGATGTGAAGGGCTTAGAAGAGCACCTGGCATGAAAGTAAATACATTTTGAGTACTTACTGTTATTATTGTTACTCTCTTATTCTTTGTAAGCTCTCAGAAAGTGTTTGGTTGCACATTCCATTTTCCATTTTGGTTTTTCTGATTATTGACACTTATGACTGAAAAATCTGCTCATTAGAATACACACGCACACACATCTATATATATATTTAATTCAAGAATCTCACTTTAGGTTTTAGGATATAAGACTAACATGTCTTGTGTGAGGAAATATTTTCTATTCTTCTGTAGAATGATATATAAGTAGTACTGAGGGTAGGACGAGGTTAATCTAGCACCTAAATAATCTTATTGGCTATAATTCAAGTCTTTTTTCACTATGCTATCCCCTTGGTGGGGCTTTTGTCCTTATGTTCTCACCATGGCTGCTGATCTCCTGCCTGCATGCCTGTATTCCAGCTGGGGAGACAGGAGAAGGGAGGGCCAGCACTCAAGCAGGGAAGCCAAGGCCTCTGGGAATCCTCAGTGGCTTTCTGTCTACACCTTTGACCAGAACTGAGGCGAGTGTCCTTCCCTAGTTGCAGGGAGGTTTGGGAAGGTGCTAATGTTTAACTACATGTTGGATTCTGTTAGTAAGGACAAAGGGATGCCTCAGCATCTGTCATGATTCCCAAAGAAACTGGCTGGTGCAGGTCCCCAAGATCCAAATAAGAATGGTTGTATGTTTATCACAACATTGTAGTGGCAAAAACTTTGAACACCATAAATATCCATTAGTGGGAAAATGCACAAATAAAATGCTGTTATTGCCATACAATCGGGTACTATAAAGCAGTTATGATATACATGTATCAACGTGGATAAATCTTGAACATGTAAAATATCAAATAGACAATTGCAGAAGGTTAAGTATAACATAGTATGATTCCGCTTATATAAAATTTATGTAGAAAATAACTTGCTTATAGTTACCCAGTAAGGAAAAAATGTGAATCAGGAGTGATCAGCATCACAATCAGAATGGAGAACATGGGGAGGAGTATTACCAGGGAGTGATGCACAGTGAGTGTGACCAGGGAAGGATCCAGGTTTTGTGGGGCCTGCCACATATATAATTGGGGGGATTCCCTTTTAAGAAAAAGAGGGCCGAGGGTGCCTGGGTCACTGAGTGGTTGAGCGGTTGCTTTTGACTCAGGTCATAATCCCAGGGTCCTGGGATCAAGTCCTACATCAGGCTCCCCACAGGGAGCCTGCTTCTCCCTCTGCCTATGTCTCTGCCTCTCTGTGTCTGTCATGAATAAATACATAGAATCTTAAAAAAAAAAAAAAAGGCCCCCCGCTTTGGGCTTTACTGTAAATCTACTTCAAACTGACCTTTGCAACAGTGTATCTGATATACCAAGAAATCATTGCCAAAGTTATATGGGAAGTTCTTTGTAGATGGGTAATAAAAACATTCATAATCACAAGAGCTTTTTTTAAAAAAGATTTTATTTATTTATGAGGTGCCCCCATAGAGCCAATATTTTTAAAGCCCTTACCATAGGCCAGGCCCTGCATTGTTTGGCAGGTATTTTTCCTTGACACTTCACGACCAGCTTATGATACAGATGCCACTTATTAGCCTCCTTTTATGGACAAGAAAGCAGAGACTCAGAGGGATAAGCCATTTGCCCAGTGCCACACAGCTAGTGTATGGCGGAATTGGGGTTCAAGCTCATGGAGCAGAGCAGACTTGCTTACTGTGGACTAAATATACCACACATAGTGATCTCTTCATTGTTGTTTACATGTATGTTATCTTTCCTTCCGTAAAAACTTGTTTTGTTTTAATTAAATGGAGGAAGAGCAATATAAGCTGAAAATGTCTTCCTATTCCATAGAGCTTGTTTTTGGAATTAGTGTATAATTGAGTAGTATTTCTCAAAGCAATTGATTTGATGAGTAGGCAAGGATGATTTGTGATACGTTAAATGTCTTTGATAAAAGACTTTTGATTAAAAAAAAAAAGCTCTTCAGTATCCTTGTTGTACTCAATCTGTTGGTTGACCTAATGTAAAGCACCAGTTGTAAATAATCAAGAAGTCAGTCCTAATGATTTCCTAGTATCAACGCTCAATGAGAATCTCCCCATATGAACGTGCAGTAAGCATCATGAAGCCCCTCACCCATGCATCACTGTGTGTGGGTCTGTTTCATGGTGTCTGCTAAGGAAGGATAGGACTCTGTGTGCTCATGGATAGAAACACATGGACATAACTTCCTCTGGATCCCAAAATGATTAATTCCACAACAAGAAGGAAAGGATGAAGGCAAGCTGTGACTGAATTGGCCATTCCTTGAAACAGTGTGAGTTAAAAGCCAAACCAAGAAAACTCACAGGACTGGCAACCCGGGTTTGCTGGTATTTGGGAAAGATAGCTTGAGGAAGGCCTATAAGGTCCCTGAGCTGCGGGGCTTTGCCTGGGGGCTTGGCTGTGGCTCCCCACCCCACCCCCCACTCCCCCGACCTCCCTCCCCCCCCCACTGCTAAGGCCAGGAAGGACGCTCCAGGGAGCCCCCCCAGCCAGGAAAGTAGGGAAGTGAACCAGAGTCCAGCCAATGTTGCTTTTGGCTGCAGGAAAGGAAAGGAAGAAAGCCAAGATGACCAGGAGAGAAGGAGCTAAACCACCTCCCTGGTCACATTTAATGGGTGTTCATAATTGTAAGTATTTGTAAATATTGAGTAGTAATGTTACCAAGTAACAGCCTTACCGGATGATTGAGTATAGGGCCTCCTTCTGTTTGAATTGCACTGGCTTGGGCTTTTTTTTTTTTTTTCCAGAGCGCTTGGCCCCTTTTCTTTTGTGTGGTTCTATGAGTTGAATTAAGGGGAGGTTGTTTTTCAATTGTCTGTGTGCAGGAAGCCTTGGCTGACTATAAAAATTTGGCACTGAAAAGCGAGGAGCAGTTAGTGATGTTACTGATTTGGTGTTTGCATAAATAACTTGAGAGCCCTAGAAACCATACTGCACCATGTGCCATAGACGCAGGACATCAAAGGTGATGAAGTCTTGCCCTCCTCATTTTGCAAATGGGGAAATTGAGGCCAGAAGAGCCTTTGTGCCACATTGCTTAAAACTGTATGCAAGTTTGTCAGGAGTATGACTTTTTTTTTTTTTTAAGATTTTATTTATTTATTCATGACACACACACACACACACACACACACACACACACACACACACACAGAGGGAGAAAGGCAGAGACACAGGTAAAGGGAGAAACAGGCTCCATGCAGGGAGCCCGACGTGGGACTCCATCCTGACATGGGACTTGATCTCGGGTCTCCAGGATCACGCCCTGGGCAGAAGGCAGTGCTAAACTGCTGAACCACCTGGACTGCCCAGGAGTATGACTTTTTGAAATATGAAAGTTTTACAAGTTATAAGCATCCTCCAGGAATTCTAGATTGGAACATGGGACCTTGGATGAGTGAAAATATAAAACCCCTTGGGTTTCCTTATAATTGCAGGAGGAATGACAAGTCAGGGCAGTGGGGTGAGGGATGCAGAGGGGATACTAGGGTCATTTATCCCTTATTCCCCATCTCTTGCTGAGGTCGCTCATTTTATTCCTAAGCTGTCCCTCTCTGTTGAGCAGGGCAAAATGATGTGTGGATGTGCAAAAAGCCCCTGCAAACAGCTCCTCTGAGCTCCTGTGACAACCTGCCCCGGCTGGGTAGGCCCTGTGTGGAGTCAGCCCTGTTTATGGAAAGGCTGCCAGACCCTACTCTTGCCCAGTCCTTCTTGCTCAGACAGGCCTGCTGCTAAGCTGTCAGGGGGCAGAGTTTGTTTTTGACATCTTTTCCTGCTATCTCCCTGTGATAGCAGCTGTTTCTAAGAAGCCAGTGCCTCCAGCCCCATCCCGGAGGCCAGGCCTCTTCTATCTAGGCCATGGGCCGGGCAGAAATCACCAAGCGTGGACCTTGCCCTGAAGGACCCCCCACAGAGCATGTGGGTGGACTGAACTGAGAGTTGGGGGCTGAAGAGAGAGTGGTCTATCCTTAGGGAGGTCGTGGGGATCAGAAAGTCTTCTCAGAAAGGGTGGCAGAGGGCTGGGTCTTCCGAGTCTCTGCTGGTTAGAGAGAACCAAGCACTGTAGGCCTGGATGTTGTTGGGGGGAGGGGTGGGGGAATCCTTCTATAGGGCTGGATGTGTGGTATGGGGATGCTGGAGTGGGGATCCCAGGAATCAGGTCCCCGGGTAGGTATGGGGGAGCCATCCTTCTGCAGGACTGGATGTGTGTGGTATGGGGATGCTGGGGTGGGGATCCCAGGAAACAGGTCCAGGGATAGGTTGGGTATGGTGAGTGTAGTGGTTAGTCTACTTAGCTATACTTTTTATCTTAGATTTTACTTTCTAAGAGATATGGAACCTTTTGAAGATTTGAAATGGATGCAGGGATGAGGGAGGAATGACTGTATTTGAGTTTTAACAGCTTCCTCAATGGTAAAAATGTGCAGGAGGGAGTGGAGATAGGAGGACTGGGTCAGGGAGGAAGCGTCTGAAGCACAGTGGATGTAGAAATGGTGGTAGTGTGGGGGGGGGTGTCTCTGGACTCCCTGGGGTCCAGAGTGGGTGTGGCGAAGATGATGATGCTATTCATCAAGAGCATTGCCCTTAATGATGCTCTTCCTTAATCGGGGAGCTACAATTCCTAGAATCACAGAATGGGGGTTAGGAACCATGTTGAAGACAAAGTTGTTCCTAGAGGTCCCAGACCTCCATTCTTCTCTCCTCTCATCCAAAACTCAGCCTGAGCCCGGTGCCCCAGGGCCTTGCCCATGGCTAGCTCAGCTGATGAATTACTTCTTATCCTGTGTGGGAGTTAATGGTTAGTGGGTAGTAATATGTTATTCAGCCCTGGTAACCTATTTCCATTTTAAACAGGTCCTCAAAGCTCTTAGGTCAGTCCTGAAAGTTTAATCAGAATTTAATCAGAAAAACTTCAAAATGTCCAATTTTAGCTTCAAGTGATTTTTTTTTTAGGTTTTTCTCTAGTGGAGTCTCAAATTAAGACCAGGTTGAAACAACAAAAAATTATATGCTAAGAAATTTTACTCTTTTTTGCCCTCTAGTGACAGACTCTTGAACGCCTCTTTTCAAGTCCAACCACTTTGGGATTCATTGATTCAAAAAATAATTATGTCTCTTATGTGCTAGATGCCTCAAAAATCCTCACTGTCTGATGTTATGATGGCCAATCTGTTCCTAAAGGATCAGCAAGGAGTATTAAGAAAGTTAAAATGAATTAATTATGTCTGGACGATTTTTTTATTTTTTAGCATATTACATTTCTCTTTGATACAGTGCATATCCTGAGGTATTATAAACCCGGGGCTGAGAATTGATGCTGTGCGTACCAGTCATATTTCCTGCTACATGTATCATATCATTTTCTTTTATTATCTTGTATTCAGAAGAATGTGGAATGTACTGTGTGTTGTTACAGGTCTAATAAGAAATATTAAAAGATTACCCATCAGTTGGCTCAGGTCATGATCTCAGGGTCCTGGGATCAAGCCCCATATTGGGCTCTGTGTTCAGCACAGAATCTGCTTGGGATATTCTCTCTCTCTCCCCCCCCCCCATTCTCCCTCTCTCTCTCTCCCTCTTCCCTGCTTGTGTTCCCCATCCGTCTCTCTAAAATAAATAGGAGCACCTGGTGGCCCAGTTAGGTAGGCATCTGCCTTCAGCTCAGGTTGTGATCCCGGGGTCCTGGGATCAAGCACCGCACCAGGCTCCTTGCTCAGTAAGTAAGGTACATAATACTGGGAGCATGTGAACTCCTCTGTGAGGGGGTGGTGAAATGAATGAGGCTGAGGGAGCTCTTCTCCCTTCTTGGCAAATAATTTTAGAGAAATATTCAGATTCTCCACAAAGTAGGCTCTTTTGAAAAAACAAGCATACTGATGAATCAACTGAATCTTTCTGTAAGTTATTATTTGAATGCTTGAAGGGAAGCAGGTCAGTGGCCAGCACAGTGCCTGATACAACTTCACTCCAGCATGCGTGCCTACCAGCCTTCATGACTAAAGTTTGCGTTCTTGCCATGTTTTTGTCTGGTGATCATTTTGGCTTTACATTTTTATGTAGAAATTTTGCCCAAGCTTCACATAGCGTTGTATCATTTATTCAACAAAGCCTTGTATTTTTAAAAATAGCATCTGATAATCATAGCTATGAAAATAACACATGTGCATGTTGTATTTTATGTTAAGCTTAAATCATCATTTAGCCTTTTAATGAGATATGAATATTATCATATCCAGAGGGGGACTCTGAGGCTCGGGCCGCTTAAGCAGCTTGTCCAAGGTCACATAGTTAATTACCAGCCTCCAGCCAGGGTCTTCTGTCCCCAGTGCTGGTGATGTTTGTGCTGTGAGAGAGAAAACCCCTGTTCTTGGGAGGCTGATGTCAGACTTCAGTGTAGATTGATGTTTTTGGTGACAATGTGCTGAGTTTACCATCCTATTACCATATAGGCTTCTGTGAGCAGGTGTTTATGCTACTCTGACTTGGTGAACTAGCAGATGGTGGAGGTGGACCAGGCCACAGAAGGCATTGGGATTTATAAAGGGCCTGGCACTAAGCTGCTGATTCTCAAGGTCATGATTCTCCTCCGCTGCATGATGAGGCTTGCATCTGGGGGTGTCATCCCCTCAGAGGTGTCTTCTCCCCTTTGAGAACTGTTATTTCTCCATTTTTTTTTAACCTGGCTTCTCTTCAGTTTCTAGAGAAGGGTGACATGGAGGTGTAGCCACATAATCCAGGGAACAGTTTTCCTTGTCCCACCCTAGGAAGCCAATTCTGGGTTCCCAGAACACAGGCATTGCATGTGTCTGGGACAGACGGGAGGGACTTGACAGCGATGTCATGATGTTGATACAGCAGATGTTGGGTGAAAGGTTCTAGTCACAGATGCTGAAGGCCACACACCTTTCTGTTTCTCCAATGTGCCACACTCCCTACCACAGGGCCTCTGCACATGCTGTCACCTCTGCCTGGGATGCTTTCCATCATTCTTCAGATCTCACAGATCTCATACAAAGGTCTACTTTTTTTCTGGAAACCTTAATAATTGTACAAATGTATAGTTAGCCTGGGTAAAATATCTGTTTAGCTCACAAATGAAAGAACTAGAAGGATGAAGAAGAGAAGACTGGTTGTAAGAAGTATTAAGGAGTGGGGCGTCTTACTGGCTCAGTGGGTGGAGTATGCACCTCTTGATCTCAGGGTTATGAATTCAAGCCCCATGTTGGGTGTATAGATTACTTAAAAGTAAAATCTTTTTTTTTAAAAGAAGTATTCAGGAAGATATATGTATGCATCTTTCTTATAGACATCTGTGTATTCAAATATATGTATATATACACATATCTACATATGTGCATATGTGTATATATGTATATATAGACATGGGAAAATGTAGAGCAAAGAATATTGGGATAGGCTTGCAAACTTAAATATAAAACAAGTTAAGGTTCTACAGGAAAATAATAACTGTAATCTTTGGAATTATCTCTTATGCCCGACAGAAATTATTTGCAACTTACAAGTCTTTTACAAGTTAACATCCTGACTTTACAGAGTCTGGGCCTATCAAAAGTGGACAGTAAGTCAAACAAAATTTACCTTTCGTGTAGGCAGGCTCAGGCCGTGGATGACTCTGAAAAGGCATGCTTTATTTCCTAGTTTTGGATAGTTATTAAAATGGCATATCTTGAATGGCCAGCACAGTGCCCGACACAGAGGAGAAACCAGTGACTATTTGTTGAATGAAGGAACACATGGGGAGAAGATTGGCTCCTCAGGCACACATGGGGCCAGGTGTTAAATATGGGGAGTGGTATCCATTAGAGGTTGAACCTCCACCTTCCCACAGGAGACTTTGGGGTCAGAGTGCCAGCTGTGTGTGGACCTAGGGGAGGCTAGGGTAGTACATCAGTTACCCAGAAAGGGTTTGGGGCAATAGAAAAGGACATATCAGAAATCTAACAGTAAGAATAGGATCTTAAGAATCAAGGAGGACACAGGGCACCTGGATGGCTCAGTGGTTGAGTATCTGCCTTTGTCTCGGGTGGTGATTCCAGGGTCCTGGGATTGAGTCCCGCATCAGGCTACCCGCTTCTCTCTCTGCCTATATTTCTGTCTCTCTTTCTGGGTCTCTCATGAATGAATGGATAAAATCTTAAAAGAAAAATAAACACAAGGAGAACTCGGAGATCAGGACAAAGGAAGGAAGGAAAGGAACTGGTGCTTCTGGCATTATCTACAATATGCGATTCCTTGTAGGAAAGCCTCAGTCCACGTAGGCTATCCCAAGTTTAGCCTTCACCTAGCCTGTTAGGTGGTGTTATTATTCCTTTCTAGCCAAGGCCAGAGTGTCACACAAACAGCTGTGGAGTCTGGTGCACTTGGATTTGCATTCAGGATCTGCAGTTCATGAGCTGTATAGACCTTGGCAGGTTAAAGACCTCCCCTGGCCTCAGTTTCCTTATATATAATATTGGAATGCAATCTGAGCAAATACCAAAGCCTCTGATACTGGGTTTTGCTGCAGAGGTTTGAAGTCTGTTAGCCAACAGTCAAAATAATTCTGTTTACTTGTATCTCTCAAAGAAGATCCAAGGGGGATCCATTTTATACTCAAGAGCAGCCCTTTAAGGGACTCCTCTCTCTCCTTATCCCATTCTGTTTCTAGCTGACCTTGTGTTACAGGTGCTCTAAGCCTTTTCCTCTGTTCCAGAAGACTTTTCTCTTTTTCCCCCACTCTTGGTATTTCCTTTTCTCTCCCTATACCTGCTTCTCTGCCCTCTGGTTAACTTAGTTTGCATAATGAAGGAAAGAAGATGGCAGATAAGGCAAAGTCCTTCCTTGGCCAGTGGACAAGAAGCCGGGTAGCTTCAGCTTTTAAAGAGTTCTTGCTGGGCAGCCCCAGTGGCTTAGCGGTTTAGTGTCGCCTTCAGCCCGGGGCATGATCCTGGAGCCCTGGGATCGAGTACTACATCAGGGTCCCTGCATGGAACCTGCTTCTCCCTCTGCCTGTGTCTCTGCCTCTGTGTGTGTGTGTGTGTGTGTGTGTGTGTGTGTCTCATGAAAAAATAAAGAAAATCTTTAAAAAAATAAAAAAGAGTTCTTGCCTTTGATTCAGAAAGAAGGGCACCTCATTGTGTAGGATTAATTTGAAAGGAGAATATATCAAATTTCTGGCAGTTAGTGGACCTTGAGTAATGGCAGCTCCTAGTATTGTTACAGAGAAGGAAGCCCATTGGAGATACTCACACAGCTGTGAAGTGATGAGCTGGGCTTGCAGCTCAGCCAGGTTGGCTCTGGTGCATAAAGTCAGAGTGAGCACCATGCTGAGTGGGTTAGAACTCACCCAGGAGGTCAGTTGTTCCTTGGGAGTAGGGCGGGGACTGTGCTAGGGCTAGAGACCAAGGTCCAAAGGGCCGCAGCTGACAAGAGCAGCCCGGCAGGAAGCCAGAAAGCTGTGTTCTGCTCTTGAGTTTGGGGGCTGGGGGGTGGGGTGGGGTGGGGTGTGTCTCATGCCAAATTTCCAAGATTCCAGAGTAGGCCATCAGAATTGGCTGGGTTTGATCCAGGATCAGACTGTCCTCTTGGCCACCAAGATCTTGCTGTCCCATCATGTAGACCTGCAGGGGTTTTCTGGGAGAAAACAGGCAGCTTTGGCTCAGGGTGAGTGTCTGTGAAGTTTGGAGTCTGGTCAAGAGGATAGCCTCTTAGAATAGAAATGGGACAGTGCTATGGACCACCTGCAGACACTTGGGCAAGTTCCCCATTGCATGGATTCTCTGATGTGGAGCTAGAGCTAAGTGTTCACAGGGCCACTTTTTTAGGTGACAGTCATGTGCTTCAGCAAGAAAAACATAAGTGAGGAGGGAATGAAATGCTCTATGACCTTTCTCTTAGCTCCTCTCCTTTTAGGAAAAAAAGCCTTTGTGTTTGTGGTTCAGGACAAATTTTTCAAAAAATGGTTACAGAAGGTATTTGAAGCTTGCCCCAAGGCAGTGGAAGCACAGCCCTCCCAGAGCAGTGGAGATGAGCAGCCAAGCATTTCTAACGCTGGACAGCAGAGGACACTCTTCACTCACATTCGGTGCTGTCCTCCTTAGATTTCTCTTGTAAAGGCTGGAATCCTGCCTGGAAACGTCAGTCTTGGAAAATATTCACTTCCAGCTATTTCTAATTTAACTTTGAGTCCTTAAGGAGTGGACTTTTCCTTTTAGAGCTGCAATGTCTGTGCTGCTATTTTAACAGCACCATCTGCTCTGGTCTGAACCTCCAAAAGTCAGAAGAAGGAGATGCATTCTCCAGGGCTCTTAGAGCACATGTTCAGACAGAAACAGGCCAGAGGGGCACAAAGTGTTACATAAACACCAATTAATAAATACTTGGCCCAGATGAGCCCTGCATGTCAGGCTTGTGATCTTCACACCTCTGGAGTCTAGGCCCTTCCTCCCATTGGTGCAAAAATCAAAGAGATGATTAAAACCAGAGCACTCGCTGGCCAGTCCTAGAAGGGAACAAGGCACCGTGCTGCCCATAGGGACTTTTTTTTTTTTTAAAGATTTTATTTATTTATTCATGAGAGACACAGAGAGAAAGGCAAAGACAGGCAGAGGGAGAAGCAGGCTTCTTGCAGGGAGCCCGATGTGGGACTCGATCCCGGGACTTAGGGATCACACCCTGAGCCAAAAGCAGACACTCAACCACTGAGCCATCCAGCTGGCCCCATGGAGACATTTTAATTCCTTCCAGTGGATTCTTTGTTTTCCTTCAACGTAGTTTTAATACTGTGAATGCAGGATTAATAATGATAGGTAACACTTTCTGTGTTCTTACCATTTGCTGGGCACTGTGCTAAGTGCTCTCATGAGTGTCTGCTTACTGAACCCTCTTAAAATATTAAGAGGCAAGGGAACTTCTGGGGTTTCTGAGGCTCTGTGAGGTCAGACACTTCCTGAGGGTCACTTAGCTGCTGAGGGAAGATCCAAATTGGAGCCTGTGCCATCACCCATTTGTTGAGTCCTAATTATATGCTGGGCAATGTGGTGCAGATGCAAGATACAATGCCTCTCTGGCTAATTTTAGTTTTGAATATGTTTTTTGATAACTTGAAAGCTGAAAGAAAGCAAGCAAAAGGAAGGAAAAAGCCAGCCCTCAAGGAGCATACATCAGAGGGTGGAGACCCTAAGGTGTCCTGCATTCCTTGGAAGATCCCTTCTTTAGAGGTCACCAGGAGTGAGGTTTTAAGGATAGGGGGAGGTCTGCCGGTCTGGCTCCATTTCCTCCTTCCCTTCAATTTGAGCAACTCTTTTTCCACCAGGTTTATGTCTCGAGGTTTGAGTATGATCAGGTTTGACACACGGTTCTGCTGCTAAAAAGAACAGAACAAAGCTTCAGGGTAGCAACTCAGAGCTAAGGGCATGCCTGGGGCAACATCCACCCACGTCCCCTGGATGCCTTCATCTTCCAGCTCTCTTTCCAATGGCTTCTTCGCTTCTGCCTCCCTCCTGTGCCACGAGCCCCTTCCCTGGCTCTTGTTAAGCTTCCTCGTTGCCAGGAGAACCAGCCTTGGAGTCCAAGCCCAGCTCCTTGACCTGCTACCCACTGTGCACTTACCTTGTGCCCGGGTTTCCTGGTCTGTGAGATGGGATGTTAACAGAATCTGCCCACCATGTCGTTGGGTGGATTACATGAGATGATGGCACACCTGTTCTAAACATCACCCAGCCCAGAGTATTAATTCACCATCCCTGGGCCACTGTTGCCTCCACTTCTTTCTTACCCACTCATCTGCTCCCAGAGCTTGGCCAGCTGACTGCCACCACCCTGACTACTACCCCCAAACAGCCACCTCTCCCCGTAACCAGTCTTGCTTCCTGGTTCCTAAATGGCCCTCCACTTTCTGAGTCAACAGCCCAGAGGAAGCTTGGGTATTGGTGGCCATTTTACAAATAAGTAACCTCAGAGAGAGGCTAAGTGGGGAGGAGGGGCTTTCACAGATCTCAGAATTCAGCTTACAGACCTTTGCTTCCCAAGCTTCAAGGGGTTCTAGAAAGTTGGTGGCTTTATTATCAGGGGAAGTAGAAAGGGATGGGTCCACTGTTATTCTCTGTGACCCTCTTCCTGAGGAACAGATTTCCTTCAGAGAGAGGATAATGAAAAGGAGCAGACCACTGATACACACAGCCCCATGGGTGAATCTCAGTGCATGGTGCCAAGTGAAAAAGACAGCAGCCTACTTGCTGTATGATCCTGCTTACATGACATTTTGGAAAAGGCAAAATGATAGGAATAGTAAACAGATCATTGGTTGCCAGGAGCTGGGGTGGGAAGGAGGGTATGGCTGGCTACAAAGGAGCAGCATGAGGGGACATTTTCCTGGTGATGGAAGAGCTTTGTGTTTTCATTGTGGTGACGGTCATACACCAATGAGCATCAAAATTCACATCTGGACATCAAAAAGTGAATGTGTATGTGAAAGTATATTAAACAAAATATAGGCTTCCAGGCAGGAGTACAGAACATAGTATCATCACTCTGTAGTGGGTTAGTCCTGCCCTGGTTTTACAGATGTGGAAATGGAGGCTCCGAACCCTGGGAAATGGTGGAGAGATTTCTTTCTCTTCTGTCTTCCTGTCTCAACCCCTCCAGGTACTGAATGCTGCTCTGGGAGCTGAGGGTCAAGTCTTTAGGAGGATGGATTGGTCTCCAGCCCCCACAGAACTCACTTTCTAGA
This sequence comes from Vulpes lagopus, assembly GCF_018345385.1. Taxonomy (NCBI): domain Eukaryota; kingdom Metazoa; phylum Chordata; class Mammalia; order Carnivora; family Canidae; genus Vulpes; species Vulpes lagopus. The sequence continues at coordinate 24,816,705 of NC_054830.1, read as the reverse complement.
ATTCTGGGAAACAGACCAGGAATAAGTAAGTCTAAGAATGGGATGGAAGGGAGTGTCAGGGTGCTGTGGGGCCAGAGCAGCATTAGGCTAGAAGGACCTTTTTTAAAACAAGATTTTATTTATTCATGAGAGACACACACAGAGAGAGGCAGAGACACAGGCAGAGGGAGAAGCAGGCTCCATGCAGGGAGCCCGATGAGGAACTCAATCCCAGGACCCCAGGATCATGCTTTGAGCTGAAGGCAGATGCTCAACCACTGAGCCACCCAGGCGCCCCTGAGGATTGAGGCTCCATAGGAGGAGAGGCCTTGCAGAGAGGTCTTGATGGGCTAGGTCCACCCTCTGCACTTCCTGTCTTGTAGGAGCTTTAGATTTGTGGGATGATGCCCCCAGTTTGTGCGTATGTGTTTCTCTTACACTTGATCCACTCTGCTCATGATTCATGCATCCTTCACAGACTGCAGCGCCCAAATACAATCTGTTATTAAGTTGCATCCAGAGGAGCCTGGGGGCATTTGTAACTGCAGAGTACTTAATGGCTGAGGCTCCTTGGGAAACCAGAAACAACTCCCCCTACTCTTGCCTTTATTTCCCACTTGCTAGCCCACATTACCACCTGGAATTATCTTGGTCCTTCACTTGGTTATTTGTTAAGGGTCTGCACTCCTCCCCTACTTGCTAGCAAGCTGTCACCAGTATCTGATACTTAGGGACACTCAAATAAGTTTGTAAAATGAACAAGAGGAGGGACCAGGAAGGAAGAAAAGTTGTTGTTAGCTCTTGTTCTTAGCTCTTTGTCCTCCCCTGCACACACTCCTCCTGGCAGCAACCTGTTTCCTTGTCTGCCTTTACAAAGTAGCTGGCCCTGAGCTCTCGCTGCCCATCCTGTGTGTCTGGGGAATGAATGCCCCTGCAGACAAGTCAAGGTGGCAGAGATCTGGCTCAGGGCTCCTAGGAGCAGTGACTACATCACACCATCAGAGGATGATGCTCTGCCATGAGACACCTGCTGTCCTGGCTGCCCCACAGTTAAGGACGGGGTACCAGAGCCATAGTGCTTTTCTAGGCTCATGTGTATTTGAATTTAAATTCAGGTATTTGGGGATGCCTGGGTGGCTCAGTGGTTGAGCGTCTGCCTTCCACTTAGGTTGTGATCCCAGGGTCCTGGGATCGAGTTCTGCACTGGGACTCCCCACAGTGAGCCTGCTTCTTCCTCTGCCTGTGTCTCTGCCTCTCTCTCTCTGTGTCTCTCTTGAATAAATAAATAAAATCTTAAAAAAAAATAAATTCAGGTATTTGTAGTAGAAGATTTCCTTATGTTTCTTTGTTTTTCTTTGGAAGCATTCATAGGCCAGTGCTGAAAAAATTACCTTCCTTTGCTCCAAAAGAAATATATTTCTCATAACATTTTGGATTTCTGCAGTCTGGAAGGTGAACTAATGTTGCTCTTGCTGATAGCAGGTGAAGGGGGAACTGGTCCCTATGAGGGCCGCTGAGGAGTCTTGAAGGATCAGTTTCCGTGTGGAAGGTCAGACTAATTTCCCATGTTTTCTTTTCTTACCCTCTTAATTCCACTCTAAGAGCCGAACTAATCCAAAATATTATCCTTTCCTCCATGGCTCCTTGGTGTTGCGAAATCTGTCAGAGTCTAGGGGAAGAATATTCACTTGATTGTAGTTCAATGTTGGCAGTAAAAGAATGAACTTCATAAAACAGAAAGTTGAAGATACACAAAAGGATTTGAAGAAAATTTCTAGGGGCGCCTGGGTGGCTCAGTCAGTTGAGCGTCCTACTCTTGGTTTCTACTTAGACCATGATCTTGGGGGCTTGGCGTCCAGCCCTGTGCAGGGCTCGGCTCCATGTGGAGTCTGCTGGAGATTCCCTCCCTCTGCCCCTCCCCCTTGCACTGCCAGCACATGCGTGCACTCTCTCTCTAAAAGAAATAAACAAAATCTTAAAAAAAATAAAGTTAAAAAAGTAATGCTACTATTGATATTATAGTACTTTCCTTATCTTTTTTTATCATGTGAGTTTATTCATTATGTAACTTTATACTGTATTTTTAGATTTACTATTTTAATATAATCATTTGCTTATGACATTGGCACGTTAGAAATCACAGCTGAGGGGCTCATCTCCTCCCTCCCTGCCCTATAACATACCCACCCATCTAACCTGTCATGTGTCTGACTGTCCCTCCTGGAATGAGTGCTTCCTCTATGAGGAACAGTGTTAGGCTCTAGGAAAACAGTGATCAATGTGGCAGGTGGGATCCCTGTCCAGAGGGAGGTATTGTTATATAGTGGAACCAGAGCATAAAGAACCCAGAGGAAGATAGCAGATCATGGGTTCCATGGGCAATATATGTGGAGTTGCAGGCCACTGATGTGGTGGTGGCCCAGTCTCTGTGGCTGTCCTGCATTAATGGAGCCTCTCCACATTGGGGGCCTGGTTAAAACAATGGATTTAGAGTTTCCCCATGGAAGAGGCATCCGGCTGATGCTCGGGACTGGGGGACCCCTCTGTATGGGGTTCACAAAAGGCTTTATGTTCACCTGTATACAGGTCAGTTGTTGAACTGGGATTGTCAGTCTGAGAAGGAGACATTGAACCTGGCCTGGCTTTCTGAGCTGCAGAAGGCCAGTGCCACAAATGCAACATTCTTTGATGCTGGAAATTAGGGGCTTATTTGTGACATCCCAGGCCACTATGAGAGGCAGAGGGAGATTTTCAGGAAGCTTTATGAGCACAGCAGAGTCTGAAAGGAGGTACCTGAGGCCAGAGGTGACCAACTCTGCATGAAATAGGGGCCACACAGGTACCTAAAACCAGTGGTCCGGGCAGTGCAAGGGTCAGAGTAGGGAGAGGAAGAGACCTCAAAACCCCAGACCCACCTACCTGCAAGGGGCATCTGCCACTCAGGCCCAGCCGACCCTTGTCATATGTGGGAACATGGGCCCTCTGTGACATTCAGCTAGATATCTGATTTTCAAATGAAATCCTCCAGCTTTTTAAATGTAAGAAGCTACCTTTATATGACCTTATTGGTCATATAAAATATATTAGCAGTCTACCTATTTTTGACTTGCACCCAAAATTTAACTTCAAGATTAAATTATTATTTTTATTGGTTATTTGTTACATTTTTATTTTGTGTGCTTTTATAATGAATATACAACATTTTTATAAGCAAGAAAAAAGAGGGGGTCTGAGGGCTTGTTTTGTGCTGGGCACCATCCTCTGTGTACTCTGTATATTCATTCATTCCTCATTTATTAATTCACCAGATATATACTGAGCACCTATGGATGTTAAGCACTGTACTGTAGACCCCAGGATACAGCAGTGAACAAAGTGGGCAAAAATCCTCACCCTTGTGGGATTCAAGTGGGGGAAATGAACAAGAAATGATAAGTAGTATGATAGGTCTGATGGTGATAAACACCATAAGAAACAGGTAGGGGTAGGGAAGAGCAAGGCTGGAGAGGGCTTAAGTTAACAATAGGGTGGTCTGGGAAGGTCCTACTGAGAAGAGACCCAAAGGAAAGGTTTCACTCCATTACACATGTATTGCTCACTTACTGTGTCAGGAACTGTGTTAGGCACTATGGAGGTTCTCCAGGGAACATTCCCATTTTGTGATATACTTCTTTTTACAAACTTAGAAACAAAAACTTAGTTTTGGGCAACCTGGGTGGCTTAGCGGTTTAGTGCCACCTTCAGCCCAGGGTGTGATCCTGGAGACCTGGGGTCGAGTCCCACGTCGGGTTCCCTGCATGGAGCCTGCTTCTCCCTCTGCCTGTGTCTCTGCCTGTGTGTGTGTGTGTGTGTGTGTGTGTGTGTGTGTGTGTGTGTCTCATGAATAAATAAATAAAATCTTTTAAAAAAACTTAGTTTTTTGATTGCATATGGCAGAAGTACAGTGCACACTTGCTTAAATTAAATAATAAAAAAAAGGACTCACTTAATTGGCAAATCCAGTGATTCAGGCATGGCTAGATCCAGGTGGCTAAACTATGTCACCAGGAATCCATCTCTCTCCATCTCCCACTCTACTTTCTCCAAATTAGCTTCCTTCTCAGATGGGCTCTCTGACCAAGATGCCTGCATAATTCCAAGTTTCTACCCCATCGGCTCAAATATTGCACTAGAGGACTGCATCTCTTTTCTTTAACTCCAGCAAAAGTCTCAGATTTCTTTCTCATTATTCCAGGCCAAGTCACATGCCCATCTTGGAAACCTAGGAGGGGATCCCTCAACAGAAGATCAGGGTGCCACTGGCAGAAGAAGGGAGATGAAATGCTGGATAGTAAGAAACTACCAACGTCCATCCTGGCAACACTTGCCAGGGTGGAAGAGAGCCTGCAAATGAGAATGTCTTCCAGGGCCCCAGTATGTCACCCACAGACTGTGTGACCTTGAGCCAGCTCTTTGTCTAAATGAGAGTGGTAGACTAGCTGGTTCTCTGAGGATCCTTCCAGCTCTTAATATGTTTGAGTTTTAGGCACATTAGTGGAAAACAGACACTATTTCATTAAATTACTGGGATTGAAACAATACAGCCTTATGGATCCTGGTGGAACACATGGGTGTTTTTTTCCCCCAACAACTAGCTCTTTTGATGAATTGCTGAGGAAGCTGTGGGGGACATAAGACTTGCCTCTGCCCGTGTCATCTCCTGGTAGCACCCACCTACAACTTTGGCCATATATATGCAAGGAAGCTTCATAAACCTTTTAGTCTGGTGGTGGGAAATGAACGTATTGCCATGAATTTCATGCCCCAAAGGCCAGAATGGCACAGTATGGAAGATTTAGCCTGGCTTCACCTCCTAGCATGAACCTGTGAGAAGGCCATAGTTTAAACAACACATGACTATCAACAGCTGTGGGGAAAACCAGCTGTGTGGATGTCAGTGTGAGTGTCCAAGACACCGATTAGATGTTTCAGTCCAGAATTCCATTTTAATGGTTATGTCTCATCTCTACAGTTAGACAAATACCAGTGTATTTCCCCGAGAAGATAGGGAGGGGTCACAGCGATTGCTCCTTGGTGACTATGCTAATGTCATTTACCCTCTCTGTTCATGAGATGTCTATGGGGCCAGTGTCTGTGCTACATGGTGGGGGACTTGGCCATGACTCATGTCAAAGCTAGAAGCCATGCACCACTCTTCCAAAGGAAGTATTAGATATGTGAGTGTTGGGCTGAGCCATGCAGTGCCAGAGATGGAGGTGGGGGGCAAGAGCCCTGGGGCCCAGCATTTGATTCAAAGCCCAGCAGTGTTGTTGCTTCCGTTGTTGGAGCAAGTTACTTGAGCTCTCTGAGCGTCAGTTTCCCCATATGTAAAGCGGAACAGTAATAGCACCTACTCAATAGAGTGTTGGCAGGATTAAATAGGAGAACACGTGTCAGGTTCGGGTCAGTCAGAATAATGACTAATGGTGGTGGTGGAGGTGTCAGACCAATGCAGCCGTGGACTCATAGGAGATGGAGCAGTAGCATATTTATAATGGCTGTCACGTGTGGTGCTTATTACATGATAGGCCCAGACACTTATGTGACAGACACATTCTAAACTCTGCTAAGTACATTAGCTCAGCCAGATCAAAGCTCAGCTAGATAATGTAATCATTCGTGTTAGCTCAGGTGGGTACTGTTGTCATTGTCATTTTGCTGAGGAGGGAACCGAAGGACAAAGAGTTAAGTAACTTGCCCAAAGTCACACAGCCAGTGAGTGGTGGCTGTGGGGGTTGAGCCCAAGAAGCTGAGTCTAGCTCCTTGTTCTAACCACTACTCTTTACAGTCTCACTAAAATAGAGCAACACAGAGCTTTCTATAGGTCAGGAAATGTTCCAAGCACTTTCTAGAGATTGGTTCATTTAACCCTCACAACCAGCTGTCTGAAGTGGTTGCTATTTTTCATATTTTATGGATGAAAAAGTGGCAGCACCCATAAAGAAGTAAGGACACGGAAGGAGTTCACATCTGCTTAGCTGAGTGGTTTAAGACAGGGAAGCTGACCTCACTGAGACTTTGGGTTGCTGTGGGGTAAGCAGTGACTGATGTCAAGCACTGCATGTGACCTGGCATGGAACAGGGCTTCTCTGGAGGGTGGCTGTTTAACTGTTAGTGACAGGGCCTGGCTCATGGACCCCAGCTCTGTTTCTTGTCTTGAGCTGCTCCTGGTAGCTGGAATAGGGCTGAGAGCTCTTCAAAAGGTGTGGCTTCTTAGGGAAAGAGGTCTTTGAAGAGATTTCTCTACCCCCTAGCTAGGCCCTCTGTGGGACCAGGGCATAGGTTGGCTCCACCATGGATCCTGTATCTGGCTTTGAAGCTGACAGATCTGCCACCTGGAAGGCAAAGAGACTGTGAATCTGTCCCAGCCACTTGAGGGCAAACTATCTCCTAGATCTGGGGCTTGGTTTGCTTAGCTGCAGAATGGAGGGAGTGTGAGATGAAGCAGGCAATTAAAAGCATCAAATCCAGAAAACTCTGTGGTTTCACAATGTGGAATAAGCAAGTCTTCTTGCCTGTGTTTTGCATAATGAACATGGAGAACTTTGCAAAACGCACTTTTCCAGTAGCTAGTCCCTTTTGTTGGTCAGTTGAGCTGTACATAGTTCCTCCCTCTGAAACAACACAAAGCTGTATCCTCGTCACTAAGCCTGTTTGTGGTTTATTTTGTCAAATTAATTATTATGAAGGTGAAGTTCTGGGTCATTTTAACGTCCTTGGAAAATGCTGCCAAATTACCCTGTGGAAACATATCTCAGTTTATACATTCACAATTGTGAAGCAAAATGTCTGTTTCTCCACATTCTGGTCCACCAGAATGGTGTATTTTGTATTATCCTACAAAAATCATCAATTTGAAAGGCAGATGTACTCATATTTAAATTTCCATTTTGCTAGTTACTAAGGAAGGTGAACGTTTTTCATTTGTTTATTCACTGGGTTTCTTCTTTTGTGAACTACCTGTATTATTGGAAAGCATTTCAGCTTTTTTTAAAAGCTGTTCTTTTTTGATTACAAAATTAATATATGCCTATCATGAAAGTTCAGTGTATGAATGTGTGACATAGCAAGTGAAGGTTCCTTGAGTCAATCCTAACCCTGAGAAATCACCATGGCCAACAATGTGGACATTATTCTTTCAGAATTTTCTAGAAAATTTTGAATGCTATTATTTGGCTTTAAAGATGGTTCATCCATGGCTTCAGTATCTTAAAAGTTGTTTTGACTTTTGGGATTTTTTAAAAGATATTTATTTATTATTATTTTTTAAAATTTTTATTTATTTATTTGAGAGAGAGACAGAGAGAGCACAAGCAGGGGGAGGAGCAGAGGGAGAGGGAGAAGCAGATTCCCTGCTGAGCATGAGTCTGATGTAGGGCTCAATTCTAGGACCCTGAGATCATGACCTGAGCCAAAGTTGGATGCTCAGTTGACTGAGCCACCTAGGTGCCCCTATTTATTTTTTTTTTTTTGAGGTGGGGAGAGGCAGGGGAATAGGGGGAAGAGAATCCCAAGCAGACCCCCACCCCCGAGTGTGGAGCCTAATGCAGAGCTGATCCCACAACCCCAAAATCATGACCCAAGCCAAAAATCAAGTCAGACACCTAACCAACTTAGCCATCCAGGCACCGCAAACTCCTATTTTTGTTGAATAAACTTAGTTGGCTTATTTTGATGAATCAATCTTTTCAGAGAAGCCATATTGCCTAGAGGGAAGAGTACTGAATTTGGGGTACCCACTGACCACTCTCGTGTCTCCCTGAGCACAGTAGGGTGTGTGTGGACTGTGCTGTCTACTGTTCAGCCCTGTCAGTAACCCTGTGCTGTGGACAGAAGGACTTATTGTTTTGAACGTCAGGCTGCTGTGGTATAAAGGCAGCATCAAGAGGATGAGGGCTCCTGGCCTTATGCTGGCATCAGCACCATTGAATTGGTGATAATAGTCAACAATAGCCAGTATTTACTCTGTATGTCCTTTACATGCTTGGCTCTACTTATATCTCAAAATGGTTCTATAAAATGTAAAATCTAACATTATTGTTGTTTTCCATATTCTAAAATGTGGGTTCCTAGAGGCCAAACCATTTGCTTAGCATCCCCAGGTAGCAAGTGCCAGAGTCAGAACTCAGACAGCCCTGCTAGGAGTAGAGGCCCCTCAGGAGGTTAACTACCCACCCTTCAGTTCTGTACAGCCTCTCCTTGAACCCCCATCTCCCTCTCAGCCTTTATACCTAGTAGTCTGGTCCAAATGCAAACTGGGGCCTGGGGAACCCCCAGTTGGTTCTCAGTATGAGCAAGTTGGGAGCAGGTAAAAACACGAGTTTCTGTGGGGCTGCATCCTTGCATCAGGGCTCCCAAGAGCGAGGAGAGCATCTTTGCCAGGGCAACAGTGGGCAGTTGCCATGGTGGCAGCTATGGCAACATTGATGCAAGTACCAGCCCTGCTCCCACTGGAGCCCAGCTGGTGAGCTGGAGGAGGAGCTGCCCTGGAGGATGGCTGGGGGCTTTCTCTGTCCTGTGCAATGGGACTGTGTTTGATAGAAATATTTGATAAATCGCACATAACTGATCAACACAGTTAATTTTTCTCTCTCTAGTTTGGTGGCCTTTATGGATTAGGTGGCCAGAAAATCCTTTAGACAATCTGGCAGGACTCAGGGGCCCAAAGCAGGCATCCTGGAACAGGCTGTCTGGCTCTGACTTTTAGTAGCCATGGAGCACTTCCAAGTCTAACCTCAGAGGGCCGCAGCCTTCTTCTGATGGCCGTTATTTTCAGGGCCCCTAGGAAAACTAAATGAACTAATCCACATAATAAGCACAGCACTAATAGCATTATTATTGTTGTTGAAATAATGATATTATCCTGTCTTACTCAGAATTTCTCTTACTTTGAGTACTAGTCTTGCTCAGAATTACTCTCTCTTATCCAGGATTTTAGGGGTGGCTTGCTGTTTGTCATAGTGATGAAATAATCTCAGTTTGAATGGTCTCCTTGGCATTATCTTTTCCTTTTTCTCCATATATGCAGCCGTGGTCCCACCCTACCACCATATTTCACTGAGAGTTTGGGAATAAACATGCTTTTATGTGTGGCCCCAGGCACTGCCAAAAAACAGCATTTATAGAGCTTCTAATTACCTTGGAGACTGTGGTAGGTCCTGTATCAGAAAGTCAATAAACTGCTTAAAGCGATGCTGGCTAAAATTTAAGAGTTTTTGGTGTTTTTAACTGAGTTAGAATCAACAGAACATTTGTTAGAGATGCCCATTTCTGAATCCTAATTTTTAGGATTGCAATTTTCATTTTTTTTTATTTATTTATTTTTATTTTTTATTTTTTTTTGCAATTTTCATTTTTAAGGTGTTAGGTCACCTACATACTGATTTATTTATTAGCTTCTGATCAATATGTTATTATTTATTAATTTATTTATTTGAGAGAGAGAGAGCATGAGCAGGAGGGAGAGGGAGAGGGAGAAGCAGACTTCCCACTGAGCATGGAGCCTGACTAGGGGCTCTGTCTCAGGACCCTGAGACCATGACCTGAGCTGAAGTCAGATGCTCAACTGACTAAACCACCCAGGTGCCCTTGATCAATATATTATTGAATAAAGTGTGAAGTCTTTCTTCTGCCCTACCGTGGGCAAAAAACCCCTCATACCTATTGGATAGAAACTAAGAAAGTATGGTGTCTGTAAATATAATTTTTGATTTAGAGCTTTTCAGGATTTAAAAAAAATGAATTTATCTCCTTCCTTTTTGTTTCTGATTTGTATACAGTTTGATAGAACAATTCTAAAGACTTTTCTTACTTTTCTTTTTAAGACAAAAATTGGAAAGAGAGTTCAGGGTGATTTTTTAAAAACATTTTCTAAGAGTTGTTTATTTGATTCAGATCCCTTTAAAACATTAAGGAAACTCAGCCATTAAAATTTTTAAACTAAAATTGCAATTTTATCAAAGTAACATGCACACAGTAAAAATATACCAATGAATCTGCATGGATTTTTATTGCTGATGTAGAAAAACCAACACATAATACTAATCTCTGATTATTATTATTATTGTTATTTTTAAAGTCCAGTTGCACTTCATATAAAGAGAAACCAACCAGTAACATTGGCTTCTGGCCTAGCACACAGTAAGCGTCTTTTCCAACTTCTTTTCTCTGTTGTCACTGTTTCTACCATGGTTTTTTTTTTTTTTAATTTTTTCTTTATTTATGATAGTCACACACAGAGAGAGGGGAAGAGGCAGAGACACAGGCAGAGGGAGAAGCAGGCTCCATGCACCGGGAACCCGACGTGGGATTCGATCCTGGGTCTCCAGGATCGCGCCCTGGGCCAAAGGCAGGCGCCAAGCCGCTGCGCCACCCAGGGATCCCTCTACCATGGTTTTAACATGTTTCTCTGTTTTCTGGAGCCAGACCATCTGGGATTAAAACCTGGCTCTGCCACCTACTAGCTGTATGATTTTGGACAAGTCACTTGACCTCTTTGGGCTTCAGTTTCCTCATCTATAAAGTGGGAATAATAAAAGTATTTACTTATAAAATTGTTTTGTGGGTTAAATGAGTTAATATTTATTAAGGACTTAGTATCTGGCACATGATAAGCATTTTTTTTTAAGTAAACTCTTAAAAACATGACCTCCATGATGGAGAGATTGAGGATTCTCTTGGTCCATATAAATAAAAGGTCACTGGCACTGGTAAGTTGCGATGACCATGCCCTGATCCCACATCTGTGCAGTTGAGGGGCCAGAGGCTGTCATCAGTGGAGAGCTTCAGTTTTTCATTTCAGATAAGGGGGGAGTGCCTCTCAGTGTTGGCTCATGGGAAGACTGGGTACGTACAAGGAGTCCTGGTTAGAAAAACACACACTCTGGAAAGAACAGCCTCTCCCCAGGCAAAACTTTAGAAAAACAACAATCTGCTGCTCCTTGATTAAAGGGTAGAAAACTAATTATCCTTTCCGGAGGGACGTGAGGCCTCTCTCTGCCGGACTGTGACCTGGAGATGCAGGATGTGGATTTCCTTAGGATGTAATGAAGCCTTTCCCATTGAAAATGTGCCATAATTCAGATGGATGCAGGTGGGGACAGGGAGAATGATCCCCTTGCTTTTAAAAGTGACCCCTAAATGCTTTAGAAACATCATCTGTAGGTCAGCACTTTGAGAATATGAAACAATAATTTTCCTAAATTGGATTTCCAAAATACCTCTATTACAAAACATCCTTTTAAAAATATTCTGTAATTTCTGCTAATTAGACCAGCTTACAATTAGCTGAGTTCAGATTTGGTGTTGCCAATGAGAAACCATTCAATCCACTGATGATATAGATCTGAATGCCAATGAGAGGAGTAACTGGAAAACACATTATTTCCGTGATGAATAAATGCCAAGTAGTATTAATTCTAGTTTCTTTAGTCAAGGGAAGGGAATGAAACATTCCATCTTGGGATAATTTGTGTATGAGTTTCCTCACTGTTGTCCATACCATCCTGTTAGAGATGCAAAGTTCCTGTTGACCTGTACTGTTTGGCTGGAGATATCAAGGAAGTTCAAAAAAGTCTTGCAAATATTTATTGACCATCTATCATGTGCCAGGTGTCCTGAGGTGGGAATATAACATTAAAAAGACCGCTGAAGGAGGCTTCTGGGTGGCTCAGTTGATTAAGCGTCTGATTCTTGATTTAAGCTCAGGTCATGACCTCAGGGTCATGGGATCAAACCCTGCATTGGGCTCTGTGCTCAGCAGGGAGTCTGCTTGAGATTTTCTCTCTCCCTCTCTCTCTCCTCCACCCCCATACTCACTTGTTCTCTCTCTCTCAAATAAATAAATCTTTAAAAAAAATAAAGATGAAATGCTCACTCTTAGGGAGTTCCCATTTTAATGACTTCAGTGGACTGGCCAATACCTAAGATCCTTATCAACCTAGATTTTCTACAGACATTGCTTCTAGATTATTTTGAGCCAAGCCCCTCTCAGCTCTGTTCCCACCTCCATTCACTTTATCCTGTCAAGTCACCAGGGACCCATGCTTTGCTGAATTTCAGTAGGCATTTCTCTATCCCCTACTTAATGATATAGTTGAGCACTCCCTCCCTGAAACACTTTGTTACTTGGCTTCTGGAATGTTCCTCTCCCCTGGTTCCCCCCTCACCAGAGTGTGGCTCCTCCTTGGTCTAAAGGCTGATGCTCTTGAATATACTCTTCAGTTTCTTGTATCCAGCTACTCACTCTAATCTCCATTTCAAGATCCATACCAATTCAGATCATCTGTCTGCTCTGGCTTTTGTCCATTAGTCTGTCCCTCCCATAAGTCTTCTCTGTCCTCCCAGTTGCTCAGGTTAAAATTCTTAGAGCATCTTTGACTTTGTTTTAATTTCAGCCTCCATATCCCACCCTCTGGCAAATCCTGTTACCTTATCTTCAAGTATGTATATAATTGCACTACTGCTCACCACCGCTGCCATCTTGGTCCACAGCTCTGCTGCCCATCACCTGGGCTACTGCAGGAACTCGTGAGGGAGTTCCTCACCAACCTCTCTGCTCCTTGTCTTGCCCCTCCAGTGTTCTCCCTACACAGCATTGAGAACAGCCTTTTGAAACATAGATCCTGTCTCTTTTCTGCTCAAAATCTTTCTGTGGCTTCCCATCTCACTCAGACTAAAATTCAAAACCTCGCAGTAGTCTGTAAGACCCTTACCATCTGGTTTCTCCTCCTCAAACTTCCCCAAGCCTCAGTTTCCAACTTGAAAATGGATGGATGTGGTGAGACAGACATCATAGGGTTGTTTGAGGATTAAGTACAATAATTCCTGTACTGTGCTTTGTGTACACTGAGAGCTTAATAAACATTAATAAACATTAGCTCCAAATATTTGCTGAGTGTCTACTATGTGCCAGGCATCACTGTAGGCAGAAGGGATGCTGCAGAGTAAAATGCAGTTCTGTTCTCTCAGAGCTTACATTAGGAGGTGATCAATTCTATGGAGAAAAACAGAGCAGAGTAGGGGAGGGGGCAGATAGTAGGAGTAGCGGCTCTTTGTGTGGTCTGGACTCACTGGTTTGTGATTTGGATTTGGTTTCAAGTTGGAAACTGAGATTCAGGGAAGTTCTCTAAGTTGCCCAAGATCACCTGATAGAGTTGGGCCTGAACTGGCTCTTGGGGACTGCAGCATCCATGCTCTGACCACCTTGTGTGTTGCTATCCTGTTTGGTGGGTGTAGTTTGTGCAGAAAGGTTTACAGTGGCTGCCCAACACATAGAAATGTGAATAAGCAATCTCTGGCCCACCCCGGACTTGAAATACACAAATGGACAGGAGCACTGGTGTATTTGTCAAGATGGGATGGTGTCTCTGAGTGTTTTAATTTCCTGGGGGCAGTTATGGCATTTTGTAAGCACTTTCTCCTGGATAAGGAGACAGCATCGTAACTGTAATGGGATTAATAAAGTGAAAATCATATGTGATCCCAAAGGCATTTAAGTGCATTTGGTGCCATGTTGGAGTCTGACTGGCCCCAATGCCAGGGTCCCTTCCCTCTAGTGCTGTTCATTTGAACAATTCTCAGCTGAGGAACTGTCCTGAATTTGAGGAACTTTTGTTCAGAAAGTACCTATCTAGAACCCAGTGAAGCCTGAGTGAGACCTGGATAAAGAGAGAAGGCTGAGATGGGTGCAGATCCACAGCCCATACCAGGCTTGCCTCAGGGTCCATGCATGGCCAGTGCTCAGAGGGCCCAGGAGACGGCCTCAGCTGCAGAACATGGTCTTCCTCTCCCAAGTGCATGTGGTTGTATTCATGCTCTGTCAGTGTGTATGGAAGGCTACTCTGTGCTGCTGCTGACCACAGACTTACTGAGGCCAAGCACCATGGGTTCGTTCTCCAGCTATTGATTAAGGTCCTATTAAGTGGAGGGAGTACGGAGGGAGCAGCGAGCCCAAATCACACAATCCCTGGCCTTCCAGAGCTCATCTCCCAGAAGTGGGCTAACTTTTAAAGTGCACATTCTGTGTGCCAAGTTCTAAGAGCTTTACGTATAATAACCCACTTAGTTCTCACAACAACTGTATAAGGGAATCTTGTTATTACCTCCATTTTACAGATAGGGGAAGTAGGGAACAGAGTGGATAGGTCTCTGGACCTAGTGGGTAGGGGTAGGTCCCATGTCACACCCCTAGTAAATGGCAGAGCTGGCTCCAAGCATCTGTACTTTTTTCTCCTCCTCCTCCTCTTCCCCTTCCTCCTCCGCCAGTGCAAGGCTTGAACTCATGACCCTGAGATCAAGACCTGAGTTGAGATCAAGAGTCAGACATTTAACGGACTGAGCCACCCAGGTGCCCTCAAGCATCTGCACTTTTAACTGCTGCACCAAACTGCTGTTTCATGGCACCATTTGCAAAACATTAAAATTTACCATTAAGAGTTTTTTTTTTTTCTGGAAGACTGAACTCATGAAAAGTTGTTCTGAAGATAAAAGCTTTGCAGGAAGCTCAAGGGTGAAAGAGAAATGCAGCAGAATGCCTCATGAGGTGGGAGCAAAGGATGGAATGGGTATTGCTGCAGAATCTCTGAACACAGAGAGCCGGGGCCAGGAGTGGAGAACGGGAGGAAGTGGAGAAAGCCAGAGTGTGGGAATTTTTATCATTGTTGAAGGATTCACATAAATATGTGTCTCTGAAACAGGGACTTGTAGGGCAGATTTCTCACAAGTGCTGATAAAACTTAACATCTAAGCCATTTTTGTCAGTTCCCAAGCTGCACAGAATGCTTACTCTCCCTGGCTTTTATTTACATAATTCCTGCTTCTGGTATAGTTAATGATATTTTATTTTGCATGATTATTTCATGAGGATTTTTCATTAGATATATATTTTTTATTTTGCCTGAAAACGATCTTTATTTTACCCTATTTTTTAAACTAAAAAAATTTTAAAGCAGTGAAACATATGGCTCTCCCCCCTTTAAAAAGGTTTTAATTTAAATTCGAGCTAGCTAACATACAATGTAATACTAGTAGTTTCAGGTGAGCAATATAAGGATTCAGCACGTCCATATGTCACCTAGTGCTTATCAGGACAAGTGCATTCCTTAATCCTCATCATCTATTTCACCTGCCTCCCCCCACCCCGACCCCCCAACCCATTAGTAACCATCAGTTTGTTCTCTATAGTTAAGAGTCTGTTTCCTGGTTTGCCTCTCTCTCTTTCTTCTCCCTTTGTTCATTTGTTTTTTAAATTCTACATATGAATGAAATCATATGGTATTTGTCTTTCTCTGACTGACTTACTTCATTTAGCATGATGCTCTCTAACTCCATGCATGTCATTACAAATGGCAGGAATCATTCTTTTTTTATGGCTGAGTAATATTCCATTCTGTATATATACACCACATCTTCTTTATCCATTCATCAGCCAATGGGCCCTTGGGCTGTTTCCATAATTTGGCATTGTAGATAATTCTGCTATAAACATGAGAGTGCATGTATCCTTTTGAAATAGTATTTTTAAAAAGATTTTATTTATTCATTCATGAGAGATACACAGAGAGAGAGGCAGAGACACAGGCAGAGGGAGAAGCAGGCTCCATGGAGGGAGCCCAATGTGGGACTTGATCCTGGGTCGCCAGGATCACACCCTGGGCTGAAGGTGGCGCTAAACCGCTGAGCCACCCAGGCTGCCCAGTATTTTTTATATTCTTTGGGTAGAGACATGAAAAAATGCTCAACATCACTGATCATCAGGGAAATGCAAATCAATTCTATAATGAGATACCACTTCACTCCTATCAGAATGGCTAAAATCAACAACACAAGAAACAACAGGTATTGGCAAGGATGTAAAGAAAGGCGAACCCTCTTGCACTGTTAGTGGGAATGTAAACTGGTACAGTCCCTGTGGAAAACAGCATGGAGGTTCCTCAATAAGTAAAAAATAAAACTACCCTACAATCCAGCAATTGCACTATTAGGTATTTACCCAAAGAATACCCTCCCTATTAAAAAATTGTGGTAAAATACACATATTTACCATTTTAACCATTTTAAATATATAGTAATTTGATGGCATTTAGTGCATATACAGTGTTGTGTATCCATCACCACTAATTCCACAATGTTGTCATCACTGCAAAAGGAAATTGTGTACCCATTAAACAGTCATTTCCCACTCACTCTCTTTCCATCCGCCCCTGACCACTACTAGTCTGCTTTCTCTCCTTATGGATTTGCCTCCTCTGGGTATTTCATATAAATAGGATCATACAAGATGTGGCATTTTGTGTCTGGCTTCTTTCACTTTGCATAATGTTTTCAAGGTGCTCCATGTCATAGCATGTGCCAGTATTTCATTCTTTTGAATGACGTCCATTGTAGGCATATGCCACCTTTTGTTTATCCATTTTCATTCATCAGTTGATGGAATTTAATATATACCTTTTAATATGGTTACTAGAGCACCAGGTAGTGCCAGACACTTTGCTACATGCTCGTTCCTGAGTCTATAAAGAGCCCTTACATATCCATAACAAAAAAAAAGAGAACATCCCTTTATATTAATGAATAAGTGACCTCAACAAAAGGCAAACTACAAATATAATCATTTTATGGGCTAAAAAAATCATTTAAATCTGTTCTTTTTAGTTCATTCTGGAATTAGTTTGATTAGTTCATTCTGGAATACATCTGGTATCTGTATTATTTAGGACCAGATCATAGACATCCCAGTGTTTGGGATAATCCCCATTTGGGAAAAATTTTATTTGTTGCTCTATTCAAGTAAAGTTGTGACCTGAAAATAATTTCCTTTTTTTTTTTTTTAAATTTTTTTTAAAATTTTTTTATTTATTTATGATAGTCACAGAGAGATAGAGAGAGGCAGAGACACAGGCAGAGGGAGAAGCAGGCTCCATGCACCGGGAGCCCGATGTGGGATTCGATCCCGGGTCTCCAGGATCGCGCCCTGGGCCAAAGGCAGGCGCCAAACCGCTGCGCCACCCAGGGATCCCTGAAAATAATTTCCTATATTTTTTTCCAGAGACCACATCTTAGAGCCTTTGTAAATATTTTTTTCTTCTGATTTTTTCTGAATTTAGATGGATACTAAAATCATTTTAGAGAATGTCTCACTTTTCAAGAGGATCTCAATTTAGAGATTTTGGTGGTTGGTCACTAACATACAGCCATGAGATGTAGAGCCATGAATTTTTAAAATCTGAGGCTCTTTGAAACTAATGAGTTGTTTTTCTACAACTGTGCTGTCCAGTATGATAGACACATGCCATGTACTGCTACTGAGCACTTGAAATTGACACAAGAGTATAATACTTATTGGATTTTAAAATTTTATTTATTTATTTATGAGAGCACAAGTAGGGTGGGAGAGGCAGGTGGAGAGGGAGAGAAAGAATCTTAAGAAGGCTTCACCCCCAGTGTGGAGCCTAATGTGGGGCTTCATCTCATGACCCCTAGATCATGACCTGAGCTGAAATTAAGTTGGATGCTTAACCGACTGAGCCACCTAGGCACCCCAGTAACATACTCATTGGCTTTTGAAGATATGAAAAAATGTGAAATATCTCTAATATTTTTTTCTACTCCACATTGAACTGATAATAGTATCTGGATATATTGGGTTAAATAAACTATATTATTATAAAATAAACTTACCTGTTTCTGTTTACCATTTTAATGTGACTAATAGAAAATTTAAAATTACGTATGTGGCTTGCACGATATTTCTATTAGACAGTGCTGTTCTAAAAAAACAACTGGCAGAGGGATGGAAAAATGGGAAAAAGAAGTCTAAATGTACACTTCCAACTTCTGTGCCTTTAGAATCTTAAAAGTGCCCCATGAGAGAAGCTGCAGTGGATCTGGATGCCTACATTAGCCTCCCTGCTGGTCTCTGCCTTCATTCTGGACCCCTCTGCTATCTTCTCTTCCCTCCAGCCAGAGGGATTTTTCTAAAGGTGAATCTCATGTCGTTTCCTACTGTATAGCCTTAGTGGAGCCTCCTCAGCCCACGGCCGACCTCCCAATCCTAGCCTTTAAGGCTCTGCCCTGTCCAGTTCTGGCTGCCTCTTCAGCCTCACCTTAATCCTCTCGGCCTCCTTCCCCACCTGTCAAGGTCTTTCAGTAAAAATTATTATGATTTTCATTACATAATACATTTCCATAGTAAAGATTTAAAAATACATAATGTAGGGATGCCTGGATGGCTCAGTGGTTGAGCGATCCCAGAGTCTCGGGATCGAGTCCCGCATCAGGCTCCCCACATGGAGCCTGCTTCTGCCTCTGCCTGTGTCTCTGCCTCTGTGTGTGTGTGTGTGTGTGTGTGTGTCTCATGAATAAATAAATAAAATCTTCTAAAAAACTACATAATGTAAAAGATGATGTCCACATCTATGCTTCCCGCCCCCTACCCTGGCTACACACATAATCACCATCAACAGTTGGGCATGTGCCCTTCCAGGGTCCTCAGGAGGTGTACACATAGCTGATTCTATATGTGTGTGTGTAAACACAAATGAGTTTATGTGTTGTCCTGTTGCTTATCCTACATTATGTATTTTATAGTCTTTGCTGGTGAAGGCATTATCTTTAATGGATGCCTTTGTGTTTTATATAGCTTTGCCATAATTAATTCATTTATTATTATTATTAATTATAAACTATTTCACCCATATAGCAAAATATAGGCTATTGTAACTTTCATCTCTGTACCTGCCATTTAATAGACATTATTTTGCCCTGTTGGCTTCAGAATTTTTATGTGAGGAGTGCATGAGTGGCTCAGTTGGTTAAGCCTCTGCCTTTGGCTTAGGGTTTAGGTCATTGATGGAGCCCTGCATCCGGCTCCCTGCTCAGAGGGGAGTCTGCTTGTCCCTCTGCCCCTCTCTACCCTCTGCCCTCCCACCCCCGCTCATGTTCTCTCTCTCTCTCAAATAAATAAAATCTCTAAAAAAAAAAAAAAAGAACTTTTATGTGAATAAATGGAACATTACAGGTAGAGATGAAGCCTCAATGGGTCCCAGTCCAGTCTCTTTTCCCTCTCAGTCCCCAAAGGGAGCCAGTCTTATGCAGTTGATAAACCCTTTTCATCTGTAGTCTTACTATGTGTATGTGTGGCTATAAACAATAGAGTGTTACGTTGTGAGATTCTAAATAGTATTATATATCATGCATATCTCCTGCAACTTGGATTTTCTTTCTTTCTTTCTTTCTTTCTTTCTTTTTTTAGTTTTTCATTAATACATCATCCTACATGGTCTTTTTTTTTAGTTTTTATTTATTTATGATAGTCACACAGAGAAAGAGAGGCAGAGACATAGGCAAAGGGAGAAGCAGGCTCCATGCACTGGGAGCCCAATGTGGGATTTGATCCCGGGTCTCCAGGATCGCGCCCTGGGCCAAAGGCAGGCGCTAAACCACTGTGCCACCCGGGGATCCCCCTACATGGTCTTACATTGCAAGGAATGAATATAGTTTTATTTAAGAATCCTTTATTGACGACATTTAGGTTGTCATACTTAGCTTCCAGTTTTTCAAATGTGCCATCTCTCTTTTACATCTTAACTCTTGACTTTTAACTTTAGTAGTTTTGCCAGTTTTGCCTATTTTGGTAATCTTTGCAAAGATCAACTTTTTATCTCCTGCATTTTTAGCTTGCTTTCCTATGGCCTGGCCCATTGCTCCCTGTCTTATCACCTGGCTGAGTCCTCATCTCTGTCAGGTCATAGGGAGGGCTCATTTCCTCTGGGAGGACCTCCTGGCTCCTCAAATGATTGAGCCCCTTTGTCACTCCTAACACAGCTCTTTTTTTTTTTTTTTTAAAGACTTACTATGTTGTCTGTCTCTCTCGTCCTTTTGTAAGCTTCATGAAAGCAGACATTGGATTTGTGTCGTTCACTAATGTCTAGTACTGTGCCTGCCCCATAGAAGATGTTCTATAATATTGGAGATAAATTAATATGTGAGCCCCTGTGATTGGGTACAGAACCCTTCTCCAAAGGGTGATGGCTGTCTTTCAGGGTGCATTCTCAATGGGACTGTTGCGGAAGATCCAACTAGTGCTGAGTGATTGTATCAGTTGACTATTTCTGAGGTTCTGTGATCCTTTCCCCACACAATTTATCAGTAAAAAAAGAGCTGGAGTTGCAACCATGGCATCAGTGAAATGAAACTGAGTGTGGTCTATGAACTATGGAAACATGTTAGTGGGTGGTGCCTTTGTGCTTTTGTTTAAGAGACAAGCCAAAATGATCAGCTTTCCATTGGCAAACTACCTCTTCACAGTGAGCTTCTCCACAAATATGGGGTCTTCCCCAGGCTAACCACCTGCCAGTCCATCCTCAATTATGTACCACTATCAGACCTCAGAAGACATTTACCTGAAAGAGACTATCACTGTCTTAACTGGTCCAAACAGAATAAAAATAACTGGCATAGGGGCGCTTGGGTGGTTTAGTTGGTTCAGTGTCTGCCTCTTGATTTCAGCTCAGATTGTGATCCGAGGGTCACGGGAGGGGGCCCCAAGTCAGGCTCCGTGTTCAGAGGGTTGTCTGCTTCCCCTCTCCCTCTGCCTTTTCTCCTGCTTGCATACTGTTTCTGCCTCTCTCAAAATGAATGAATAAATCTTTTTTAAAAAAACTGGCACACAAAAAAAAAACTGGCACAAAAAAAAGCTGGCGCAAGTGGTACCATATTCTGCACTAATTTCTTTTATAAAATGTAGCTTTATGACTTTCCTAGGAATGCTACAATTGTCTTCATGGATATAGAGAAATAAAACAAAAGAAATAAAAGGAAAGTTGTTTTTTTTAAATATTTTTATTTGTTTATTCATGGGAGACAGAGAGAGAGAGAGAGGCAGAGACATAAGCAGAGAGAAAAGCAGGCTCCATGCAGGGAGCCCGATGTGGGACTTGATCCTGGGACTCCAGGATCACGCCCTGGGCTGAAGGGAGGCGCTCAACTGCTGAGCCACCCAGGTGTCCCAAAAGGAAAGTTTTGTTAGCATGATGTTCTGAGTTGAGAATTAAGACATTGAAATATTTAAAACATAAACAACATGCTGGCTAAGGTGGTACTCTTTGGGAAGGGAAATAGGGTGGGAGGCATGAAATTAGACAAGGAATGGAGGGGATCACTTTTCATGGTTCCATTGTGTTCGTATTTGTAGTCATGTTGTAGTCTAACAAATATGACAGGCTGAAGACTTTGTTTTTATTTTCCTTCTATTTTATCTAATGTATAAGAATTAATGTGAATTTCACTGCTGTTCACATGTGCCTTACCAATGGTAATGATAAGTAACATTCCTTTTTACTTGGTTAAAGAAGGAGTCTTCAAGATGCTCCTCTTTCTGATGAGTTGTCAGAAGGTCAGTAGTAGCCTACCACTATGTCACAATGCTCACATCATTCACCTCACTTCATCTGATCTCAAAGGCATTTTATCATCTCACATCACCACAAGAAGGGGAATACAGTACCATAAGATATTTGAGAGAGAGAAGCCACATTCACATAACTTTTATTACTACATATAGTGTTATAATCCTATTTTTTAGAGAGGGGGGAGGGGTAGTGGGAAAGTGAGAGAGAATCTTAAGTAGGCTCCATGCTGGGTATGGCTATCACGCGGCTCAATCCCACGACTCTGAGATCATGACCTGAGCTGAAATCAAAAGTGGCTCACTCAACCAACTGAGCCACTGAGGTGCCCCTGTTATATAATTCTATCCTATTAGGAGTTATTGTTGTCATCGCCCTTATGCCTCATTCATAAATTAAACTTAATTATAAGTAGTATGTGTAGGAGAAAACATAGCATGTACGGGGTATGGTCATTTCCATTGATTCAGGCATCCACTGGGAGTCTTGAAACGTACCCTTTTTAAAAATAAGCTGTACACTTACAAAAAAAAAAATAAGCTGTACACCTGATGTGGGGCAGGAACTCACAACCACAAGATCAAGAATCACATGCCCCACGAACTCAGCCAGCCACGTGCCCCTGATACCTACCCTTCATGCATAAGGGAAGACTACTGTAGTAGCTAACTTGAGCATCTAGCAAGTACCAGATTCTCTGCCATTTTATATAGCACTTAAATGCTTCGATTTTGTGAAGAGAGACCATTACCCCCATTTTATAGATGAGAAAATGGAGACTCAGATGGAATAGAGAATAGGTAGCCTGGTTGAAGTCCCCCAGCAAGAAAGGGAGGGAGCCACTCTTGGAGCTAGCGTCACATAGTGCATGGGCAGCAGAAGCTTCTGAAACCCATACTCTCAGGAGCTGCTCTGGAAATGGTCACTAATCCTCTTCCCAAGGTGGTGGGAAAAGGTTTGTATTTGTTTTCCTGTGGTGGGAAATACATTTGATTGCTAATCCTGAGCCCTATTGCTACTGAGCTTATCCTGTTTGAGTCCAGCCACACAGACACACACACACCTGAATTTGAGATCATTCCCTAAATGCATCTTGAATCCTGACTTTTTGCTTCTCCCATGGGCATTTCTCTGCCTACCATAAGCTCCCTGGAGGGGGGAATGTTTATAACTTCTCTTCCCAACCTTTCCGACAGTTATAACCTCCTTCCAGGCAAGAAGCTCTCCCTCCTGCCTCAGTGGCTTCTCTCCTGCCACATGCCCACCCCGGCTTCCCATTGGTTCCTCTGCAGAGATGGATGGTTACTAGTCAGCGTTGTCCTCCTGACATCTGCAGGACAGGCTGTGCTTCTTAACCACATGTGTGTGCATGGCTGGCATGGATATGAGCAGGGGAAGGGAGAGGGGGAGAAGGAGGAGGAGCAGGGGGAGACAGGCAGGTTCCCCACTGAGCAGGGAGCCCAACACAGGCCAGATCCCAGGACCCTGAGATTATGACCTGAGCTGAAATCAAGTCAGACATTTCACTGACTGAGCCACCCAGGTGCTCCCCCTAAAGCTGTCCTTTAAAGCCATCTGGGTGCTAATGTTTGGCTGGGGGGAAGGAAGATGGATACTCTTAGGATGCCAGATTAGATTGTTGAAGGGATTCCAGCTAATGTGAATGATCTGGAAGCCTGGCTGGTGATGGAATACAAGGGTTGGGGGAAGCCTACAGTTAGAGACAGTCCTTCTCTTAGTATGTTTCCTGGCAGTTTCCCCAGCCAAAAATGGTGTATCCAAATTTCCTGAGACTGCCTAGGATGGACAGATTTGCTCTGATCCTGTTTCTTTGCCTATGAGGCGTTTTGAGTAAGGCCCTGCTAAACTGGTGCCCTCCCACAAGGAACCCCCCCCGGCCACATTCTTCCAAAAGCATGCTGTGCCCTGTTTGATGGGGCTTATCTCTATATGAGAGGGGCTACATCCTTTGAATCTGGAGGCAGGCACATCTGGTTATGAATCTCAACTTGGCTGCTTACCAGCTATTTGACTTTCGGCATATGGCTTAACCTCTCTGAGTCCTAGTTTATCTCATCTGTAAAATGGGGTAATGATAATATCGCCCATTATACCATAATTTATATGAAAGTATGTTATGATACAATGCTGTATTATTTATTTAAAAGTATATAATGCCTAGGCACTTGGCTGGTTCAGTTGGTAGAGCGTGTAGACTCTTGATCTTGAGGGCAAGCCCCACATTGGGTGTAGAACTTACTTTATTTTATTTTATTTTTTTTAAAAAGAACTTACTTTAAATAAATAAAAGTATTTTAAATATATATATATATCCATTATAATGTATCACGTATTATATATTTGTACATAAATACTTATATATATAAAACATTCTATAGCACCATCATAACACTCCCTGTATATCATGTACTAATAATATACTGTAACATAATAACCTATTATATTGTGAGACTTACATTATTAGGGCACAGTGCCTGGCACATCATGTAATTTAATCACTGTTAATTGTTGTGATCATAATTTTCTGTGGACATGTAAAACAGGGGTCCATTTATTCACAATGTTCTGCTTGTTATATGTTGTTGCTTTGGAATCAGTGAAGCTCATCAAATAGTTAGGAAAGTAAAGCCCAATTATAACCTGGGAGAGGAGGAAACAGTATCCAGGGAGATGTTTTGTTAAATTCTAAGTTTTTTTTTTAATCCCAAGGGAGAAATGCTTTTTTAGAAGAACTTAGACCAACATGTTACTTAATAGAGAAGTGTATTAAATCTAAATAACCACCCACATGTTCTGTTTGCCTTGAGATGTTATTAGCCTGGGTTTTTATTGATGTATGTGTGGGTGAGGAGGAGAGTGAGGCAAGTGGGGCTGGATAGAAGACACAGCAGGTGGGAGTTCCCATCGTTTTGGGTGAGTTGTCTCAGCTTTTCTATGTCAGATCTGGGCCTCTGGTCGAAGGCTATTTTTGGAGCCAGAATTTGGGAGGAGGGAACGGAGCTCATGCTGACTTCTTTGAGAACTTAGCAGTGATAGACCTGGATTTGGAACGCTCATCTTGTCTTGACTGCGTACTTGATGTTGTTTCTCCTGTTTTGCAATATAGGCAGTGTGAAAGCCCAAGAGATGAAGCCTCATGGTTAGGGTCACGCAGCTAGTGACACACTGTGGGATCTGAGGTCAGACAACTGAGACCAGAATCCTGATTTCACCTGTGTGCTGATAGTTGGCACTTAATATCCTTAGGCCTCGGTTTTCTTATCTATTAAATGGGTACAGTGACAAACCCTAGCTCTCAGTGTGAGAGTCGATGAGATTAATCCCGTGAAGTCTTAGCATGTGCAGTTTTAAGTACACAATACCTGTTAGTAACTGCTGTTGTTATTATTATTATTATCACCTTGCATTTGGCTTATTTATCTTTCATGTGGTAGAGCCAATGAAGATTTTTACTTAAGCTTCACATATGGCAGAGCCTGTGCAGTGGTCACTCCTGCCTTGTGTCCCTACTGATCATGGCAGGGAAGTAAAAATACAGGTGTGGCTATCATGGGAAAAACTGACAACGCCTTTTTGGTACATCAGTGACTAAAACTTCAGAGAAAGTCCAAGATGGACCTTTCTCAGGGATGCTTTGCAGTGAGGTGGTACTTTGAGCAAACATGAAAGTTGAATTTCCATATTGACAGACACAACATTTTTAGGAAGGGTAATTTATTGTCCCGTAAAAGCATTGTAAAAGGTGTCCCTGTAGGTATGTTGGCAGCTATAACATTGGATTTACTCCTTGGGACAGAAATAAGGTTTTGCTGGTGTGTCTGGAGCTCCCCAGCCACACTACTGGTTTTTTTCCTTCCCCATACTGTTTACCCACATCCTGCACCCACCCCTAGAGCTTGCCTCTGTCATAGGTAAGGATACTGAATCATATGGAGGGGTTAATAGATGAGAAAATCAGTTCCAACTGGTTAGGCAGTGGCTACATGTTAGAAATATGGATTCTCCTTTAAATGTTTGCAGCTCAGGTGTGGCTTGCACCAGGTAGGGTTCCAGGCTCGCCCAGAGCTGTAAATACCACCTGATGGCATCCATTTGGGAATTGTTTGTGTGTGAGAAATAAAGATCAAGATCGGGAGCTTGGTCTGATTTCTTTTTATTGCAACCCAGGTTGAATTTTCTATTCAATTTGAATTTTTAGGGCTGGGGGCTTGACTATTTCCAAGGGACTCTGGAACTTTGGTCCTGAGGTGCTGGAAAGGAGTTTGGAGTACATTTGGCTGCTAAGGGTTGCGGAGCTGTAGGAAAGCCCAGTGCCTCATCGGCCAGAACCGTTTCTCGAAGCATCTCTCTTTCTGGTAAAACTGTATCTGAAATAGGTGATTTCCTTTGAGTGTCGAACCCATGAGTAACGAACATGTTGTCTTGTCTTTTCTCCTCTTCTAGGCCTAGGCGGCAGCGGCAAAACAACTTCCCCATGTTCCCTTCCCCCAAAGCCTGGAATTTCAGAGGGGTAAGTGTTTTCCTGGGAGCAGTCCCTGCTCTTCTACACCCTATTCTGGCCTCTCCAGAAACGGTGCTACCAGGAGTTGGCTTTATTAATCAGTCTCTGCCAAAAGAGCTGTGTTTTAGCACTTGGAGAAATCATGTTTGTATCAGCAGTTGTGGCTTAATTACAAAATGTGTCTCAATAAGCACCCACTGGTGTTTGCCCTGTAGGTCTTGGGCTACTGGAAGCATCTGGTAAAGAAGCCACATCAGGGTTGGTGGGGTGGGGTGCATTGTGCCTGTTTTCCTGGGAACCTGGAGGGACCCAGTGCACAATGAAAAAAGGAAAATCTGAAATGGACAATCTGTTAAAATGTAGATTTACAACTTCATGGGGAGCTTGGTTTTCCAGAAGGAGAAGTCTGCAAGCTCCAAACAGATTTTTAGGGGGAGTCAGAAAAATCTCCCAATCATAAAACCAAAAGCTGTAGACCTTTAAAATTGTATAGTCAGCTCTAACCATCTCTTGATGCAAAGTTCTCTTCCTTAACATAATAATGTTAATAATAATAATGATAATAAAGTGTATGGAAGCCCTACCATTTGCTAAAATGCATTCTAGCTCTGACCTTAGGAAGAAGACCCTTGCATGTGTAAAGAATACTCAGAGCTTGTTTCACCGCCCCCTGCCAGCCTTCGTGTGAGCTATTCCTTCTGCCTAGAACACAGCTCCCACTGTCTAGCACTGCACTCCTACACACACTGTAGCTGGCCCACCCACTTTATCCCTTGCGTCTAAGCCTTGACATCACCTCCTGTGGGGAGCTATCTAAGCTGAGGCATCTCCTATGGACCCCTGCACTTTCTTCTTATTGATAGGATAAGATCATTATTAGTGCCTGCTGAAAGGTGATATTAGAAGCTCCACGCATCAGGTGTGTAGAGATCTTGTTACTCTCTCTTGTCCACTGCTGTGTCTCTGGGCGTAGCACATACATGCTTCATTACTTTGTTGAATGAATAAACATCTCTCACATCCATCAAACACAAAGTCCACCTCAGATTGTGTTTCAAGTTCACATCTTTGGTCTTCTCAGCTCTGTTTTTACTAGTTGAAATCACCTTTAATATCCTACCTAGATTCTTAGTTGTTTTCTCCAAGTGTGTTATTAAAAATAAATATGGATCATGGCTCTATTTTAACTAAGTTTACAGTATGGTTTTCACTGAGTACAAAGAGAAAGGTGTTGGTCTCCTAAGTAGACTTACTGAATGTAAGTCATCTCCTAAGTTATTTATGGTTTTGTGGATAAGATCCCCATTCCGCCAGGCGTGTTCAGTTGGATGATCATAAGCATTAGGTGGGAAAAGCCTTGTGTGGTCAAATAAACTTGGGACCCACTGAGAGCACCTCATTAAATATGTTCACCACGGCGAGACTTCTCAGAGCCTTTGATGTGTTGCAATGCTTGGAGACTGCATTAGGGAGAGTGAATAGAGTCGATGGCATTTCCCAAAGTCATTGCCCATAAATCGTTGTTGACAATATAGTTTGTACACACTTTGGAATGGCTGACATTTATTGTCAGTTTTCAACTGTAGAGAAATTATACCTTCTATGAGCAAGTTGGTCTTTTTTGAAAACATGTATTTTCTGCCTCTGGCCTCCCTTCAGGATACTCTACCCTTCCCTCTGATTCAGCAGTGGTCACTAGCCAACTACTGAGGTACATTTAGGGTGATCAACCACCCAAGTTTGTCAGTGATTGTTCTGGTTTTAGCACTAGAAGTTTCCAGGCAAACTGGGGCAATTGATTACCTATGGCCATACAACCTCTTTAGCTGTTTTCTCTTGAAAAATGTTTTGTGAATTCTTTTTTTTTTTTAAAGATTTTATTTATTCATGAGACACACAGAGAGAGAGGTAGAGGCACAGGCAGAGGGAGAAACAGGCTCCATGTAGGGAGCCCGATGTGGGACTCGATCCTAGAACTCCAGGATCACTCCCTGAGCCAAAGGCAGACACCCAACCGATGAGCCACCCAGGCATCCCTGTTTTGTGAATTTTTTAGCACAACTCTGTTTTATAGAAATTGCTGCTCAAAGGAACCTGTTAGATATACACTTGGTTTGGGGCACCTGGGTGGCTCAGTTGGTGAGCCTTCTCCCACTCCTCCCTGTTTGTGCTCTCTGACACTGTCTCTGTCTCTCTGAAATAAATAAATAAAATCTTAAAAAAAAAAAAAGAAGCTATACACTTGGTTTAAGTGACCGTTCATCCCTGCATGGTAACATTTGAAATTAGGGAATCACCATGGAAGAATCAGCTCAGAAGATTTTTCCAAATAGTTAAAATTGCTGGAGTAGAGTCTGCTAGGTGGTTAGATCAACTACGGTATTTATTTTGGCCCCCTGTCCTTGCTTTGATTTCTCCTGGCTCAGGGGCTTATTGATAAAATGAGACAAACTGACATCAAGATAGACCAGGGAGAGATGATCTGAGACCTGATCAATTGCCAGATTGGCCAAATTGATCTCTCTTCCTATTGGAGCATCATCTTCCATGACATAGAGAGTTAAGTAAGAGGGAACCCTACCGAGTGGAAACATCCTCAGTCCCAGCCAGGCCATGCTTTGTAACCATCACTATGGTAATTGGAACTAAAGAACAAGAAGGACCCAGAATGTCAGGGTGAAGACAGTTGAGGCATTATCTAGCTAATACATTTTCCCTAGTGAATTGTGACTCCCAGGCCTGTTAGATTGAGCCTAGGGCAGGGCGCATTTTCTATGAATGCTTTATTTTCTTCTTTATTGAGATGGGAATGTTTTAGAATCTGTGCACTAGTAAATTTCCTATATTTAAATATGTGGCAGAGGAAACCATTATAAACATTTGTCATTCCATTCTTCTTTGTTTTGTAAAGAATAAAGATCCTGTGTCAGTTCACTTATATTCTGGGCACAGGTGGATTTTGGGGATGGGGTGGGGAGAAGTGGTGGGGAAAGATGGATGATGGATGGTAAAAGGCAAGAGGACAAGAAACCATATCACTCTAGATGACAAACCAAGAGGGAGACACGTGAGGACTCAGGAGGGAGCTTGGAGCAAAGGGAAGAAAGGCAGTGGTTGGTGTCTTCATAGTCTGGAAAAAGAGATGTTTCAAAATAATTTTAAGGAACATCTTTCTCAGTGAGTTGTACTGTAATCCTCTCCTTGTCTTCCCTGGACACACTCACTGCAGATCTGCATTATTCCTCAAGGCATTAGGAGTAGGGTTTGTAGGTTGTTTTTTTTTTTTTTTTTAGGGGGCTGAAGCTTTTGGCTGTAGAGAGGTTCAGGAAGAGCTGGTGACCCTTAGATGACACTCTTTCTACCTACCCAGTGATTTAGCCCTTTTAGGAGTTGTCCTTATTAAGTGTAGTTTGGGTCTCTGGATTTCCACCTTTGTCTAAGCAGATGGAGGCCCTTGGTGTTACTAACCCTCCTGACATTCCCACCTTCCTGAACAAAGGGTGATGTTGTGCCCATCTTTCACCAGACTCATGGGTGCTGCATTTACACACATGGAGAGGAGCCAAGAGGGAGTTTTGGTTGGGGCAGTTATGGTGGGCACATTATCAGTAAAACCAGAATAGAATGACAGGAATGAGAAGGTAGGACCCTGAGGTGCTGTTACTAAGTGCTTCCGTCAGGTGTTCACTGCGCATCTGGTCCCCATCTGGTTGGGGCAGTGCTGAGCTCAGAATTTCCACCCTTCCCTTGTGCAAATATTTGCTACAGTTCCTCCTGTTAGCTCACACACACACACACACACACTCAGGGAGGAAACTTACCCTTGTGGAAGTGTGGAAATCTCAGGACCACAACTACTATTGCTATTAGTTAATTAGGAAACACTTAGCAAGACTTACTACTCCATACAAGCATTGTTTGGGTGTGAGAACTGAGGTTTCAATTAAGTATCAACCAGATTTCATGGCTGTGCTTGGCTTGTCTCTTTCTCCAGTGCCTGGGCTTTATTCTTGCCTAGGCCATTTGGGAAGAAATTTCTAGACTCTGAAGCTTTAGAAGAAACTTTGGACATTGTGGCCCTTACCTTTTAATTTTCAGATGTGGGAAACAAGGCCTAATGTATTATTAGTCAGGACTCTTTTGATTGGAAGTGATAGAAACTCAAAACTAGCTCACATGGAAAGGGAGATTGATTGGCTCATATAGCTGGGGGAAACTGAGGTGGGTAGGCTTCAGGTACAACAGATACTCCTTCTCAGCTTTGTCATTGTTGGGGTATTGCTCTTATCTTGCATACCACATGTGAACCATTTTGGAGGGAGAGGATGACCACAAATAGCTGCTTGTTTCCAGAGGAAAGAGAGAAACTTTTGATCCCAGGTTCCACATGTGAAATCCCAGTGTAGGACTCTGATTATCCTGGCTTGGGTCACATAGCTATGCCTTGGCCAATCACTGCAGTCAAGAAGATTGGACAGGCCTTGGCCACATGTTCCCTCTGAGGGAGCTAGATAAGGCAGCTCCACTAGAGCCACTTGAGGTAGGGAAGGGTCATCTGTTCTAAGGAGGAGTTTGGTACTGTTACCAAAAGGGAGTCTGGCTCCTACACAGACAAGTATTAATGGGGACTGCTCCTAGGGTCACTCAAAGTAAAGAGATCAGAATTAAAACCTGGCTTTCTGACAGCGGGTTGTGCACCTGTTCCACATTACCTTGACACATCCCAGGTCCTCCTGTGTTTGGAAGGAAATGCACAAACTTCAGCGTAGTTGAACATTTCTTGAAGGTCAGACTGAAATTTCTAAAATTCACTATTCAGTAGAGCGATAATCTCTCAAGATACTCAAAACATACACAGCCAGGCCAGTGTTCATTGCGATCTCACTGTGTCCACCCTGCAACAAAGGTGCCATAGTCTTCTCTTTCTTGCAGCCTCACTTTGTACATTTACCTCCACTTACTGAACGTCAGCTCCAGGCAAGGCCATGGCAGTCCTGCATAGTAGATGTGTTTATGTACATTTCAGGGATGAGGAAACTGAGCCCCACATGTGATAGCTTGCCTAAAATCACAGCTATAGTAGGTGACAGAGCCGGGATTTGAACCTGGGACTGTCCGTCCCCAGGCCATTAGAGTATATTGCCTCTTTAAAACAAAGCTGATGACAGGAACTCCTGGGTAGCTCAATGGTTGAGCATCTGCCTTTGGCTCAGGTCATGATCCCTGGGTCTGGGGATTGAGTCCCACATCAGGCTTACCACAGGGAGCCTGCTTCTCCCTCTGCCTATTTCTCTGTGTCTCTCATAAATAAATAAATAAAATCTTAAAGACAAAAACAAAACAAACCTGAAGACATACTTTTCTTTAAAGGAAATTAGACATCAAGATCTTTCTTAAAATGATAGGAACAAGCGAGTAATCTATGGTAAACTTTTCATCACCCAGAATCCCTTTTAGTTCCCTTCTACTCCTTTGGACTTCATTTTTTTTTTAAGGTTTGATCTTATCTACTATATTTATTAAAAAAATAATTTGTTACCCTATTTTGTATTTGTAATGATGAATACAATTTTAACAGCTCCATTAATCCCAGGTAACTAGCCCCTAGCATTCATTTAGGTTATACCAGGCATTGTGTTGAGTACTTTATGCATATATTACTTCCCAAAACAATCCCAACAGATAGGTGTTATTTGAGCCTCATCCTCATTTCATAGATGAGGAAGTAGAGTATGGTAGTTTTCTATCACTGCATAACAAATTACTACAAATTAAGCAGCCTGAAACACGAGCCATTCATTAGGTCACAGTTCTGTAGGTCAGAAGCCTGGGTATGGTGTGCCAGGTTCTCTGCTCAGATCTCACAAGACTAAAATCAAGGTGTTGGCAGGGGTGGGGGGGTCTTCTCTGAGGCACAGAGTCCTCTTCCAAGCTTATTCAGGTTATTGGGGGGAATCTAGTTTCTTGTGGTGGTAGGACTGAAGTACCCATTTCTTTGCAGATTGTCAACTGGGGGTGGCTCTTAACTTCTAGAGGCCCCTCTTGGGTCCTTGCCATGTGGCATCTTCCATCTTTAAAGCCAGCAATAGAAAACCTGCCTCATACCAAGTATCTCTTATGTTTCATATCTCTCTGACTTGAGGAAGAGCCCAGTTCCTTTTAAGGTCTCAGCAGATTAGATCACCAGGCAGATCATCTTCCTTTTGATTATCTGAAAGCCAATGATTAGTAATCTAGTCATGGGGGTGATACTTCCTTACATTCTCAGACTCTGCCAGCACTCAGAGGAGGGGATTAGGCAACAATGTACACTAGAGGCTGGGGGTATTGGGGTCCAGGCTAGAATCCTGCCTACTGAACAGAGGTTTAAAAATGGAGCATCTTGCTCAGGGTCACATGGCAAGTAAGTGGTGGAGCTGGCATTCTAACCTGAGCTCCTCTTATTCCAAAGCTCATGTTCCTTGCCAGCACCATTTGGGAAATTGTCTTCAGTATGAAATTACTAACCTCCTTATTATACAAAGGACTCTTGCAAATCAATAACACAAATTTGAAAACCTGATAGGAAAATAGTTGAAGGATGTGAATAAACAGCACAGGGACGCCTGGTGGCTCAGCAGTTAAGCATCTATCTTCTGAGCCTTTGGCTCAGGGTGTGATCCCGGGGTCCCGGGATTGAATCCCACATCCCCTGCATGGAGCCTGCTTCTCCGTCTGCCTGTGTTTCTACCTCTCTCTTTTTGTGTCTCTCATGAATAAATAAATAAAATCTTAAAGAAAAAACAGCACAGAAGAGAAAATATGTATGACCAATAAACAAAGTCAGTATCAGGGAACGTCACTAAACGTGTTCTGGCAAAACATCTGGGGGCTGATCAAATCTGGGCTCATAGAAGAGGTAGGCACCTACCCAACTGGGCTGTAAGACATTTGCCCCCACCCTGTCTCTTCCTCCTCCTCTCTCCCCCTGCCCCTTGCCTCCTTCCTCCTCCCACCCCCTCTCCCCCCCACCCATAGTGATAGTCTAGGGGCTGCCTTGGTGCACTCACAGGATGGGGAGTTTTACTATTCGCTGCATCTAGGCAGCTCAAACTCTGAGTTTGGTGGATAGTTTTTGGCAGTCATAACAAAAGCATAAGTGATGAAAAGGCACATGCTTTGAGGGCGCGATGCCAACTGTAAACGTCAGACAAGATACTTTTCAAACTGTTAGGTCCTTATCAGCAGAATGGGGACAGTAATGCCATTTCTCAAAACTTGAGACTTGGTTACAATGGATATAAAGTGATCTGAATAATGCCTCCATGTAAAGTGTGCAGAAAATATTAGCTCCTTGTAACTAGAATTCTCTTACACCTGAAATGACTGTTTTCCTAAATATGTGTGTTTGAGAGATGCCTTTTCTGTTTGGGGTGCCGCCTCAAAGGGAAGAACTGACTGTCTCTGGTTTCCGCTTTCCCCTCTTGCCTCATTTCCCTTCGGGCAATAGAGAAGCCAGCCCTTGAGCAGCTGCTGACACCTGTGAGGGTAAGCCCCTGTCATCATCAGTCTGCTGACACCAGCAATATGTCAGACACACTGAAGCTCAGTTTTAGATTCAAAAACAGTTTCTTTTTTGGTCACATGTGAGGTCTGTGGAGACATAGTAGCTTTTATGACAATCGTGCAAATTCTGAACTTTGGTAGCAGAATTATAGATGCCTTTGTCTATTTTATGTAGTTATTCAATTATTCCCTTTTGTGTTCCAGAATTATGCAGGGTAAAAGATGATTTTAACTTTGTTTTCTGGGTTAAGAAATCTTAGTTGCAGGGATGCCTGGGTGGCTCAGTGGTTGAGCGTCTGCCTTCCACTCAGGTCGTGATCCCAGGGTTCTGGGATCGAGTTCTGGATTGGGACTCCCCAAAGGGAGCCTGCTTCTCCCTCTGCTTCTGTCTCGGCCTCTCTCTCTGTGTGTCTCTCATGAATAAATAAATAAAATCTTTAAAAAAATAAATCTTAGTTGCAGATGATAGAAACAACTCAAATTGGCTTAAAAGAGGAGAGGTTTTAAAACAGTAGAGGTCTGGGGGAGTATCTTATGGAATGAAGTTGGGCCTTAGGAGCCACTGGATCTGGACACCAGGAGCCCAGGAGGGTTTTTTTTTTTTAAATAAATTAATTTTTATTGGTGTTCAATTTACCAACATACAGAAAAACACCCAGTGCTCATCCCGTCAAGTGTCCCCCTCAGTGCCCGTCACCCATTCCCCCCCACCCCCCGCCCTCCTCCCCTTCCACCACCCCTAGTTCGTTTCCCAGAGTTAGGAGTCTTTATGTTCTGTCTCCCTTCCTGATATTTCCCACACATTTCTTCTCCCTTCCTTTATATTCCCTTTCACTATTATTTATATTCCCCAAATGAATGAGAACATACACTGTTTGTCCTTCTCCGATTGACTTACTGCACTCAGCATAATACCCTCCAGTTCCATCCACGTCGAAGCAAATGGTGGGTATTTGTCATTTCTAATGGCTGAGTAATATTCCATTATATACATAGACCACATCTTCTTTATCCATTCATCTTTCGATGGACACTGAGGCTCCTTCCACAGTTTGGCTATTGTGGCCATTGCTGCTAGAAACATCGGGGTGCAGGTGTCCCGGCGTTTCATTGCATCTGAATCTTTGGGGTAAATCCCCAACAGTGCAATTGCTGGGTCGTAGGGCAGGTCTATTTTTAACTCTTTGAGGAACCTCCACACAGTTTTCCAGAGTGGCTGCACCAGTTCACATTCCCACCAACAGTGTAAGAGGGTTCCCTTTTCCCAGGAGGGTTTTGGACTCCTTTTTGTTATTTGTTGCATTTTCTCTACAGACTGACTTCTTTCATTTCTCTATGCTATGGAAATGCAACTATCCACACAGAGCAGCCTCTTCCCTCTCTGAACCAAAATTACTGGGGAGGGATTTTGATTGGTCCAACTTAGGTCAGGTGGATACTCCTGGACCAATCAGCAGTGGCCAGGGAGTGGGTCTTGCTGTACCACTATGTTGGCTCCTATGTTAACTAGGAGGAAGAAGGAGGCAGTTTCCAGAAGAAGGGGAGAGGCACTAAGCAGATACTAGCAATTCTTGTCTATGAAAGTCTTCTCCACCCATAGTAAAGCATAGTCATCCTGATTCCCAAGGTCTGGCTTCTCAGATGGACAAAACTAGCTCCTCTTCTTTCATGTTTGGTTAGAAGCTTTCCTTTTAGTTGTTTCATGTTTGGTTAGAAGCAGTCCTTTTAGTTGTGTTGCTTTGTTTTGTTTCAACAATAATAGTCTGACCTGGGAGCAAGAATAGACATAAATATAAGACAAAATAATAGACATAAAGAATAAGACATAAAACATAATTGTCTTCTGAAATAGTTGAAATAATAGCAGATCCTGGAAAATTACATTCTGAAATGGCTTAAGGCTGTTGCTATAATATTGGAAACTATTGGAGTTTAGTCT
Source organism: Vulpes lagopus (assembly GCF_018345385.1). Lineage (NCBI taxonomy): Eukaryota > Metazoa > Chordata > Mammalia > Carnivora > Canidae > Vulpes > Vulpes lagopus. The sequence continues at coordinate 24,781,274 of NC_054830.1, read as the reverse complement.
TGGGTTTTAAATAGAAAATAGCCTAAACATCAGTCTCATATTGCTTTGTGGTTTACAAAATTTATGACTTTCCATGGAGCTTTTTATTTTTCATTTTATTTTTTTAATTTTTCATTTTAACCAAATTTAGCTTTTATTGCACAAACAGTATCAGGGCAATGATCCTGTTACCTTCAGAAGGCCCTGATGCTATTTGCAGATGTGGGAGGAGATTGCAGAACCAAGGGGATCTACCTATTTGGAAAATCCCTTCTCTGAAGCTGAACCTTCCACCTCAGTTTTCCTTTTCCCCCTCCCTGTTAGGTTTTATTTTATGTTTCCTGCCCATGTGAGAAGCTGGGGATGGGAATTACAGCTTTTTGCATGGGGGTTAGTAAAGGTCTTGTCACTGACTTTTCTTCTCTCCCATAAATCTCTTCCTCTTCACAGTTGATGGCCTATTTAATGGATTGGACTTGGGGTTTAGTTCACTGTGATCTGTATACCCTTCCCCGCCCCCCAGCCTTTTTAAGTGCTCACATCACACTGTCCGTTAAACCACTTGAAACACACAATGAGAAGCAGAGGGTGAAAGCTAGCTGCAGAGAGGATGCAGACCGGATGGAAAGATCCCCTCTGACTCATGGAGTCCATGATGCTAATAGGTCCTTTCTCTCTCTCTCTACTGCCTTGGCCTTCCCTGTGGAAGATGTGGTCGATGATGATGATGCAAAGTTGAAGTTCACACAAGAGGCCCACAGACTGAAGGTGTTCTGGGTCAACGAGACAGATTTCTCTATCAAAAGACTCAGAGACAAGTATCCCTGGCCAGCAACTGCAGTTTGCCAATTAGGCAGATGAACAGCTGGCTAAGTTCTATTTTGTTTCTGTTTGGGGGGGGCAGAAAACTCATGGAGCCAGAATGGATATCTCCAATGGCGTAGCCAAATTAAGGTCTTGTGTATGTTAAGTGCTCATATGTATTTGATGCCTCTGTATATTTAGTATCTTGCCAGTCTCACTTCACCTCCTCACCATGCATCACAAACGCTTAGTAACCAGCTGCTTTTTCAATATTAGGTTCTTTTGTTCCCTACACCCTTTCCTATCTCTGTTTACCTTATACATGTTCTACTTACTAACCACTTATTTATACTTAACATAACCCAAAATAATTCTCCTTTTTAAAAAGATTTTATTAATTCATGAGAGATACACAGAGAGATCAGAGACATAGGCAGAGGGAGAAGCAGGCTCGCCGTGGGGAGCCTGATGTAAGACTTGATCCCAGGACCCCAGGATCATGCCCTGAGCCAAAGGCAGACGCTCAACCATTGAACCACTGAGGTGCCCCTATTCCTGATTTTGATGATTAATAAATCTTATAAACCCACTCATCTTCAGTAACTGAAGTAAATATTTTCTAAAAGAGTTGCTTATTGCAAATTGATTACATAAGGCCCATTTTTAGATTTGCTACCCTTTATAAGCCTGATGATGACAATTCCCTTACTTGGTCTTCAGCACTCCATATTTGTCATCCTTTACCCAGGTTCTCTCCTTCTGCCATTCGGAAATCTCAATAAACACAACTCCTAGATCAGCCTTTTTGTGCATGACCATTGCTGCTGACTTCCACAAGGTGCTGGTAATAAAAACAGCTGGCTTAGACACTGCAGCAGCAACGTGGACCACCAGCGTCCTGACCTGGTTAATGCACATTCTGGGAGGAGGAAATGTTCTGTGCAGAGTGCTGCTAATACACAATGTGTTTTGAATCCTCAGGGCTGATTTGACCTAACCTCCCATTTAGAAAAAAAGAGGAATGAGGCTGCTTACTTTCTTGAGGGACAGAGACAGGAATTTGTTTAAAATCATAGCTCTGATTTGAGGAAAGTGCAGTGGAGTGGTATCAGGTAAATGCATTTAATTAATGCAGGTTCAACCAGACCTGTTCATTGAAAAGGGGGTAGGGAGAGAACTTACAACTCAGTGTTAGATGGGATGGTGAACTTGCTGTTCTGTTTGTCAATCCCAGTGAGGAGATGGTAATTCTAGGTCTTGATGTGGGCTTTTTGTATAACATGCTCCCTAAAAACAAGCAAGAGTTATCAGGGGCTAAACTGAAGATATATGTATAATATTTTTCTAGCAGTTTATGGAGAGAAGGGGTGTCAGACTTTACCTGGTGCCTTTCTAAGGAGTTACCATGGTTACTATTTTTACTCTGTTATTTTTTCAACTCTTTATAATGAAAAATTTTAAACATATGGAAAGTTGAAATATAACTGCAATGAACACCCACCCTCTGGAATCAACAATCACTAACATTTTACTCTGTGTATCTATCTATGTCTTGATCTATGTATGCATCTATCTATAGCTGTTTATGCAGTTTGGATTTTTTTACTATACCATTTCAATAGCAGATAACATTATCCTTCACTTTTTGATACTTCGATATATATGTCCTGAGAATAAGGTTTTCCTACATTACCAAGCCCAAGAAAGCTACTAATAATTCCCCAACATTTGCTAAGACTCATTCCATATTCCTGTTTCTGCAATTATCTTTTATAGTTGGTTTCCCCCAAAACCATCCAAAAGCCTTGCATGGCATCTGGTTGGATAGTTTTAAATCTAATCGAGACCACAGTTTTATTTTGTTACTCTGTTTTTAAGTCTTTTTTATTCTCAAATACTCCCCTCATCGCAATCCTTCCTACTTAAAATGACATTAACTTTTTGAAAAGACCAGCCCAGTTGCTTATGGAACGTGTTTCACATTTGAATTTATCTGATTGTTTCCTTATGCTATCATTTCACTTATTCCTCTGTCCTTCATTTTTATAAAGTGATAAGTTGAAAGACTTGGTTTCTTTCATGTTAAACGCTTTTGGGCAGGAAAACATCCTAAGGGATGCCAGCTACGTGGCATTCAGGGGCATGTTAAGAGGCACACAGCAGTAGGTTGTTTGTTATGCTGACTTGCTAGACAGGGTAGATGCTGATGGTAGTCCAGTCTCTGAGTGAGGAGCAACTCTGCTGTAGATTCCTTGATGGATATTTTTAATTAATTAATTAATAATTAATTATTGTCAGTCCACCTTTCCTTAATTTTTTAAAAAATTTAATTTCAGCATAACTAACATACAGTGTTATATTTAGTTTCAGGTGTGTAATGTAGTGATTCAACACTTCTATACATCACTCAGTGGCTCATCACAATAAGTGTGCTCTTAATCCCCTTCACCTGTTTCACCCGCTCATTCTCCTCTACCACCTCCTCTTTGGTAGTAACCATTAGTTTATCCTTGGTGGATATTTTAGAGCTCTTTGCAAAGCAAAAAAAATCTAAAAAACAAAAACCCAAAACCAAACAACAAAAAAACCAAACAGGCACTTGTTCTACTATCTCAAGAAAAGGGCTATTTAATGAGAGAATATACAGTTGTCAGAACCCAGGCTTTCTCTCTCTGGTCAGTTGCATTCTTCCTTTCTCTACCTTCTCCTTCTGATGCATAGGTCCTGCTCCAAACGTCTTCTTTGTGCATGTGGCACTATGGGCTGGTCTGACTCAACTTGATGTGATCTTTCAACAGCTCGCTCTCCTAAAGCTCACTGGGTAGTCTTCAGGTGCCCCATCTCCAAATCCCTAGAAAAACTCTGATCACATCAGCTTATCTTTCTTGGGCTGGGCCTCTCAAGAGGTGGGCAGGCTGCTGGCCAGTTCTTAGAAGGCCTTTCCTCTTCCTTGGTCCAGTCATGTGCAGTTAGAAAGTCAGGGTCAAATGGATCTGCTGTTTACCAGTTTAGGCAAGGGACTAACTTCCCTGAGATTCAAGAGTTCTCACTTGAAAATGTATCTAGCTCATAGGGTTCTGATAAGGAGTAAATGAAGTAATTCATATCAAATATTTAGCACTGGGTCTATGACACAGAAAGTGCTCAATAAATACTTCCCCCCGCTGCTACTACAACTTTTTTTAATCTTATGTTCACTCAGCAGGAACTGTGGGGAAAATGGGGCCAATTCCCCAGAAAGAAAATGTGGGGAAGATACCCCAAAACATTTCTAGGATGGTCGAAAACTTTCCATTTATTTACTATTTTTCCATGATATATAGTGATCATTTTAGGTCCTGTGTTCTGGGAGACTGAGGGGACCATTTGTTCTTTGCATGTGCCATTGAACAAAAAAAAGCCATACTTTATGCATATGGGGATATGCACCAATTTAGAGGGAGGAAAGAAAATTTCTAACATAAAAAGCTATTGAATGAATTTCAAATGCAGTCTGCATATATTCTGGAACATTCTAATGTATTTGTTCTGATAGGGATTGACCTATAGTAATTCAAATCTTATATATCTTGTGACATTTGGCAGTGGATTTAGTTCTGAATTTTTTAAATATTTAATTAATTAATTTATTTGAGAGAGACAGAGACAGTGAATGATGCATGAATGGGGAAGAGAGGGAGAGGATCCCCCCTGAGCAGGGAGCCCAACGCAGGGCTTGATCCCAGGACTCTGGGATCATTATCTGGGCCAGGGCAGACACTTAACCAACTGAGCCACCCAGGCACCCTGGAGTTAGTTCTGAATTTATTTTGCTAGCATCTCTCTGCATGAGCTGTCTCTCTGTACTATCACAGACTGGTACATCGAACTGGCTATTCTTGGCTTCTTAACCACAGCACCTTAGTTGCCCAATGAAAATATCCAACAAATGTCTACATTTTTCTCATGTTTGTGGTTTCAATTGCATTTTTATATATGGGAAAAATTAGCATCTTCTTTTGAAGGATAAGAGAAGATTATTTTGATATTAAGGGAACATTTGAAATCATTGACTGAGGTCAGTCTAAGGATCGAAATTTTTTCAAAGTGTGGCTTTTCACCTACAGATTTAGTCAGCCTTTTTAAAAAGTGGTAATTTGGAATGCCAGTGAGGGTGCGGTAGGACGGATGCTATCACAGGTGTTCAGTGGCATTGTTACTTAATTATCTTTCTGGAAAGCTGTTTGTGTCAAGAACCATAAACATATTTATGGCCATTGGCCCAATAATTGCATTTCTATGGATCCATCCTATAGAAGTCACCCAATGTGTGGGTTAAGATTTATGCACAACAGTGTTTGGTGCAGCACTCATTATAATGGTAGAAAAAAGTGGAAAAAGTCTAAATGTCCAATAATGTGGGACAGTTGGTGTGAATTGTGTTGTATCCGTATGAGCATGTGTTATGCAACCATAAGGGGATATTGTGGAAGAGTGTTATTCAGTGAAAATGTGTATTGTGTTCTTAAAAGCAGGAAATAAAATTGTATATACAGTAATGATCCTGCTGGAAAAAAAATTAAACATGCTAAAATATTAATAATGAGTTCCTCAGACTAAATGAGTGTCAAGTGACATTTTTTCTTTGTTTTGTTTTGGCTTTTCCAAGTTTCTACAGGGTGTGTGCATATATAATTTTCATAATTGAGAAGAAAAATTGAGGTGAGAAGACAGATATTTGAATTGTAATTTTGAAGTGGAACTTCGAGTTTTTAGGTTTAAGAATAAAAATCATCCCAACAGGCAACAGGAATAAATCTAAGTCAGAAATTCAATGAATTGGCCTAAATCCCATGGTTACTTAAGATGGAATTTTAAAATAAGGCATCTGTTTATGGAGGAGTTTCAAATGTGAGAACTGGATGAAGGTGAACTTGGAGGAATTTTGTCTTCCTTTTCTAACATCAACAACAAATCCATAAATCTTACTTGGATATTTGAGAGAGGAGGAAAGCACCTTAATAAGAGTGAATGCTGTGTACTCAGCCAAGAAAAAAATCATTTCCCAAAGAGTTAATATTCCAAAGAATTAATAGGTAACTCAATTGCATCTTATTAAGTTGGGATACCTTATTTTGATGGGTTCTGGATGACACCTTGGGAGAATACTTTAAAACGTCACTTTTGGAAAATTAGAGGAAAATGCTTA